>NW_024412401.1:20763513-21007274 GCF_014898765.1 Herpailurus yagouaroundi | reverse complement strand
ATAGTATAAATCTTAGTCCTCATAATGGTCTACACTGTGGCAGAGTTTTGAGCTCACATTTCCCATACAACTTTGGAATGTCTATCAATGGACATGTGACAATATGCCAGGAGCAAACAACAGTGTAGGAGGCTTTCACAACACAATACACAGCTCAGTGGCAAATATGCATCCTAGTATTTGGAAATTGATACCTCTCTTAGTGAAGGAGGAAATTTTAGCAAAAAAAGAAAAAGTGAGATGCTGAACAAGGAGATGAGTCAACAAGCAAAAAAAAAAAAATTGTATAATGCTATGAATGAAAGACTTTGAAGACAAGTGCTTAGGGTACAATCCACAACATAAAATCAGTTATTTACACAGCATGGCCATGAATCTACACTATGCATTTTAAATTCAAATATTTGGATTTTGCAATAAGGTCATATTTAATTTTGGTATTCATTTTCCATGTTTAACTATGCCCTCTTTAATGAATGTCCTTTTATTTTTTTGTGATTTTATCTTTCGTGGCAAAATTGCCTATGGCCAATTAATCATGCAGTGGAAATGTTTGCGGTGAAAATGCTTGGAGCACAGATTCTTAAGGTGAAACTACCTAGAACCACCTGGTACACCGTCAAAATGGCATTCCAGATAATGTCTCCTCCCCCTACCAGTCCTTGTCCACTTATAACAGAAAGACAGTTTGGAATCAGAGCAGAGAGTAGAGGGTCCCACTCTGGACTATATAGCCTGATGTCAATTGTCCTGCTTTAAGGGCACTGATACTTATAATGGAGTCTGAGGTATAGTTGCCAGTCTCTGTTTAAACTCTAGTCTGCTTCATCTAAAGGCGGGGCACTGACTCCCATATCAGTGCTTGCACTTGACTCTCCCAGGCTTTCAAGCGGGACCTTGATATGTGGGCACTGACCCTTGTTCACCTCCACCTCTCATCTGTTCACCGCGTGTATCCTGCTGCTCTGGACAGAGTTCAGAATTCCGCTAGTGGAATCCTGGCCCCCCTCACTTCCATTGTGACTCTGCCTATATACCCTGCCCTTTCAACAAAGCCTCACTGCTATAATGGGGCACTGACACTTCAGGCTGGCAGGATCGAGACAGAAGTAGCAAAGCCAAAAGCCACGCCTGGACAGGCTTTAGACCCTGAAAGATCATGGGTAAGGCAAGAAAAACTAGACTGACAATTAGGCACAGAATTGTGGATTGTGGCCCTGGCCAGAGTCAAAGACCAGAAGACACTAACTCTTTCCCACCCTCCTTATGTAACTTCAGTGTTAAGCCTAGAATACTGGGTCTCTCTTCTGTCCTGAAGGAGTTTGCTTATTCATTTAGTCAGTCAAGCTGTCTGTGCTCTCTGAGCACCTATTCTGGGCCAGGCCTTGTACGAGGACTAGAAATATAGGTGAAAACCTACAGTCTAAGAAGAATACAAGTGAAAAGTCCACTATTATAATGCATTGTACTGTGAGAGGAGTAGCAAAGGAGTCAGAGAAACAAAGAGGAGGAGACCCTAGACAGGCAGAGGAAGTCAGGGACAACTGTTTGGTGGAGGTGACACTTCATTGTAGCCTTTAAATGAGAATGAGTCCCATAGCTGAAGGTCCCACTCCATAAGGACTCATACAGGATTCTTGCCTAGAAGTTGGAGTAGTCTCAGGTTTCATGAAGGGTGAGAAAATGAGTGGAATGTGCTCTCTGGTTCTCCCACATTTAAATGGCTCCACCCTTGCCTTGTAGTGAGATTGACCATGAAGCCAATTTCAGATCCCACTACTGAAACCAGGCTCTCAAGGGTTGTGGCATCTTGCTGGTGCCTATTCTCAGGGATACTTCCTAGCCTCACAAGCTTCTGTTTCTTGGTCTTCACCACTCATGACTTCTGTCCTACCCCTTTCTCCTGATTCTTAGAAAACTATAGGCAGCCCTTCTCAAGTTCATAGATAGCATCAGTTCAGGAACACCAGGAACATAAAGGGAAATAGGAAGGTGCCAAACTGGAAAAGTGAGGAAAACCCTCCTCCTGGTCCCAGAGCTGCCCAACCTCCTCCTCCTCTTCTTGTCCCTTTAACAACCACATTTTCTTAGGTGCTAGTCCTCACCATCTATTCTATACCTGGCCAATCATCTTCCCTTTCCCTCAACTTAGACACTTCAATGAAACAAAACAAAGTGAGGCTCTAATGTGGGAAGGGGAGAAAATGAGAATCTTAATAGCCACAGAGAACTCAGCAAGATTCGTGTTCGTCTTCAAGCAAAATTTCATTTCGAATCTTCCTGCTCAGAAACCACTTCAGAAACTGAAGACTGTCTTCAGTCATTTCTGACAGGCTAACAGAAATGGAGTAGATCCTGGGGTGGGAAAGGAGCTGAAACACTTGTGGGATACTGAGAAAATCCGATGGGGAAGATGTCTCAAAGGGTGGAGATCATGGGTGGAGTGAATACACTGGGGAAGAGGTGAGACCACAGGGGCTGAGGGGGGTGCTTAGGCTATTTTTCCTTCTCACTCTTCCCTGTTAATTCCTCCACACTCAGGTCTCCATATTGGCTGGCGCTGCCCCCATTATCTATGGGACTGTTTCCAAATTGGAGATGAATCCAAATGCTTTTGTGGACACTTGTTGAGAGAGCACCAGATCGTCTCAGGTAGGGAGAACTGACCAGCCCCTGTCCATGGGAAGGGAAAACTATACTCGGGCCATGTGTTGGGATGTATGAGAGAAAGTGTGTGTGTATTGGTATGGGGGAGGGGGACTGGCACAGGAAGGCTAGGCCCTATTAGGTGCCAGTCTAATCCTCCCATCCATCCCCATTCCCATAGACATATCTGTGCCCTGCAATGTGGGCCAGTGCCGCTGCCTCATGTTCTGCTTTATCCCATCACGCCCAGAGGAGGTGGGTGAGTTCTGGCTTAAAAGACGAGCTACCTTTGACCCTAAGGCCTGGAGGGCCCAATGTCGCTGCAAACACAGCCATGAAGACCATGCAGCTACTGGGTCCCATTCCTGCAGGGTGAAAGGTAATTTCTAGGGTGAGGGGAGTACAGGGGTGGGCATGGGTAGGATGCACATGGTTTGGGGATGAGGATGGGGGAACTGGTAGGAGAAACTTGGGTTTGTGGTTGGTGAGGAAGAGAGGAGAACATAGTCAGCCCGTGGGAAAGCGCCAATTCCCTATACTTGTCTTGGCTTTCCCCTTGCCCTAGGCTGTTGCTGCAACTGCTTTGAGTCTAATTTCCTCTGTGCGGCCTGTGACCGGCGCTGGGAGGAACATGAGACTTTCTTTGAGACTGAGGAGACCCGGCGACGAGGAGGGAGGCCTCACGGTAAGGGGGCAGGGGCAACCTGGAACGGGACCATTCCAGGACCATAGTCAGAAGGCCAGGCAGGAAGGTGCTCCCACCCTCAGTCATTCCATCCTGGACTACCTCTCTCTCTCAGCGCCTGCATCCCAAACTTGCACCAGTCTCCAACCCCAGGAGCAGACTGTGTGCCTTTTGCAGAGATGCCTACACTCTGAGAAGCCATAGTCAGGAATTCTGACTCTGAGGCTTTACAGACACAGGGGCCCTCCGGCCATCCCAGCACCCATCCCAGACCTCCTGGGCTCCCTGGCCCACACAACCTGTGGCCTGGCCCTAAATTTGACCCCCATACCTGACCCTTTCACCTCTGCTTTTCCCTCCTCCAGGGACAGACACTGTCAACACCTGGCGCAAGCCTCTCTGAGCCTGGCTCGAATCAGCAATAAAGAAAGGGGAAGCCACTGGAATCTGGCCTGCTTCTGTATGGGGTGGACAGAACCCAGTCCAGTGACAAACACCCTAGGACCTTAGAGTTGGTACCTGTTGGGAACAAGAGAGGGCACCGCACAGGAGAGAGGCTGGATCAAAGCATCTGCCTCCACCACACCCACACTCAAGCTGCTAGCTCTGGCATCAGAAGGAGAGTGGCTTCAAGGAAGCCAAGGAGGGAGGGGGGTTTAAGAAGGATAGGGGAAACACTGATGTTAGATGCAGTTGGGGACTCCAGTAGGATAAAGACTGAAAAGTGTCCATTGGATCTTACAATTAGAAGGTCTTCATATAATGTAGTTTCAGTGATGCAGTGGAGGTAGAAACCAAGTGGTAAGTTTGAAAGAGTTTCTTTAAGAAGCTTGGATGAAAAGAGCAGGAGAGAAATCAGACAATATCCAGAGGGGGATGTGCAGTCAAGGAAGCATTGTTTAGGAGGGAAGAAAGGAAGGGACCAGTAGAGAAAAAGATTTTGAAGATGCAGAAGAAAAACAGAGATACCTGGTGAGACAAGATGCCAAAGATGGAGGGAGGGAATGAGGTCAGGGCAGAGGTGAAGGGATTTGTTCTACACAGGAGAAACACCGCTTCCTAAGACCAAGAGGAAGGAAGAAATAAAAGGATGGGGA
The DNA here is from genome assembly GCF_014898765.1 of Herpailurus yagouaroundi. Classification (NCBI taxonomy): domain Eukaryota; kingdom Metazoa; phylum Chordata; class Mammalia; order Carnivora; family Felidae; genus Herpailurus; species Herpailurus yagouaroundi. Next base: position 21,002,846 of record NW_024412401.1, on the reverse strand, counting down.
CTTCCCTGAGCTGCAGGGAGGAGGATCTTGAAGTTCCCCTGCGAAGTAGGAGACAAGGTCAGTTGCTGGTGGGGGAGGAGAGGGATAAGAGTGGGGAGTAGGAGATGGGAAGACAGAGGCGAAAGTGTGGGAAGGCTAAGGTGGGGAACTGGAGAAAAACCTGATCAGTGGATAGTTGAGGATTCAGGGACAGCTGAAAGCAGGAATCTAGTTAAAGAGGAAGAGAGAAACAAAATAGATTGATGGTGATGGAAGGTATCAGGGAGGATGATCAGGAAAATAAAGCAAAAAAGAAGGCTTGAGGATGTGGAGAGAGCTGACCATACAAATGGAAAGAAAGTGAAGCTAGGAAGCAAATGACAGATTGAATAAAGGAACAGTCAAAGGACTAGAACACTCTAATAAGGTGCAGTAGCAGCTGTAGTGGTAGGGATCAAAGCATAGGAGACAGTGGTCAGAACCTACAGAGAGGTGCAGCTCTCAGGTGAGAAAAGCTGCCAGGGATCACAAAGTTTGGAGTAAAAACTGTAGGCCAGGGGCCAAAATCAGTGAATCATAGATTATTTTTATGCGGAGTGGGAGATTCTGGCACTAATTGGTTCTGTGATCCTAGGCATATCATCACTTTCCCTCTCTGGGCCTCAGTTTCTGGATCTATAAAAGAGGAATAATCTCTGTGCTACTTGCTCTCCCTGAGAACCTAAAGAAATCACCAGTTTCAAAGTGCTTTGTAGTCACCTACCCTGCCTGGCTGGTTTCCTTCCTCTTCCTAGATCCCAGCTCTTTTTATCTCTTGAACTTCTCCAGCGCAGCTCTAGGGGTTGCTGCTGTCTCAGAGGCACCAGGAGAACTGCATACAGCCTCTAGGGCACAGAGAAAAGGCCAGTCAGTATACATTTCCCCACATTTGGGGAAGCTATCTGTCCTTCCAAAGGAAGGAATGCAATCTGGACTGCTAGAACTCCTAGGGGAAATTACAGGGTCAAATGTCTGCCCATTGGAGGAAAAAGGCCTTTCTAACAATAATATGGCTATACAAAAGATTATTCCTATCTCCAGAAGTAGAGTTCTTCTTGACTGGTGATATGCAATTAGTGCCATAATGACCATTCACTGAAACGAATTCAATAGTCAACAGTAAAGGAATGGTTACTGTAATAAACTCATTCAAGGAAGTAATATGCAGACATTACAAAGTATATTTACATAGACTATGTAATAATATGGAAAATTGATTGTAAGGGGCAGAATAGGAATATACATCCAATACATATGTACTTTATATAATGAACGGAAATGAAACACCAAATGTTATTCATTCCACAATCACTGATGTGCTAAAACAACAACAACAACAACTACAACAAAAACCACCTAAAGATACAGTGGTGGCTTTTGTCCTAAGTGTTAACTGTCGGGCTAAACCTTGGTTGGGTAAGTATATTAGCATTTTGTGACCCCTGTTCCTTAGGTCAAAAATATATATTCCAACAAAATGAAATATACTTCTCACCCAGCAATGACACACTCCCGTTGTCCCTCAAACCCGACTAACTGAAAATACCAGGTACGAGGCTGTTTCATACACCATTTCTGATTAGAAAAGAACATTGGATACCTACTCCTTTGCTTGTTAGTCGTGCGCAAAGACAGGTCACTATCGCCGCCTCCCGTTAAAAAGAAGAAGAGGAGGAGGGGGGGGAGGGGACGGGGAGGGAGAGGGAGAGGGGAGGGGGAGGAGGAGAAGAAGAGGAAGAAGAAAGCAAAAAAAAAAAAAAAGTCCTGAAAACGAACTGCAGAATCTTGAATGTTGGAGTATGCACACAAGAACATAAACAAGGGACTGCCCTTAGATGACTAAGTTAAAAACCTCTGAAATGCTCAAGGGTCTGAAATGCCCTCGTGGGGAAAACGCTGGCTATCTTATCCCTCCAGTTAAATACAGAGAACTGAGGGTTGATGGGGGTTGGGGTGGAAGTGGGAATGGCCATCACTGGCATTGAGGAGGGCACTTGGGATGAGCACTGGGTATTGTATGTAAGCAATGAATCATGGGAATCCACTCCCGAAGCCAAGAGCACACTGTATATATACAGTGTATGCTAGCGAACTTGACAATTAATTACAAGAAGAAAAAAAAAAAGATAAAAGGACCGGTCTCAGTTCACCTTCAGCCTCACAGGGCAGGCATTCCCGCCCCCTTCTTCCGGGACTCCTAAAACCTTGGCCTCCAGGGGTTGCGTTGATTCCCGGAGCCAGCCAGCGCCGAGTGCCCGCCCACAGAACCCGCCCTCCTCCTGACCAATGCGGGGAGAGGGTCTACGATGTCAGAGGCTCGGCGCCGCACCAATGTTTTGCAGCAGAGCCAAACGGAGTTAAATCCCACGTCTCTTAATCCTTCCAATGGAGTGAGAAAGTCTCTTGGGGAAACACTTAGGGGGCCCAATGGCAAAGGAACTTTCACTCTGACCAGAAGTCGAAGCCAATGAAGTGGAAAACTAGCCCACGAGCTGGCAGAAGCAGCCAATGGGATGAAAAGATTCCGCCCCCACCGTGGCGGCGGAGCCAGTGGAGTGAATGACACCACCCTCTGGTCCAAAGGACCTCAAGAGAAGCCCAGGAACGCGGCCAATGGGATGGCAGGGCTCGCTCGCGGCCTCCAGCGGAGCCAATGGCCGTCGTTTGCCGGCTCCGTGGCGGCCCCCACCTCGGGCGACTGCGGGGCCTGCTTGCTGGCCAGAGGAGAGATTCGGCGGCTGAGGGCAAGATGGCGGCGGCCCTGGTGCTGGCCGCCGGGCTGCGCGTGGCGCGCGGGGCTGTAGCGCTGGTGGGGCCGCGGGGGGCGCAGGTGAGGAGCGGCCGCGGGGGCGCGGAGGGCGTCCCGCGGGCTCTGCTGCCCTCCGGGGCCGGCGTTCTCCCCCAGGCGCGTGCAGCCCATTGGCCTCGCGGGGACGGAGCCCGAGCGTCTGGCAGGGAATGCTGCCTCTCCTGGAGGCGCAAGCTCCAGGGCCGCTTGGCGAGGTCGGGCTGGTAGTCGGCAGCAGCCTCTCGGCGGTGGCTCGGGCGCCCAGGTGGCGACAGGGTCGGTGCGTTGGCTGCTGCCTCCTAAAACCGAACGCCTGTTCCGGGCAGCCTCCTGAGTGCCCCCTGCAGGAAATGAGGTTTGTCTTCTCGGAGCCAGTCTCCTGCCCGCCTCAGACCCCTGGCCTTCTGAACACGTGTTAATCTCTCATCTTCCCATTTACCAGAGGGGTCAGGTTCATCCCAACTCTTTCTCCCATAGTGTGACAGCACTGACTTGAGCCTTCTCTGAGCCCCCGGAAACGGGCATCCCTACCCTCAGTCCCCTGCGGCTGTCGTTGCTGAATTCACTTAACTCTTCCTTTCACTGATTCAAGGAACTGGAGTTAAAATTCACAAAAGAGCTCAGATGTAACACCAAGACATGTTTGTGTCAAACAGGGAAATTGTGTGAAAACCTGAATAAAACAGGTAAAATACCTTAGAGATTAGATAACAAGTAATGGAAATAAGTGGAAACTTAGTAACGGGGCTTGAGTACAGGGAAAGAGCTCCAATGGTCTTAAAAGATGATGCAGAAAACTTTATATTTGAAGCCAAGAGGAGGGATTTATTTAAGGTAATTCCGTGATAAAAGAGGAACCAAATCTTAAGTTTCCAGTTCTCATCCTGTGTCCTTTCTCCTGAACAGTGCTAAATTTACTAGACACTTTAGGAACAGGAATCAATTGCAGTACTGAATCCTGTATTGTATCTAACCAGGCTCAGCACTATCTGACCCTACTCTCTACTGCTGACATTCTGAAATTGAGGAAATTTTCCTTAGGATGGGAGCCACTAATAGGTTCTTAGAAGGGTGAAGTTAATGATTATCAGAGCCCGGCCTCTGCCAGCTCCTGACTATATGGGAGAGGTATTGTCAACCCCCTCCCTTGGGTATGTCTGACCCACCTTCAGGTCCGAGGAGCTGCAGGTGTGACCGATGGAAATGAAGTATCCAAGGCCCAGCAGGCAGCTCCTCAGGGAGCAGCCCCAACTATCTTCTCCCGGATCCTGGATCGAAGCCTCCCAGCTGACATTTTGTATGAGGACCAGCAGGTGGGGTGCCCTTAGGACCCATCCCCTTGGGAATTTAATAGGTACCATCAGCCTGTTGAAGTAACAAGGTGGCCTCTGGCCTTTCACTGCTTCCAGTGTCTCGTATTCCGTGATGTGGCCCCTCAGGCTCCTGTGCACTTCCTGGTCATTCCTAAGAAGCCCATTCCTCGGATTAGCCAGGCTGAAGAAGAAGACCAGCAGGTGGGAAGAATAGAGCCCAGGTTTGGCTTTGGGGGGAACCCTGGACTCAGCTAGAGGTTTTGCTCCCTGTGAATGAAGCCACCCATCTCCCTCCCTTTCCCTCTAGCTTCTAGGACACCTTCTCCTTGTGGCTAAGAAGACAGCAAAGGCTGAGGGGCTGGGAGATGGATACCGACTTGGTGAGTGACTTTTGGCCATTGAGCCCCTTGCCTATGAATTCTCATACCTACCCTTCAATATGATCTTTATTCTTTGACCTTTCCCGTGATCCTGACCCCCTAACCCCAAGCTCCATTTCAGTGATCAATGATGGGAAGCTGGGCTCACAGTCCGTGTATCATCTACACATTCATGTACTTGGGGGCCGACAGCTCCAGTGGCCTCCAGGTTGAACCTTCCAACTGACCAAGAACCCAAGACCTGGATTCTTGGAGGATGGGGGAAAAGGGACCCTATGATGCTAATAAACTTGTTCTCCCTCAATTTTGGATCACTGTCTTAAATATATAAAGATTTATATCACAAATAGAAAACATTAAAGATAATGATTCTGTGGTACCTGGCTGGCTCAGTTGTTGGAGCATGCAACTCTTGATCTTGGGCTTGAGTTCGAGCCCCACGTTGGGTGTGGCGATTACTTAAAAATACAATCTTAAAAAAAAAAAAAAAAAGATTATGGTCTTGACTATGGTCTGAGTGAGAGACATTAAGGAGGCCCATCCTGTAGTGAAAGAAGCATTTGCCTATAGATTTGTGAGTCCTCATGACAAATGGTCCACCTGGGTCAAGCTTCTAGAAAAATAGCAATAGAAATAAGCCTATATGAGTAGGGAGAGACTGAAACCCAGGGGTAAGACACTCAATCCTGGCCCTTATTCAGATGCCAAGAGAAGTTCTAGGGTGGTCTGGGAGGAGGATGGTTAACGTGAGGGTCTTTTACTGAAGGAGAAGTAATCACACCAAAAAAAAAAAAAAAAAAAAAAAAGCTGCCACTCTTTGATCCCCATGTCTCACCATTTTGCTTTTTAGTTGTTTGATGTATTTTAAACCTTAAACTTTTAAAAGACTCCCTGCCCCACCCCATTTTTTAGAATGAACTGCAGGTAAGTTACTGTTGCCCCTACACAAGTACACTGTCTGATACTAAAGCCCTGTGCTTGTCTCCAACACAAAGAACCACCTTAGAAAGCCTCAGAAAGAATCATGCTTAAGTGTAGAAGGCAGAACCCTAGACTAGCGGAACCTTAAGAGCTGGGCTGAGGCGGAACGGAGTCTGAACGGAAAGCAAACTTCCTAGACTTCCCCAGGTTTAAGACTTCCGCCCCGCAGAGAATTTGTCTCCACCCCCACCCAGCACTTCCGCCCAACTCTAGTCCTGCGCAGTCTCCTGAATTATTTGCCGTCTCTATGGCAACCCGGTAGCTGGAGATTGAAGATGGAGACCGCGCAGTCTACCAAGGGATCGAGATGTCGGTGAGAGCGGCAGCTTTGGCGGCTGGTGTAAGGGGACAAGAAAGGTCAGCGGATTTACACCGCTTTTGACAACTTTGTCGCATTCGCTTTCTTTCAGATCTTTAGATGTACAGCCTGGCACTGAAGGACTAGGGTCCACTTCAGAACCATTTTCTTCGGATGGCCATCCTATAACGGCCCTGGCAGCCGCAACTACAGCAGCTGCGGCCTCCTCCACCGACAAAGCGACTGTGTTATCCGCAAAGACCCCAGCGTGCCACTCTGAGCCGAACCTTCTCATGAACCACTCCTCTGACAGTCTTCTGGGGGATCCCTGCACTGGAGCCAGCTTTACCCACAGCATTGGCCATGGGAAACTTGGCATTGAGCCTATCTATGTTTCCCATATTGCTCAGGATCCCTGTACTACAAAAGACCTTAGCTCTAGTCCTGGCCCTATTCTTGGCTCCAGTTCTGGTTCCTGCCATGGCTCTGGTCAAGACACTGGTCCTGATTCTGGCCCTGGTCCTGCTACTGACGCTGGGCCTAGTCCAGGCTGTGGCCATGACCGTGAGCCCAGCCCCTACAATCTTACAAGTTTCAGAACCCCCCAAGCAGATCTGGTCCCTAATTATGCCTCCTGGAATCACTACTGCCACTGGGAACCGCGGAAACAACCCTGGAAATTTTTGCAAGTCTCAGAACCTGGTGCCCGAGGGCATTGGAAGACCCCTGAGGTTGAAGGGAAGTGTAAGGTTCCCAATGAAACATTGCCACGGGGCCACAGCCTTCTCTACAACTGGGAGGAGGAGGTATTAAGGTTTTGACCTGCTCCCTTTTCCTGAAGACTGTCCCCAATTTCCTGGGGGAGGCAGTAGTTTATGATGAGGGTGGGTGCCATAAAGGACATCCTGGTCACTCAACTTGGGGCCCACAGAGAGCCACCAACCACCTGGATCAAGTCCCAAGCATGCAGGATGGCTCTGAGAGTTTCTTCTTCCGACATGGACACCAGGGACTGCTGACCCTGCAGCTACAGTCACCCATGTCCTTCAGCACCACTCAGAAAGACTCATACCAGCCCCCACGAAACTGCTATCAGCCAACTCGAGGTGTGAAACATGAGAGAATGGGCCAGAATGAGCAATCAGAGATAAAAGAGAGGAAGGAATTTCTAGTGGGACTATGGATTGTTTAATGGGTACAAGGGTAAAACCCCATGATTTTCCTTCTTTTCTCACATTTGTTTCTTTGGGCCTGCTTGTTAACCAGACTCTCCCACTCTCTCCACTCCCTGCCTTCCTACAGGAAAGCGTGAAGCCATGCTGGAGATGCTCCTGCGCCACCAGATCTGGTGAGAGGCTGGGCAAAGGGTAAAGGGGAGGCGGGGAAGACAAAAATCAGGGAAGAATGGCTTTGACGCCCCCAGGACTATACAGTAAAGAGGTGCAGGCAGAGCAGGAAGCCACAAGGAAGCAGTTTGAGGTCGAGTCTGTGACACACCATGACTACCGAAAGGAGCTGGTGCAAGCCGGGCCTCCTGCCCCAACCAAGGTGAGAACTTATCCCACCCTGCTTGTACGGCTGGGCTCTAATGGGCTGTGGGAGAGCAGCAGAGGTTAAGAGAGGGAGCTTCAAACCAAGAGTTTTTCAGTATCTTTCCCTTCCAGCCTCACGACTACCGTCGGGAGCAACCTGAAACCTTCTGGATACAGAGGGCACCACAGCTACCGGTGTGTGAGGGTGTCAGGTGTCGGGGAAAACAAGGAGGGGGAAGAGGCTGTTCTGTTCTGGCTTGGTGCAGAGCGGGATCTGTCCTCATTCTGGCCTTCCTCCAGGGTGTCAGTAGCATCAAGACTCTGGACACGCCATTCCGGAAGAACTGCAGCTTCTCAACACCAGTGCCTCTGTCTCTGGGGCAGCCTTTGCCCTATGAACCTGAGAATTATTCCCACCAACTGGGAGAAATATCTTCCCTTGTCTGTCAGGGAGGAGGACAGGGAGGTGGAATGGGTGGAACTACTATCTAAGGGTTGAGGAGGGAAGAGGGATATGGACTATGGAATCGATTTCTGTCTGTACTGGAGAGGTGGAAAGGAAGTGAATTCTGTCTACTTGGTGAAGAGGCTTCACATAAAGGGTTCTCTCTCATCCTGAGACTGCTAATTCAGTGATTCTGTGAGTAACCATGTTCCTTGGATTTGCCCCTAACCCAGACTCTGACACCATGACATTTTTTGTTGTTTTATATTTGGCCAAAATATTCTGGTTTAGATACAGATATTTACAGAAGGTAGGGAAGAAGGGAACCAGGCCAGAGGGAGGCAGGTATATGTACAAGGCTGAGCTGCAAAGGGCAACGACTTCCTTACAAAGTAGGGTTTTTGTGCACGTTGGTTTCCATCTTACATGACAGTGTCCGTTTCCGGTGTGTAGAGAGATGGTGACTGCTGCCCACCCAGGTACCAGCAGCAGGAGATTGTCTCACTTAGGAAGAAGTAGGGTTTACAGGAGCCCAGCAGGGCCTTTCCGCTCTCCTAGGAGCCAGTAAGTTCGCATCTTTCCTTTTCCCTGGAAGTGGGGGAGTGAAGATAATTCAGATTCTTCTATGTTATTCTTTTTATCTCTGTCTTTTCCCCATGATCCCCATAATTGTTTTCATCCTCCCTTTCCATGACCCCTCCCCCATGGCCTGCCATCACCTTCATCTCCACATCCCCCCGAAGCTCTAGCTGGAAGCATCCTAGCTCATCCAGGGCATCCTTGGTGGTAGAGGAGACATGGATCTTCAGGGCTGGGGTGGGATGGGGTGCCGGGATGGTGGAAAAATGAATCAAAGAAAAGACAATAGAAGAGTTGGCAGTACTGGAGAGAGCTTTACCAAACCACCACCCCTCAGGAGGCTCTCAGTCTTCCCGGGGCACATGCACTAGAACCAAAATATGTCCAAGAATGGGGCGGTCAGGAACTGTGGTCTCTCAGACTGAGAGATTTGGAAGAACTCTGAAAAGAAGAAAAGGGCACCACAAATTGAGGCTGAGGCTGAGGTGGAGGGCTGCTGTTTTACCTTGACCATTAGACTCCATTCGGGAGGCAGTGTTCACCGTGTCTCCAAAGAGACAATAGCGGGGCATCTTCAGGCCAACAACCCCAGCACAGACGGGCCCTGTGAGAAGAAACAGGTTGGGAGAGCCTGGGAAAAGCAGATACGAGGGACGGAGTGAGAGTCAGCCTTACCCGTGTGGACCCCTATGCGTAGCCTCAGCTGGTCATGGGGTCGGTGGCGGATGCGGAAGGAAGAAACTGCATCCAGTAGTGCTAGAGCCATACGAGCAATTTCCGGGGCATGACGTTGACCATTTCGGCCTGGGAGACCAGACACCACCATGTAGGCATCTCCAATCGTTTCTACCTGATTGAGATGGGGTTTAAAAAGTCACCTCTATGTGTATCAGTGGGAATGGGTAAGAGCAGAAAGAGACAAGCTGGACACCACTATGAGCCATCCCAGCAGCCTGGGAGGCCAGAGCATCGACTGGAAAATGAGCGCTGTGGTGCTGAGAATCGGGTGGGGTGCGGGCAGAGTTTCAGGGCATCTTTAAATCCTCCCACAACCACCCCTGTACCTGGTGAACACTCAGTAAGCATTTGCTGAGGGAATGGATACCCTGTCTGCAACAAGATGTGAACAAATAGGCTCTGCTGTCAGGAGGTGGGAAGCAAGGAAACAGGCCTAACCTGAAGAGCACAGAGGCCGGTGAGGTCAGGCAGGCCCAGTGAAATAGGCCTCAGACAGCCTGAACTATCCAAGGTAAGAAAGCAGACGCTTGGCTGTGTTAATTGTACTGAAGCTATACAAAAGAATGTCCTGTTTTTAGGAACTAGACACTGAACTGTTTAGGGATAAAGGGGCACTATGCCTGCAACTTACTCTCAAATGGTTCAAAAAGTAATTAGGTTGATAGATATATTTTTAAAAAATGAAGCAAATGGGGGTAAAGTATGAATAATTGGTCAATCTGAGTAAAGGGTTTATTGTCACAATAATAACAGACGTGGTAGAATAAGTCCAAATAAAGGGACAGGAACACATATATATTGTTGGTGTAATGTTAGACATTTCCACAATAAATCTATTATTCCCATCTTCTAGGTAAAATACCTGAGGCTCAAGGAGCTTTACAGTTACTTGTCCAAGGCCACACAGTCACAAAGTCAACACCTAAATCCTGATGATTTTTACTGCCAGGCACAGTAAATAAAGCCCACGCCGTGCCAACTCATGACTTCAACAAAATTTTTTTACAAGGTAGCTTGTTCCTCAGCCCCATAAGTCATTCTGTACCTACATCCCATATGATTCGTCCATGTCTAAGAGAGAATGGGGGGAAGAGAAAAGACGATAGACAACATTTATACCCCTAGGCAAAAAGTGGCAGATAGGCTCTAGATCCTGTGATGGTTCCGATTAGGGCAGCTTGAGGATTCACAAGAAATTAGACTAGGATGTACAATTAGAGTGCCAGAGCCTTGTCTGTCTACAAAGGGCACCCAGTACTAGGGTGCTGGAGACCCAGGAGGGCAAACTGCCAATGGAGCAGGTAGGTATGTAGGGTTTGGGGAGACTGGGTTTTAAAGGGGTCTCAGTAGGAGGGTAGCCCTGGCTCTCACCTTGTAGACGTCAAAGTTGTCAATTATGGCATCAAAGCAGGTATACAGGTCATTAAGAAGTGTCACCACCTAACAGGATGGGAAAGTAGAGCCCCTGAGACCTGTGCCTAACTTTCTAAGAATTCTTAACCCATAAGCTAGAACAAAATATGGGAACTCCAGAACAAAGGAATCTCCCCTATTGTCAAGGATTCCTATGCCCCAGTGAAGTTCCCCAGATCCCTATCCCACCCCCTACTTCTCACCCATGGCTCTCACCTGCATGGGGGTGCTCTCTGCTGACAAAGCTGTGAAGCCAACAATGTCACTGAAGTAGATGGTAACACTGTCAAAGGCCTCAGCCTGTACAGTCTCTCCCCGTTTTAACTGCTCTGCCACTGAACTAGGAAGCAAGGGTGCAGTATGAGCCAAACTGAGAGAAAGAGGATGAGAGGGGGAGAGAAAAGGGGTATATGGTTGAGCAGAAGAGGAATTATGAAAGCTAAGCCTGGTAGAAGAGGAGGAAGGTGGCTGGGAAGACATTACAGACTAGCTCAAGTAAAGCATTTTAAGTGGTGGGGGTTGGAAGGGGACCCCAGGGATGGGCACTAAGTGTCTCAAGTTGGGATTGTTCTACATACACTTGCCGGTGCAAAGGCATGGTAGAGCAGTGTCCTAAGAAGAAGGGATAGGAATCAGAGAGAAGGCAGCAAAGCTCATTTGAAGACAAAATGAAAACACACTGTGTAAAGCCAGAAAGGCTCACTGTGTCAAGATATAACAAAGCAGCATTCTAAGAGTTGGGAAGTGAGTTCTTGGGAGCTTGATCAGGCAGAACTCAACAGAGTAGAATATCAAAGGAAGGTTCAGGAAGGGTGACAAATTCTCACTGGGGTAGAATTTGGTAGAGCAGAGCCTCAGCCTTGCGTTTCTCCTCCAGATAGGCCTGTGTGCGCTCCTCCACCAGCTTCTCCAGGTTATTGGCATACTGCTCCATGCGCAACAGCAGGTTGTCCAGTATGCTCGTGCCGCCCTCCCTGGGGGGAGGCCAGAATATGGTACCTGCTCCCAGATTCTCAAGACTCCCAGGACTTCCTACCCAACCCACCTTCTTGGCCCCACCAGCCCCACACACCTCATCCACCAAGACTGATGAGGCTTCTATCCCTGGGGAGCCCTTGCCCCCTAAGTGCCCTCTCACTTGTTAAAGCGGCGAATGAACCCCTTAATTTGTCCAAAGTCTGGCCGCTCAGCTGGTTCTTGGGCCCAACATCGCTCCATCAGCAAAACCAACTCTTCATTCAGTTGGGTCCGGTCAATGCTCGGCCGGAAATATGGCCGTTGACCATTTCGGACCTTCTGGACAATCTCTGAGGGTGATAAAGGGTTTGGATGAAGAACAGGGTCCCCCAGGTAGAGCAGTCTGTGGGTAGTAGATTGCCTCTCACCTTTGGGGCTGAGGTCCAGGCCCTCCAAGTAGAAAGGACCACTGCGAAGTGCTATCTCCTGTAAGATGATCCCAAAGCTATAGACATCAGCCTTCTGCATGCCTGTGGTTGGCAACGGGTTCCCACCAAGCAGTTCTGGGGCAGTCCACAGCTTCTCTAAAAAGAAGGAACAGGCTGGCCAGGTCCTCAAAAAGAGCCCATAATACTCCCCATGTTCCTGTCATCCCATCTCCCTCTCCCACCCTCCCTAGGTGGAAATGATCAAGGCCAGAGGAGCTATATAAAAGTGAGTTGTGGGGGAAGGCCTCACTGGCATAGAGGGCGTGGCTGTCATCAGGTTCAGCAGTTGATCGGAAGCTGGCCAGGCCATAGTCTGTGATTTTGAGCACAAAACGACTATCCACCACACAGTTGGAGGACTTGAGACTCCCGTGGGATGCAATAATGCTGTTATGGAGAAAGGCCATGCCCTGCAGGATACAGATCAAGTCATGGGTTTGGATCATATATGGCTTAGGATACCCCCTCTCTATGAGATGGGCATTAGCTAGCTGTCTGAAGATCTTGGGACCATAAAAACCATAAGCTACTTTTGGAAGGCATCCTTTGCAGTTTCTACCCAAAGAAGCAGGCTGAATAGGACAGTTATCCCTTCCTGGTACCATAAACAGTATATTGGCACCTAGGCACCAGGGACAGAAGAAATGTTTAAGGGGAAGGACAAGGGGAGCTATCAGTTATTTACCCTAGAAAGAGCAGTCAGTCTTCTGAGTAGTGAACAGAACTAGGAGGGTGAACTCTAAGACTGATGTGACTGACACCCACGATGGCCTCAAATGTACGGCCACCACTAGGAAAACCTAGGAAGGCTAGAGACTCAGCTATCCAGAGTACCTAGATGTACCAAGACTAACCAGTTGTCAACTTTAACATATAACCATGTGTAGGCAGGCAAGTCAGGATGGAGGAGGAAAGTAAGGGCCAGAGAGAAAGTGGAGAAAATAGTAAATTAGTAAAACCCTGGAAAATGGACAAAAGTCGGAGACAGCTGCCCAGCCAACACAGAAACCAGACACTTCTGGCCCCGTGAGGCCAGACAGGAGAAAACCTTTGTGTATGAGGGACCATTAGGCAGGTCCTAAGAAGGCAGAGTGATGCTTCCCAAAATGAAACCCTAGGAGCCCACCCACGTCAGTTCAGGTCGAACAGAAAAAGGATGCAGTGTTCTATATGCTAACCAAAACAACCGTGTCTAAATATTTAGCTCTGGACATAAACAATTCATAATTCCAGTCTCTGTGAACTCCTCCTTTTTATTCCTTTTGATATCAACAAAACCTTTGGGAGTCACCAAATTTGTGAATACAGAAAGGATTAATCAAGCTTCTGGCTTTGTTCTAAATCACTTTTCCATCAAATTATTGTTCTCTCAAAAGTCATATTTTTCTTATATTTAATGTCACAGCCAACACATCAACTTTACCTAATATTTTATCTCATTTAATGGCAAACTTTCACACACACACAAAAATTCTAAATAACCTCATGAGAATTAAACAGAAAAGCCAAAGCCAGCTTCAGGTGCAGTACAAGTGACCCACTGGGCTAACTCACTGGCTGCAGCACTTGCTCTAAACACCTGTCCGACCCATGCAAGATTCAAATTCATACCTCTCTAAACCCACGGGCCTCTGGGTCACTTGAAAATAGCTAAAACCTAATATATGGGAAGATACTACAGGTTTAGGATAATTTTCCTTGGTTTCTCTTAGTTTTACTAGTAAACGTTCTTTATAAAATTTCAGTTTTTCTGAACAAAAGAGCAGATATGCCAAATATTGGTCAGAGAATACATGATTCTATGTTTGATAACCTCATTCATTTTTTTCCTGCTAAGAAATCTTAATATAAGCTCGTGGAGGTTTAAAAACAAAACAAAAAAAGAGATGATGGCAAGAGATGAGATATTTAGGGCAGGAACACAAAACTTCTTTACAAGTACAGGACTCATTGTGGCCAATACATCTCCCCCAATTAAAAACTCCAGACCCTTTATTTACCCATTATTGTCCAACCAGAGGAATAAGGGGAACTGGAGAAAATGGGACTTTTAGAGGACTAGGAAGGAGAAGCTGAAAGCAAAGATCAAGAAACAAAGGCATTTTAAAGCAGATGAACTCTTAAGAAAGAGTGGGGAAGACTCACCTTAACAAGGTCATTAATGAGCGAATAACGAAACATCCAGTCCAAGTTGATGCTGTCATTTTCCAGAATATCCTGGTAGTGACATGGAACAGATTATGTGACTATCCTAGTAGCACTAGCTATCACAGGCCTTTCTCCCCTGCCCCTAGAATCTCCACCTTTCCCTTACCTGTAAACTCCCACGAGGACAATACTCGGTGACAATGCAAATGTTGGGAGGGTCAATGCAGGCACCAATGAAGCGAGTGAGATGGTTGAACTGAACATCTCTCATCTAACAACAATAACAACAAAAGGTGAGGGGGTGGGGGAGAGAATTCAAAGAGATACAGAAATCTGCCACTGCATGAGAGAGCCTTTCTCTTAATTGTACCTGCAACTTAAAATCACTTATAAATAAACCCCTTGACCTCCTAGCCAATTTTACTATTCCCCTCTCTTCTTCCCCCTTTCCTCTTCTCCATCCCTTTTTACCCTGAACCCCGAACCCACACACCATTACATACATGTTTGAGTTCAAACAGAACCTGCCGGGTCAGCTCAATGCGCTTCTTATTCACGTGTTTGATGGCAACAACATTTCCCTGATGGTGGGAGTGAAAGAGGAAAAGGGAAATTAGTTCCTGGGTGCCGGGAAATACTGGAGAACTGTGGACATCCAGGAGCTCAGCTGGACACAGGAAGGAAGGTTATGAGGGGCAGAGATTTGTGGGAAGAGGTGATAGATGGGGATGAGACAGGATGAAATGGTGGGGACCAGAACAAGCGGATGACTGTTCACCTTGAAGTGACCGGTGTTGGCAAAGATCTGGTATTTCCCATGGGCTGTCATGAGCGAGCCGTAACTGGATCCCCGCTGGGGCCAAGGGCAACATGGAGGCGGAAGGATGAAAGGAACATTAGATGATGGTGGCAGTGCAGGGGCTATCATTACAGGCCAATGTGCTGGGAAAGGTCCAGGGTACGAAAGGACAGGAACTCAGAGGGAAGCAGAGGGACAGCTGAGACAAGGGCTCACCAGCGACAGTGTGAGGCGACTGCCTGCACCTTTATGATATCGTTCTGAATTGCCAAATTGCAGTTCTTCCCAGCGAATGCGCCACAACATGCTAGCCAGCTCCTTCTCCAGCATCAGCTTTCTGTAAGGACTGCACATCTCAGTTGACTGGCAAGCCCAATCCTGCCACCCCGTAAGCCAACAGTGGGGTTTCAGCGGCTTCCCCGAAGCTCCCGATGCTACAACTTTTATACCTGAGGCGGGACTCGCTGCAGGACTGAGACAGAAGGATGCATTCTCTACATAGGGGATACATGCCCTATGCTCACTTGAAAACACAGAGGCTGAAGGTAAAAGTTCTTTCTTAAAATGGTAGCATTCACGGAAAATTCACCTTTGCCCTTATAAAACCCCACTCAAAATCCCTAGTTAGGACACCCAGTCTAGAACCAAAAGTGGGAAAACAACACCTAGGCTAAAAGACAGCTTAACGAGAAAGGCTAGAGAGGTAGGCCTAAGAGGTAGCCATCAAACGAAAGATACCCACTAACCCCCAGAAAGCCTGGGCAGTGGGAGGGAGGGAGCAGGTCGGTGGGAAGGCCAGAACTCACCGGAAAATGAGGAAGCTGGAGACACCAAACATGATGAAGGTGATTCCTGTGCCCAGTGCCACAATCGCCAGAGTTGAAAGCGGAGCTGAAGGAGAGAGGGGACCCTGAGAAAGACTATGTGGAGCTGAGGACGGGGCGGGGGTGGTGCTCAGGGTGTGAGAAGCAGACAGATTTCTGGAGGGAAAGAAGTGAGGAAGGGGTATACAGTATACAAGTCAAGGAAAACAGAGCTAAGGGTGGGGAGTTAGGGAGGGGAGGTGAAAGAATGGGAGGGAGGGGAGGAAGAATTACTCCCAACCCCTGCACACACCCACTTTTATCACAGGATGGGTCGTCCAAGTCAAAGGCACAGGGGGGATTGTCCAAGGGGGGGGCCCCCTTCACCCAAGGGATAGGCCGTCCTGTCCACCAAATCTGCTTCTCGGCTCCTGAGTAGTGAGCTGCAGGCTGTGAGGAAGGAGAAAACTGGGCCCACAGGCCTGCTCCCACCAGCCTTTCTCCCAGACCCCAGCTATTTGGCTGCTTTTCTCTCCCAAGTTCCCACCTACCCAGCATGCAGCTCCAGCAGAGAAAGTAAGTCCCTGCCTCCACTACCTTTGGTTCTGCCCCACTGAACCTCTGAAAGCTGGATATTCAGGGCCCACATTCTCCTCCCTGCTTCTTCCCCCATCACCTGGAAGTCCCCAGAATCCAGATCTCCCATGGCCCACAGGACAAAATCAGTCTCTCGGTCATTGTTCTTGTCCATAACAACCAGTCCAGTTACACCTAAGATAGAAAAGAGTAGCCCTTACTTTGAGATCTACTCCATGCCCCTCTCCTATGCCCTGATTCCTCTAATTCCTTAGAGTCCCTCCCTGCCCCTGTTCTTAATACACGCCCACCTCTACCACGTTCTCTGACCTCCCCACTAACTTCCTCCTGCCCCTCGTATCTTGTATTTTCTTCTGCCTACTCCACTCCCAGGCCTGAGAGCAGCCCTCTGGTCTCCTCCTGGCCTTCTTCATTACCGTGGTATCTTCGGCCCTGCATCTTCTCCACTATTCGAAGTCCATCTTCACGGGTGCCTCCTTCCTGTATTGTCTCGTTCAGGACTTCAGCATATAGCAGGATCCCATCATAGAAGCAGCCAGCAATGAGGTTCATCTAGGGGTGGTAACTTCAGCAGTGCTCTCCAAATGAACTGCCAGGCCCCTCCCCAGCCCCCTTTCCCATCTCTGGGGTCTCCCTCTACCTCTTCTCTCTTCTGGTTTGCTTCCTTCCTTCCTCTCATTCCTAAAGTGCCAGCCCTACCTCACTTGACAAAAGGGCAGAAAGAAAAATCCTGTATAAAAGCAGACAGTTCCCATGTATGGCTGGCTCCACGGCCAAGGCTTAATGCTGAGTTAGGGAGAAGAGCCTTTCCTCAAAGCCTGGCCTGACTCTCAGGAAAGAGAGATCTACTTACCAGGGAGGGGGCTAGCTCCACACCAAAATCTTCCCGGGCTCTTATCAGCAGACGATTCTGGAATTCCTGATACTCAGGATTTGGGGGTTCTCGGTATGTGATCACCAATACTGTCTGTACCAACAGCACATGGGGGAGAGTGAAAAGGATTCAAGATAGGCATTGGGGAAGAGAGGAAGCAGGATAGGGAAACTTGGTGAAATACACATGATATGAAATATACACGGGTGAGTCTGAAGGCTGAGAGGATACTAAACTCTGTGTTGTGTGTGCCCCTGTGTGTGTGATATATGTATGGAATATGTTCAATACATCTGGGAAGAAGTGAGTGGCACTCCTCCATGAAAGGTGCATGGTTCTGGGAAGGTGGCAACTAGGAAATAGATGAAATCAACTCCATCCCCAAGCGTCTCCACCAGCCAAGCCTCCCTGCCAGGCTGCCACAGCACTCACAGCTGTTTGCTCTGTCCCTTCCTATTCACTATCAAGGACAACACTGATAAAACAGCTCCTCTCTGAGGTCTTAATCACTGTTAATGTTATCAGTTAAATGTTTATATTTTCAAAAAAAAAAAGTGTTTATATTTTCATTTGGGCCACTTGGAACGGTGCCTCCATTCTAGTAAATAAAAGAGATTTCAGGTTCTATGACAACTGGGGGAAATACTTGGAGACAATGATTCCATCTGTGAAAAGTTGTGGACCCATTCATTTAACGTGTGGAACACCTACCATCAGCAACACTGTCCTGCATAGTGGCATGGTCCTATATGTCACTAAGTAGTAGACATGTGTCACAGAGAAAACATGTAGTCATATGCCCACACACATTTCACAGACGAGCAAATGACATATGTGATCTCAGCCACACCCACATCTCACTGGCCTTAAGTTAGCACATCTCTGTCTCTCACTGGGGTGCCCAGGTGACTCCCACCGACCTTACACATTCTCCCTTCCTTAGCTGATGGACACACTGGCCTCTGCCTACACCTCAGGCCTACCCAATCACTGAGACTGGCCTTTGTCTTAGATGGGAAATTGGCATCGCAACCTCAGGGAAAGACTTCAGATCAATGTATTTTATGAAATGTGACTTTGTGAACATAACATCTACAGACTTCTGCCAGTTCTGTTAATTCCTATCATTGAAAGTACATGTGGACATAGAGATACTAGATAAATCACATATGATTTATTACATATAAATTCATTCTAGGTAGGAAAAAATAAATTCAGTTTCTAATATGTATTCATTACATTAGACTAGAGTTTGCTTCATAATGTAATTATTCTTACTGGGGCATTTGGATCCTTGATCACATACTTGTAATACTCTCCCACCCTCGGGCAAAATTTAAAAGAAGGGGGCTGAGGTGGAGTTGGGAGGGTTTGTTCAGTAACACCTGTTTCAAGAATAAAAGAAAAATAGAAGGGTAGGATATTGTTGACAAACGATGTAAAAAAAAATCAGGAAAAGAGCCCCAAAATATCATGCTTAACACAAATTATATTTCAATACAAAGGCTGATAATAGGTTTTTAACACTTTTTAAACACATCATAATTCTCTAGGTTTATCTGTTTGCTAGACTAGCAGTTCTCAAACTTTCTGATCTCATGACCTCTTTATACCACTAAAAATTACTGAGGACCACAAAGAGCTTCTGATTGTTTGGATTACATCTGTCAATATTTATGTTTTAGAAATTAAAACTGACAAACTTTTAAAACACAAGAATATTCAACTACCCCTTCGACAGCTGTCAGAGTGATAACAGCAGCACGTGTCATGTAGCCTCTGGAAAACTCCACTGTGCAATCGTGGAGGAGTAAGAGTGAGGACGCAAATAAACATCTTAGTATTATTTCTTAAATAGTTTTGACCTCATGGTCCTTCTAAGAGGATTTCAGTGACCCCCAGGGTTCCAAGACCACATTTTGAAAACTGCTATGCTAGACTGTTTTGCTGTGGTTACTAGCTACTAAAAAAAAGAGCAAGAAAGAAGAAGAATGTCCAAAGAATTTCTATGCTTGCTCAGGGGCTAGAGAGAAGCAGGTAAAGGGAGGTAGATAATGGTGTCCCTTTTTTCAGCGGACTCCAGGTGAGAAAAAAAAAACAAGCAAAGGCTGCCAAAAACAAGTTTAGCTGTGAGTGAAGCCAGATGTACACCTAGGCACTGGCGTGTGCCTTGAGGCCTACGTTTGAGGCCCCCTCGGCCACATCAGGAGGCGCTGTCAGCAGTGGCTTAAACAGACAAAAAATTGTCTCCAGAAGAGATTCTGTCTTACGCGGCCCTCGGTCCAGCCCTGACTTCCATTCGAGCTGCTGGTGTCCCCTCTGTAATGCAATCTCATGCTGGTCACCTAGGTTGAGACTTCTGTCTAGGTTTGACCCTGTAGTCCTCAAATGCACAGCCTGGGACCATAGAGCCTGGTCATTTGCTTATTTAGCTCCATTGTGTCTACGTATTCTCTGTCCTGGCTGATCATCTTGGTTTATAGTACCTGCCGGCTCTACTCCTCTGCAGACGAATTCTTAGTCGTGTCCCCGCTTCTCCCCAACACACCCAGTAATTCACTTCAACAAGTATGTGCTAGGCATATGGAATACAAAGATGAGCATGATCCTTGCCCGCCAGTAGCTATAGCTCAATGGGCGAGAAAAATCATATCAATATACTTAATTTCTGAGCCTCTCCCCCAGTAGACCAGGTATCTCTGGTTAAGGGCTCTCTGCTCTTTCATCCTTGACTGGAGCTGACTGCCCACTTCCCTCACCCCTTGCCCTGCTTCAGCACTGGAACAACATGAGTAGTTTTTTCTAGAAAACACTTCATTACTCCCTTACCCTCATCCCACCCCAAAGCCTTGATTTCCCCCTCAGCATATTCTTGACTGCCTGTTTCCCCTTCTTTTGTGTCATAGCAAAATCCCTCTTTGTTTTTCTGAATAATGCCTGCAGTAAGTGGGAGAACTGAGAATTAATTTACCTAATTGTTAGCTGACTAGATCTCATTTCCCCCTAAGCTAAGTGCTAGGGCCCCTTGACTGGTAGGAATTCTCAGACAAGAAAGAGAGATATTCCTTCCACAAAAAAGAATACAGCCCATAAAGCTATGGAGTCCTCCCACCCAGGAGAGCCACAGAGATCTTCCTTGACCACACTAGCTAGAGTACAATTCCCTTGCCATTCCCTTCTCATGAGAAGCGCTTTTTTTTTTCCTGGTTTATTTTTTACGGGGTTTTTAGTAACACGCACCGCAAGTTGTCCTATGTTTGTATTTATTTGCTTATTTAATGTCTGTCTCTCCTACTAAATGTAAGCTCCAGGCAGGGGCTACATCTGTTATGTTCTCCACTGCATACCAGTACCTCGCACAGTGATTGGGACATAATAGGTGCTCAACAGACACTAATAGAATAAGCCAATATTCAAATGACTCAAACATTGACTGATAATGTGGTTAAGCTCTATAGGAGATGGAGTTAAGCACAAGAATAGGAAATTCAGTCCAACCTGGGGATTCAAGGATTGTTTCCTCAAAGGAAAAATAACTGATCTGAGCCTTAAAGAATACACACACATTATCCAGACAGACAAAGGTGAGAAGGTTGTTTTAGGCAAAAGTGACAGCATAAACAAAACCTGTCCTGCCACTGCCCAGGTTCAAGTGTGACAGTCACAGACTCATACCAGACATGTCATTCACAGATACCACTAAATATATAATTACAGTCACACAAAATTTTACTCATTAGAGAAGATGACCACCCAAGTCCAGCCCTTGTAAAGATCTACTGAATTTTAGATTCAGAGAATCCCAGGGTTGAAAAGACTTTAAAGTTACCCTACATGCCACTTAAAATCCTTTTTCAGAAAAAGGAGAGATAGTGAAAAAATTGGTGGAAGAGTCAGGCAACAATTCATGGGTGTGATTTGCAGGGGCAGAGATTTAGCATGAGGGAAGAAAGAACATTCCAGAAAAATAGAGCAAAGAGCACAACGGCAAGGGGGCAGGGAGGCCCAGGGGTTGGGGAACTGAGAGAGGTCTGGTTGGCTGGAGTACTGGGCATGAGGGGCACTAGGAGGCAAGACTGAAAACCTGGGCTGAACACAGACTGTAGAAGGTCTGAAATGTCATGATAAGGAGTCAGGACTTTATTCTGTAGGAATTTAGTCATTGAAAGTTTTGAGCAGAGGAGTGAAATGAACAGTCATGTCAATTTCCCCTGCAAGTTGTTTCCTAAATTCATTTCTTTCCATTCCTACTACTGCCACTGTCCTTGAAGCCTATATCACCTCACTCCATTTGACCCGAATACAGGTGGTCTCACTGCCTCTAACCTCCTTCTCTTCTTATCCAACCAGAATTCTGTCTTTATATTTCTCTTCACAAAAAAATATCAAGGACCCCACATCCAAGTCCAAGCGCCTTAATTTTAGCTTCGGAGCTCTCCTTAATCTGATTATATCTTTGCAACATTATTTCCTACATCTGCTTCAAGCCAACCCTTCTTTCTTGTCAGGTCAGTATCTTCTTGGTTTCCCAAACATGCCCATTTCTATCTTTTATCTCTTTGCTCAGACTGCCTAGATCCTCTCTCCTGCTGAGACTAGGACTATGGCATTTATCTTTCAAGTCACAAAAGATTCTCATCTTTATAAAAAAGCTTCCCTAAACCCAGCTCACATTGACTCTCCCTCATCTGAACCCCAAGTTCTTAGTGTCTGTTCCAGGACACATAATCATATTCTTTCTCGTATTTGTATCTAAGTGTACCTCAATCATACGTCGCCTATCCAGAAAGGATGGAAGTCCTCCCAGGGCCCAGGACCAGGTCTTTTCCTGCACTTTTCCCCCTCACAGTAAAGTCTACTAGTGGGACTTAAGAGAATGTTCCAGGATCTTGGGAGGTAGCCTTAGTAATGAGAAAAGAGTCACAAAAGTGGGGAAGTAAGGAAGAATGATAGGAGACCCAAAAAGCCTCTGTTAATTTCACTCTTGTAGCTCATAATTCCTGCCCTGTTTCTGGGGTTTCTGTGGGTCTTATGACAGAGAATCTCCAAAGAAGTTTCCTTTCCCCCTCCTCCACTTTTGGCGCAAATGATACCTGAAAGGCCTCTCTGAGGGCCTGGGCCTGTTCCCGGGTGCGATTGTCCTGCCAGGGCCGGCCTGTAGAGCGTGTGGGGCCTGCACGAAGACTCTCCCCAAAGACGTCCAGGTAAAAGAAGACATAATCCCCATTGGTCAGGTTCTCCCTCTGGGCCTGGAGCAGGATCTCATGCAGCATCTCCAGAGGGCCACAGATATACACAACTGGGAACGAGTATAAAACAGAGGAGCATTCTGAGAAAGTCCCCAGTCCCCAGGCAGCCCCCTCTCTGAACCATCTGCATTTCCATCTTCAGCAAGGAAGAAAGTGCCCTAACCTATCAACCACCCAACATATGCTCCCCATCCCTCCCCCTTGGAGTCTATGTCATAAGTACCTTGGGGCTTTATGGACCATCTGGCAGAGGTCAGAGTCTGACTCCAGACCCCAGAGGAAGGGAGCTATCAGCCTTTAAGCCCCTCCTCTTCCCAGAGCTCTGACTGCTGCGCCCCACCCAGCCCTCCTCACTGCCCCATTCGGCCCTGCCTCTCCCTAGGCTCAAAGGCACTGACTGCTCAAAATTACTGTCAGTGGCAGTTTTACTCTGTCTTTCCCCAACAAATGCGCTGAATCCAAAAGCCCATTTATGGAGTCCTTACTATTTTTCTGCCCTGTCTTGGTGCCCCGTCTGAGAAGTCTCTGCTCACAGATGACACTCATTCTGGAGTGGCCATCAACCACATCCAGTACTCTAGGGCACTTGTATTGCTCCCGAAAGTCAGTTTCCCCCCAATCCCACCTTCTTCTCTGACACAGGCGCCACCTCTCATGCTATCTTATTCCTTGTTTATATCTGCCTATGCTGTCCACAAGCTCCCCTAATACAACGGCTTAGCCTTCTCACAGGTGCTCTCTCCACATGTGCTTCTTGACCCCAACCACCACATACATCTCAGTGCCCACCTCCATCCACAGTTTCCCAGTGCTGAGCTGCAGGGATACAGCGACCCTCCTCCCCTGACCCTAAGATAGCCTGGGCCACACTCACTGCGCCCGTTGGCCCGGATGAAGTGGGTGGCCTGCTCAGGGCCCCCTGGCTCACGGGCATACACCTGGTGCTGCACACTGAGGTTGCTGCCCTGCAGGGCCTCAAAGACGCCCTCGATGGTGAAGTAGTGAGGCCGGTCATCTGTGCGAGCATCCAGATACAGCAAGGCAGCACGGGCAGTCCAATTGAAGTGCCCGTGTAATGTCACTACAAACTCACCCAGCTTGGGAGCAGAGGGGCCAGTGCGCACCAGAGTACGATAATGCTCATTCTTAGCTGCAAAACCAGAGGCCACAGCACCCGCAGTCAGCAGGGGAAGGCGCCAATGTGAGGCAAAGCGGGCCACAGAGGCAGCGGGGTACACGCAACCGGGACCCAACAGAAGATCGGGGTCGTGGTACAGCTTGAGGTCCACAGCGCGCAGCGGTGCCAGGTACTCAGAGCAGGCGCCATCTAGTTCCGAGCTGACAAACCTCAGGTCCACAGGCAGTGCCCGGCCCAGCGCCTCCACAGCTAGTGCCACAGCAGGACCCACCCGTGGCCAGGCCCAGGCATAGCTCAGGTTGTGTTCTGGCAGCACCACCGCCAGAGTCAGGTTCCGCGCCCCCGGAGGACGCACCCCACCTGCCAGGGCTGCCACCAACAGCAGGAGTGATGGCAGTGCCATAGGGAGAAAGCAGCGGCCCCACCACCCCCAGAACCCGGTGCCACTCTGGCCTACAGAGGAGGCACAAGCACCACCCAGCCTGGAACCTGGGGAAGATGGCCAGGGAGAGAAGTGAGGAGAAGCTAGGCAGGCTGCGACACAGAAAGTGGTGGGGACGGGTGAAGAGGAGATGGGAGGAAGCCCCGGGGGTTGGGTAAGGAGTGGGTCCACCGGTCTCGGGCAAGGACTGAGGGCTGAGTAGGGTGGCAGGAGAAGGTAGGGACCAAGGGGGCCTGTGACTGGGATGGGGACAGTGAGAGGCGAAGGAGCCTGATGAATCTTGAGCTTTAGCTGAGAAGGAAAAGGGGATCCGAGACTGGGATGGGGTGGGGGTGGGGGGGAGGCTGGTACAAAGGAAAGGCCTGAGGGGACCTCACAGCTGAAGGGGCTAGGAGGGCTGAGAGCTGCGAAAAGGAGGACCAAGGGGGTAAGGTGGGAGGGGGCCCGCGCCGCGGAAGGACCGGGACCATGGGCGGGCGGGGAGCGAAGCGAGGCCTGGGCTGGAGCAGAGGGAAAGGCAGGGGTAAATCTCCCAGTGAAGGCTTCTCCTGAAGCTCCTGCTTGGACTAACGGGCCCAGGGCGCTGGTCCCATCCGGAGCTGCGGCGGCCCCGCCCGTGTCCCAGCTCCTCTCTGCTCCGCTCCTCCTGGGCCCGGGCGGCCGGCGCTGCCGGGCGCTTCCTCCCGCCCCCCGCCTGGGCCCCCGGGCGCGCCGCTTGTCCAGGTCAGGTCGCCGCGGCCCGGCCCGTCTCTGCTCGCTGCGCCGGCGGCGGCGGCCGAGTGTGACTCCCCGGGCAGGCCGCCCGCCCCCGCCCCCGCGCCCGCCCCCCGCCGGGGCGCCGGCCCGCCCCCCCCTCCCCGGCTCGGGCCCCTCAGGCCCCACCCTCTGGCGCCTGCTGTCTCCCCCCACCCCCTACCCTGGCGCCCAGGGACATCCCGGGTCTCAAACCCACCCAGTGACAACTCGGGGGCTCCGCGCCAGGGGCTCTCAGGCCGGTGAGGTTCCTGGTCGTCCTCTCACTTTATGGGCCCAGCCCTGTCTCCCCCAAGCCCCTGACCCACCCCGCCACTGTCTCTCCATCTTGCACATTGCCAAGAGCCCAGAACTTCTCCTCTCCCCACTTGCGTATCCCGCTGTTCTTAGGGTCCCCTCTCTTAACTCCCCTGAGTCCCTCCAACACTCCAGTCTCCAGGAAGCAGTCAGGAATCCCCAAATATTTGGTATCCTCACTAGTCCTCCACCTAGTAAATCATAGCACCCTTCCCATTGCCAGGAACCTCTCCCTCCTTCAACAGGAAGAGGTGTCTGCCACCTGGAAGACTGGCCCCTCCAGGACCAAGGGGCTCCAATGCCTGGTTTTTCCTGAGTCCTTACAAGTCCATGGGTCTCCTTCTTCCTTAGAACTCAGCCCCCCACCCTCCCTCTTCCTTCCCCATGCTCCCTTCTGTGCCCTCCCATGTCTTCAGAGGCCCACCATAGCCCACTGGGCCTCTACCACACCATCTGCTCCAGGGACCCAGCCCAGGAACAGCCTCTTCTCTTCTGTCTCCCTGCACAGCCCAGGATTGCACCTGATAACAGCTCATGGACTGACTGAGCAGAACATTCCCCCAGCAATGCAAGCCCATTGTATCCCCCTTGGGTTCCACCCCGCTCCTAAGCCTCCAGCCTAGAAGGCTATCCCCAGATACCCTGTATCTGGCGTGCCAATCTGATCCTGAGAATAGCTTAAGAGGGATGATACCATGGTTGCTGGGAGGGGACTGCTATGGGACCCTGGGGAGTTTCTCTCAAACTATCATAAAGGAGATACATATAAACCCATTCTCCTTCAGAGAGCCACAGTTTCTCTCCCCCTTCAAGCCTCTTCTCCAGAAATCACCGTGCCTAGAAGCTGAGCGCTCCTAGAGTAGAGGGAGGGGTGTAGGTGTGCAGGGAGAGAGGAGGGGCCTACTTTCTCTGAGATGAAGGCGACACCTAGTGGTTTCGGGGGGAAATTAAGGACAATGCCATTTTATTCTTAGGTATATTTCTTTATTGAACACTGGCTGACTTGCACAGCAGTAAGGGTGAATACAAGAAAAGGTGAATAATACAGCCCTTACCTTTGAGGAGCATGTAGCTGGAATCCATGTCAAAGGCAAGACCCCCGACAACATCTCTTGCCCCAAGTCCAGTAGAAATAGCAGCCTTAGGACTTCTTCAACACAGAGGTATGGTAATTTCAAATCCAGCTCCCAACGGCTAGTAAAAAGGGATTTTGTCCTATCTGAGCAAGAAAGCAAAGGATAAAAAAGTCAAAAGGGGATAACCTGAAAAGACATGGTTCTAACTTCAGACCATGTCAACCAAATAATACGTTGTAAACAACTACACACAGCTTAATAAGGAGAACAAATCCAAAATGACACAATATCTGCCAGTATCTGTGAATTTCAGGGACATGAGGAATCTTACAAATATATTGTTCAATTCCCTCATTTAAAGATAACTGGAAACTGGCGTCCAAGGCCAGCTCAGTCAGTAGAGCATAGGACTCTTGATCTAGGTGTTCTGAGTTCAAGCCCCATGTTGGCTATAGAGCCTACTAAAAAAAAATAATAATAATAACAACAGAAAACTAAGTCCCAGAGAAGGAGACCACTCCCCCCCAACCCTAAATGGCTTTTTAATAGTAGAGACTGGAATCCAAGTAAGGCTCTGTATAGATATTCTCAAAGATGGGGCTCTGTACAAATACCCTGCTAACTCATGAACTTAGCACATGAAGCTGTGCTTATAGGGTAATGGCCACCAAAGACCCAGACAGGTCTCTCTGGAACACCTACAGACCCCAGTAATGACCAACACCACTATTGCCCAGACTCCCAGACAAGTTCAAGTACATGATATGTCATTATTCTGAATATTAACGACAACTGTAAGTTATGTTAGGGGTTAAACTTTCAATCATCTTGCCCTTTCCTTCCTCCTTCCAACTGGCCACTAATACTAGAAAGTGGGAAAGGGCAGGAAAATAAAAGTTAATTACTTAATGTAGTTTCGTATTAACATCCAGTAAAAGGTTTTGCTTGTTTTTTCTTTTTGAGGGTAGGCTGAAAGTACTATGTAAATGAGAACTTTGGTTATCTATATATTCCCATTATCCAAGCAATCACTGCTCTCATTGATGTGGACAATAAGATTTGGGCTGGAGGCGCCTGGGTGGCGCAGTCAGTTAAGCGTCCGACTTCAGCCAGGTCACGATCTCGCGGTCCGGGAGTTCGAGCCCCGCGTCGGGCTCTGGGCTGATGGCTCAGAGCCTGGAGCCTGTTTCCGATTCTGTGTGTCTTCCTCTCTCTCTGCCCCTCCCCCATTCATGCTCTGTCTCTCTCTGTCCCAAAAATAAATAAACGTTGAAAAAAAAATTTAAAAAAAAAAAAAAGATTTGGGCTGTATTTGGTGACCCCATTGTAATTCATACAAAACCTGAGAAATCTAAAGACCCTCCTGGCCTGAGCAGCACGCAGTAGGGTCCATCTTTCTCTCTGTAGGGTTGGTATGGCCTCCTACTACTTCACAGACACCACTTATCATTTCTTCTAGGATAGGGCCAGCCCAAACACCTCATTTCTGACCCAGAACTAAACTGTTGAGCATCAAATCAGCTAGCTGCTATAAGCCGCTGTGGTTCCCAAGCTGCCCTGTTCCTTAGTGGAAAGAAGTCCTACCTCCAATCACACTCAGGCTCAAGACCCTTGCTGGGTTTTGGGACCACCCATGGGATCCAGGCTCATGCTAATCCACTCCATGGCAGGGCCTGATGCTCCAAACTGACTTCCAGTTCAGCACTGACCAGTTTTACAATTTACCTGGTTTCACAGCTAACTCTGAACCCTCAGGTTTGCCCCCCACCAGACCATGCCTCCAGACCTAGAGGATTCCAGCAAAACAAAAAGCAAAACAAAAAACCAAAAAATCCCACACACCTTCCAGTCTTCTCTCTGCTTGACTGATCTGACCTGCAAAAAAAGAACTTTAACTATATGTGATTCTCTCTTGCACACAAGACAGACAGGTCCAAAGGAACCTGCCAACAGAGGGCAGGGAACAGCCACGGAAAGCAAGATAAAATAAGGCAGAAAAGATACATTTCATATGCAGCATTTCAGTAAAGGGAAAGGAGGAAGCAGTGTAAAAAGAGAAACACAATGAAACATATTGAAGCAAAGAAAGAGTTTATAAAAATTCTGCATTATTTCTTTTAGCCCCAGTGGGAGAGACAGAATCCTGAAAACAGGTCAAACTCCAGTTCACCTTCTCATAATATTCAATATCCTCAAAGAGGAGCTATTATTGTTTAAAAGGTCAAAGGTTTATACTTTGAGTTCACACATCATTTTCTTCTATAAGTTAAAAAGGTTTTAAATTTAAAATATTTTCAGATCAGATCCCTGCTTCTAACTTACCTGTCTATGTATGTATTTGGAAAGTTGAACTGGACCATATCCTGAGGGCCAGAAATACTGGTTTTGTGAAAAGACAGTCCATGGGTAGTTCTATGGATTCCTAAAAAGAAGTTGAAGAATCGTCAGGAGAAGCAACTGCATATGATTCAAGTTCCAGGTGAACCTTTTTTTTTTTACTTGTCTGCTCCATCAAAGCCTAGACCAGCACATGTATGCATGACCAGTGGTGTCCATTGTTCTTCCTCACTTAGCCTGTTTCCCAGGTACATTTACTGCTTCTCTATGTTCCTAATACCACCCTTCACCATTATTACCAACCCCGGTAATTACTTACCACCCCTTGGGAGTATCTGATAGCCTAAAGTCTCATATAGAATATTCTCGGTTATATTTCCTTCTCCACTCCATTTAAAAGTCTACTTTTTGGGGGGGGGGGCGCCTGGGTGGCTCAATTGGTTAAGCATCAGACTTTGGCTCAGGTCACGATCTCACCGGTTTGTGAGTTCGAGCCCCATGTCCAGCTCTGTGCTGACAGTTCAGAGCCTGGAGCCTGCTTTGGGTTCTGTGTGTCATTCTCTCTCTGCCCCTCCCCCACTTGTGCCGTGTCTCTCTTTGTCTCTCAAAAATAAATAAACGTAAAAAAAATTTTTTTTAAGTCTACGTTTTTTTCACAGAATCTTTCACTGAGAAAAAGAGGCCTATTTTCCCTCACCCACAAATATGTCACATAAAAAGAAGCAAAGGAAAGATGATCACAACAGCTTCTAGAGAATGGAAATGTATTCATCACTTCTTTAATCTTTTGCTCTATTTAGAATTTCCCAGAGAAGCCACAGACTGGGAAGAGGAGGAGAAATCTGAAGCAAGATCTGACCAAACTGTACTCTTTTCTGTGCATGGCTGCAATATGTCATGAAAAAACAAAGAAGTAGCTAGCTGTGGCAATGTAGGCAGACTAAAAGCAGGAAGACCATTCTGAGGCTCCTGGAGAAATTGGAGAATGAAATGCTAAGTGCCTTATCTAGGATGATGGAATAGTAATGGAGAGAGAGAAACAAATATGAGATAATATGAAGGAAGAAACAGCAGGACTTGGTGGCAGCCTAGGTCTACAGGATGAAGAGGAAGGAGTCAAAGGTTACCCTAAGGCAGGGGTCACACAGGCAAAGGGCAGGTGGAAAATGCCAATGTGAGAAGCAGCTGAATGGGGAGGAAGCCCCATGAAACCCCAGCTCCAACTAAAGTGGATGCCCCCACCCTGGGATGGAGCCCAGAGCTGCCGGCTGTTACAGTTTTCCCTCTGGACTGTTTGAACAGCCTCTGTGACAAGTCTCTGGGCCTCCGGTCTCACCTCCCTCCAAGCCATCCTCCACAATGTGTTTGGATGCCAAAGTGGCCTTTTGAAACAAAAACCTAATTATGTCACTTCCCTACTTAAAATCCTTAAATGGTTCCCCATGGAAAATGTGTTTTTCAAACTGTTATTTTTAGCAGCAAAACCCTTCTTCAAATAAAAATGCAAATGTAAAACGGAAGCAAAGCCCAGCTGCCCAGATGAAGTAGTAGTGGCAGGCCCAGAAACCAGTGCCCCCTGCCCTCAGTGCCTTCTCAGACCGGGCCGCCAAGCCTCTGAACCTCTACCCTTCAGACAAGGGGAGCACAGATTTTCCACAGTGTACGTAGGTAAGGTGGTTTCAAGGAATCAATTTCCAGATCGTCGTCTTCCTTCCTAAAATGGACCTGCCAAAGAATGACCTTGTGCTCACACAATCCTCCTGCTTTATAAAAGACAGGCATGTCCCTCGCTCATGCCAAATCTAATTATGATGAATTGTTCTAGGGTGTGAAAACTGCTGGGACACCAAGCAAAGGGATATATAAATAAAGATATTGATCTAGGCAAACTTTTAAAGATTAATCAAGGTGCCTTAAACTAATAGGGCTTCCTGCCTTTTCCCACCATATACATATTTCTGTTAAGGGTATAACAACATTGGAAATGGCACATTTAGCCCATGCTGGGATTCTCTACAATCAGCACAGACAAAAGAGGATACATTAGTGACCTATTTTGTCTTAAAAGTAACTGGAATACACTTAAAATAGCCAGATTTTACTGTATATAAATTATACCCTAATAACTTGACTTAAACCAAAAAAAGTAGCTGGAAAGTTCTGCAGGCCACCAAAAAATTCAGATACACTAGGGGCACCTGGGTGGCTCAGTTGGTTGTGTCCAACTCTTGATTTTGGCTCAGTCATGATCTCACAGTTCGTGAGTTCAAGCCCTGCATTGGGCTCTGTGCTGACAGCGTGGAGTATGCTTCGGATTCTCTGTCTCCCTCTCTCTCTTTCAAAAATAAATACATAAACATTAAAAAAATTCAAATACACTAAATAAAAACCATGGATAAAGTTAAGTAACTTATTTAGTATTTAGTGTGCTTTATTTACAAGATAGCTACAAATCTTACTTACAAATCATCATGAAATATTTGTTCCAATTACAGTCAATCCTCAGTTTATTCCAACTTATAAAATGATCAATATATTCTATCTCCTATTAACAATACATAAAGGCACCTGGGTGGCTCAGTCAGTTAAGCATCCAACTTCAGCTCAGGTGATAATCTTGCAGTTCGTGGGTTTGAGCCCCACATCAGGCTCCGTGCTGGCAATGCTTGGGATTCTCTCTCTCCTCTCTCTCCTGCCCCCTCCCACTCACACTGTCTCTCTCTCTCTCTCTCTCTCTCTCTCTCTCTCTCTCTCTCTCAAAATAAATAAATAAACTTAAAGAGAGAGAGAAGCTTGGGTAATAAATATGAGATTTCAACTTAAAAAATTGTGTGAGTAGGTTATTATTATTTTAGGGAGCTCATGAGCAAAGAAAAGTTGGAGGTCTGTGGCTCAAAATAACACTTTGAAGGGTGCCTGGCTGGCCCAGTCTGTAGAATGTGTGACTCTTGATCTCAGGGTTGTGAGTTCAAGCCCCACATTGGGTATAGAGCTACTTAAATTAAATAAGGGGTCCCTGGGTGGCTCAGTCAGTTGAATGTTAAACTCTTTTTTTTTTTTTAATATTTATTTATTTTTAAGGAGAGAGAGAGAGACAGAGTGTGAGCGGGAAGGGGCAGAAAGAGAGGGAGACACAGAATCCAAAGCAGGCTCCAGGCTCTGAGCTGTCAGCAGAAAGCCTGATGCAAGGCTCGAACTCACAAGCCATGAGATCATTATCTGAGTCAAAGGCGCTCCAGTTGAGCGTCCAACTATTGATTTCAGCTCAGGTCATTATCTCACAGTTTCATGAGCTCGATCAAGCCCCCTGTCAGGCTCTGCACTGATAGCGTGGAGCCTGCTTGAGATTCTCCCTCTCTCTCTCTGCTCCTCCCCTGCTCGCATTCTCTCTGTCTCTCAAAATAAATAAACTTTAAACACTTTTTTAAATTAAATAAAAAATAATAAAATAAAATAAAATAACATTTGAAAATCAATGGTTACATTAGTGACTCCCAATCCTACCAGATGTTAGTCTCCCTTATGCTAACAATTTTTTTTAATTTTTTAATGTTTATTTATTTTGAGAGAGACAGAGACAGAGTGTGAGTGGGGGAGGGACAGAGTGAGGGAGACACAGAATCCAAAGCAGGCTCTAGGCTCCAGGCTCTGAGCTCTCAGTACAGAGCCTGATGAGAACCTCAAACTCACGAGCCCCAAGATCATGACCTGCTGAAGTCAGAAGTTTAACTGACTGAGCCACCCAGGTGCCCCATCCCTTCTGCTAATAAATATTTTAAATAACAGCACCTTTGGGGCGCCTGGGTGGCGCAGTCGGTTAAGCGTCCGACTTCAGCCAGGTCATGATCTCGCGGTCCGGGAGTTCGAGCCCCGCGTCGGGCTCTGGGCTGATGGCTCAGAGCCTGGAGCCTGTTTCCGATTCTGTGTCTCCCTCTCTCTCTGCCCCTCCCCCGTTCATGCTCTGTCTCTCTCTGTCCCAAAAATAAATAAACGTTGAAAAAAAATTTTTTTTTAAAAATAAATAAATAACAGCACCTTTACTAACTAAAATGAAATTCATAGATAATGTAAGCTATCTATACACATAATTTCAAAACATCAATAAAATGTCCTAACTATAATATAAAACAGAAATAAAAGACAATAGCTGGTGGTAAAAGAATAGGTATTTTAACACACAAATAGTTGGACATAACTATGATAGAAGACTCAAGGAAGCACTCAGATGTTTGCATCTAATTATAAGGAATGAGTAAATTAGGATTTAAGAGAAGATCAGAAGCCATTCCATGAAAAAAAAAATACTAGATTAAACATTAGTGTTAGGATAAGTAATAACAGACCGAATTATTTACATAGGATACCCTATACAAGTGTTTGATGGAACGTTTGAGAATCACATTGAACTCAGGAGATCTAAATCATGCAGAATTCAGGGCTTTTGACAAACAAAATTTATTGCCAGTGTTGAAGTACAAAGACTGACAAGATAAAATTCTTTCTCTTGTGGAATACATAACCTAATAGGACAGGTAGAAAAGTAAATACCTACTTTAAAATAATATTCCTAATTACATGTATCTGTTCTCACACTGCAGTCTAGCATCTGTGGCCCAACTACAAAACCTCCCATCACCATGGCAATGAAAAATGTCCCACAAATGTCCAGAATGCCCCTCCACAAGCAGTACCACTGCCATTCAGAACTGCTGGCCTACAGGCTAGAGAACAAGCTCATTAGCGTATCAGGACCTGGCCCCAGCTTTTCTTTCCAGCCTCCTGTATGGCCACAGTGCCTAAACTAGATGTCTAACATCTATCTACAACTATTTGTAGTTCCCTAAGTTGGTTTTTCCAACAGGCTAAAAGGTCTCCTCTTCCCTTGCTTTCTGACTAACCACTCATCTTTGAGGCCTTGCAGGCCACTTTTTATAACCCTTACTACATTGTTTTTAAAGTGAGTAGTTACTTTTATCTGTCGCACTAGACTTTACCTCTTTACCATGAGGTAAAGAATTCCATCATGTCTAATATTGGATTATTATTATTATATCATTATCATTATTATTATTATTATTATTATTATTATTATTATTATAAACACTGGAACCAGTGATAGGTAAATTTAACTTCTTTGTTGAGCACCGAACTCATTTGGGCAGAAACATAACCTCCCACCCTATCACAGTCTTGATCTGTGCCATGACAAATGTCTCCTTCCCACTCAACAGCATGGACAGATTCTATAACTCTCTGTCCCCTCCAGTTTTGTAAAAACTCACTCAATCCAAGCCAACTGGTTTAAAAGCCCATCTCAGGTCCAATGAGAACTCATCTCCTCCCTTCTTCCAGCCCAAGCTTGAGCTGTGGCTTAAGGAACCTGAAGCTGGGAGGACAGTATGGTCCCTTCTATGGTTTCTCCTTCTCCTCTGCTAGTTCTCTAGAAGGTTCTCTAGAAAGGTTCTAGCTCTTCAGGGGCTGGGAACCAGGAGGAGAGCAGAGAGGAACACTAAACAAGGTAGTTATTGCAAACCACTGCTGGCTGTGGGTGACAGGCCATTCCAGCCTGTTCGGCAGAGAGCAAACTGCCACATCTCTTGTGGGGAGCGTGTCTAAATTCTCTAAAAAAACATGTTCTTAATGTTTATTTATTTTTGAGAGAGAGACAGAGTGTGAGTGGGGGAGGGGCAGAGAGAGAGGGAGACACAGAATCCTAAGCAGACTCCAGGCTCCAAGCTGTCAGCACAGAGCCCGACATGGGGCTCAAAACCCATGAGCCCCGAGATCATGACCTGAGCTGAAGTCAGCCACCCAACCGAATGAGCCACCTGGGTGTCCCTGTCTGAGTTGTTTATAAAGTCCTGTGAGGCCTTTCCACTGAGCTGTGCCCTAATGTAGATAATCCTCTTCCAAGTCACTTCCTTTAACCTTTCTAACTTCTTGAATGGGCTACCAGTAAGATGGCTGAAGCCCAGCTATCCTTTTCAGGGTCCCTTTGACCACAAGAAACGCATATATCCTTGCTAAGCCAAACAGAAGGAATACAGGCTTCTCAAATACATGCCGAGCTGAACAAATCCACTGTCCAAACAGATAATCTAAACAGGAAATGAGAAATCAGTCTCTCCTTTATGTAGACTCTCTTTGATACCTTCTTGCTTTGTTTGGGGGCAAAAGGAGGGCTAAGTACACCCTGCTGGGCTCATGACTCCCTCGCTTGAGTCATCTTATATCTTTTTTTTTTTTTTTTTAATTTTTTTTTTCAACGTTTATTTATTTTTGGGACAGAGAGAGACAGAGCATGAACGGGCGAGGGGCAGAGAGAGAGGGAGACACAGAATCAGAAACAGGCTCCAGGCTCTGAGCCATCAGCCCAGAGCCTGACGCGGGGCTCGAACTCACGGACTGCGAGATCGTGACCTGGCTGAAGTCGGACGCTTAACCGACTGCGCCACCCAGGCGCCCCAAGTCATCTTATATCTTAACATAGACTGTGAATGAGGTGGGGTGATAAGGAATGGGTAGAGTTAGTGGTTGGAAGTACCAGGGCCAGATTTGCTACCTCTCTGTAAGCCCTGGAGAGGGTGACTGACCCCAATTATTAGCAACTCTCTCTAGAACGAGTGTTACTTAGTGTTTCTTTGTCCCCATCTTTGGACCCTAGTCACCAATTCTGGGCAAAAATAAAGATTCAACTCAGTATCTTCTACAATATGCTGAAATGAACCAAAG
The DNA here is from genome assembly GCF_014898765.1 of Herpailurus yagouaroundi. Lineage (NCBI taxonomy): Eukaryota > Metazoa > Chordata > Mammalia > Carnivora > Felidae > Herpailurus > Herpailurus yagouaroundi. Next base: position 20,967,671 of record NW_024412401.1, on the reverse strand, counting down.
CTTATATGAAAAAAAGCAGCTCAGCTGCATTCCAAAAAGAGGAGGCAAGGTCATCTTCTGAGCAAAAGAACCAGCAATTAAAAGTCTAGGTGGAATAAAGAAGACAGAATCAGACTGTGGATAGAACATCAGATAAAAGCCATGGATAATTTCTCCCCGGTTAAAAAAAAAAAAAGGGCACATACACATATATCACACAAAAGTTTGCATAACATTTCAGGGGCACATGGATCCCAGCTCTTCTAAAATATCCGAAGGAGCCAAAGGACCCCAGACTAACAAGTTTTAGGCTAAGAAAAAGCCAAGCAAGGAGGTAACAGTTCATTGTTTGTATGTGTAGGAAGGAGTGGTATTTAGGCAAATACTAAAGGTCAGACATTTAGGGACATGCAGACACCCAGAAGCAGTCCATGCCAGATGCCAGTTTTCTAAATGCCTCTTTTAAATGTTTAGTTATTTTTGAGAGAGAGAGTGTGTCAGTGGGGGGTGGGGGGAGAGGCGGGGGGAGAGGCGGGCAGGGTGGGGGGGAGGGGCAGACAGAGGATCCAAAGCGGGCTCTGCACTGACAGCCATGAGCCAGATGCAGGGCTTGAACTCATGAACTGTGAGATCATGACCTGAGCCAAAGATAGATACTTAACTTACTGAGCCACCCAGATGCCCCTCTAAATGCATTTTAATCCAAACTATTCTGATTATTTAACACAATTCAACTTATTTTTCAGTATCATGCCACGATATAGCCTTCTATATAGTAAATATAACAAATAATTGAGGGAGTTCAGAAAAAGGGCCAAGTATTTAATTATGCCTTAAAATATAGATAGTGGACTAGAAATTAGTAACACTGATTGTCTCCCTATGGGTAATGAGGTATCTAAGGGACAAGATGGGTAGGAGATTTTTTTTCATTATCTACCATTTTGTACTTCTTTAACTTTGTAACATGTGCAAGTATTCAAAAATTTTACTTGAAAATTCATAAACAAGTATAAAAAATATAATATTGATATAGGTTGCTTGATATTTTGGATGTTTTAAAGGAAGGCAATGGGACATCAAAGAGAAAGATGGCATTTCCTTAAATAGGAAACCCACATGATAAGTCCCTCATAACTGCACTAGGAATTTTTTAAATATTAGAGGGTGGAATGGTGACATCAGAGCTGCTACAGACTAAATGTTTGTGTCCTCCCAGATTCATACGTTGAAATCCTAACTTCCAAGGTGATGGTATTAGGAGGTGGGGTCTTTGGCAGGTGATGAGGTCATGAGAGTAAGCCCTCATGAGTGGGATTAGTGTCTTTATAAAATAGACCCCAAAGAGCTCTTTCACCCATGTGAGGACACAACAAAAAGACCACTGTCTATGAGGAAGCAGGTCCTCACCAGACATGGAATCTGCTGGCACCTTGATCTTGGACTTCCCAGCCTCCACAACTGTGAGAAGTAAATTTTTGTTGGTTATAAGCCACCAGGCTAAGGTAGTTTATTTATAGCAGCCTGCATGAACTAAGATAAGAGCTAAGAGGCTTTTCCTGAAAACCAGTAACTTGGGACAAAAAGATAATAATGAAACATTATAGAAAGTATAATCCAAGATGAGCAGATCAGTTAGGACTAGAATATTTTATAAGGAATGGGTATCAAAAAAAAAAAAAAAAAAACCCTCTCCAAACATGATTTAGATAATTTGACATATAATGTGATAAAAACAAAGCTAAGATCGGTTGGGGTATCTCTGGACCAAGAATAAAGTCATGAAAACAATTTGATTTTCCACAAAGCAAATCCTGACCAAACACCGGACAAGATGAACTGTAAGGCTGATTTAGAGTATTCCTTGAGGACTGAGGCTGATTATTAAGACACATACATACATACATACATACACAGTCGGATGAGACTAGGGCTCTAAAGACAAGTGTGATATGTATGACTGCAAGACCTCCATGTAAGTAGATGAGTCAGTCATTGTCCTCAAACACCTGCTAGGTCCCTGAAAGAGAAAAATGGAGTGGTAATGTGATGCCAGCCTCTCCCACCAAATGACAGCTGAGAACATCTCTCATCGACTCTGAGAATAAAACTGTCTAACAAAAAGGGCACAGAAGGCTGCCCAACATCTAAGTTTCAAAAGAAAAGAACCTGATGTTTTTCTTTTTAATATATTTTTTTAAATGTTTATTTATTTCTGAGATAGAGACAGAGCATGAGTGGCGGAGGGGCAGAGAGAGAGGGAAACGCAGAATCTGAAGCAGGCTGCAGGCTCTGAGCTGTCAGCACAGAGCCCGACACAGGGCTCGAACTCACGACCCGTGAGATTGTGACCTGAGCTGAAGTTGGGCGCTCAACTGACTGAGCCACCCAGGCACTCCTGATGTTTTTCTTTCAAATCTAAACTTTAACACACTAAACTGACAGGGGTCAAATAAACAAATTCCAGAATCCCCAGATCAAAACCTACTTATAAGGAAAATACATGTAAATTGTACTTTGTAAATTATAAAACACTGTATAAGTGTTAATTCTTATGATAATTACTAGGGATATTTCCTACCCAAATAATGAACTAGCCCCCACCATCGGCAGTTTGAGGTCATATTCTGGAAGGTGAAATGTTTTAAAAGAATGAGTATGTTTGTTTTTATAACATTGTGCAAAGGTTTTCAAATTTTTTCTCTCTTCATTGAAAAGAATGAGAAGAGGAGCCAGTCAGTGACACATAACTAAAAAGAGTTTAGAAACTGTTAAATTCAGTTCAATATAACACATATTTATTGAGAGGCCCTCAAAAGATACAGTTATGTCAGAATGTAGTTCCCCGCCTCACCCACCCTTAAGAAGTATACTAACTAGGAAGAGACAGACACCTATTCATGTGGCAAAGTGATTATGTGATTATGTGAAGTAGGAATGGATGTGCGAGCAACCCCAGTCAGTCCGCACTGTTTCTTATCAGATCCACTCCTCTCCCTTTCCAGTGAGGCTGGCACTCACACACTGAGTCCTCAGCATTGAGCCCCTGCTGAATTCAGTCAATGAGAGACACTGGCAGAAAAGATGGAATCAGAAGGAAGTCGGAAGCCAAAATTTTCTTCCCCTTCTCCCGGTCTCGGCCAGCACCTCTGACAGAAGCTGTGTCATGCTAATGACCCCAACCGCCCTAGGCTGGCCCTCCAAAGTTTCAGCTTCTAACTTATCCTGGCCTCTGGGGTTCCTCTCCTTGTTCCTTCAACCTAGGGATGACAGCAAAGTCTGGCTGTTGTTAATCTCCGGATTGCCTCACCTTCCCTTGAATGGTTTCTCAGCTCCTCCTTCACTTTTATAGCTAATTCTCTGGATGAAATTCCCTCTGGTTTCAGGATTTAAAGTGATTTCCATTTTCCCAGCTGGATCCTAAATGTGGCAACTAAATCAAAAGTGAATTTACTAGTGCGTGCCTGGGTGGCCCCATCGGTTGAGCATCTGACTTCTGCTCAGGTCATGATCTCACTGTTCCTGAGTTTGAGCCCCATGTCTGGGTCTGTTCTGACAGTTCAGAGCCTGAAGCCTGCCTGGATTCTCTGTTTCCCTCTCTCTCTCTGCCCCTCCCCCACTTATGTTATGTCTCTTGCTAAAAAATAAACATTAAATACAAAATTTTAAAAATAGTTTACTAGTATTAAGAGCAAAGACCGATTCCAAAATCTGCTAAATTCAAAGTTGACTACTATCAGCGTGAGTCCAGATGAGTTATGTAAAGAAGTGCAGAGACAGATTGATTTTCTACTTTTACCAAAAGAACACAGGAGAGAAAAAGAGTTCGGGGTAAAGAGAGAGAAGAGAACATTAAGGATTTCTTACTTGCCTGTCCTCCGGATCATATGGAGAAGGGGATGTTGATAAGGACCAAAGTGAATCTCTCCTTAAAATCTGGGATTAAAGAATGGACCTGCACAGGGCCAGACTAAGGCCTTTAGAAACCCAAAACACTGAAAGATTATGGTATTCCTTCCCATGCCAAAATAAATAAGATTAATCCTTTACACTTACAACGTAAGTGTATTTTTTTAAGTTTATTTATTTATTTTGAGAGAGAGAGAGTGAGAGAGAGAAAGAGCATGAACAGGGGAGGGGCAGAGGGAGAGGGAGAGAGAATCACAAGCAGGTTCCACACTGCCAGTGCAGAGCCCAATGTGGGGCTCAAACTCGAGAATCGTGAGATCATGACCTGAGCTGAAATCAAAGTCAGACACTTAACCAACTGAGCCACCCAAGCACCCCTCAAGTGTAAAGAAGTATAATAAACTCTTATTTTTTTCCAAAGTAACTTCTTTCACATTTAAAAAAAAAATATATCAAAATCCTAACCTCTATTTGGTGGCCCTGCTTTGCTGGTACAGGAAGCACACATTTAGTCTGCCCTTTGGGTCATCCAGTGCAGCCTGCCTGGTCCAAAGCTCCAGCGGCCAGCCTCTTGGTGATGGTGCATGTGTTTCTGTGTGGGCGCAGGGTGTTGAAGGCGGAGTCTCCTGAGGACCCAGGAGTGGAGAAAAGGGACTCTTAGGTTCACATGGGCCCAGAGGAGCTGTGGGATTTAGAAGTGAAGGTGAACTAGTATGCCAACCCTAAGAGTCTCTGAAAGAGCAAGAGAATGCAGGGGTCACCTCCTAGTGGTGAGGTTTACGGTGGATGTGTTTCCAAGGGGTTATCATGTATAGAAAAAGCTAATACACATCCATCAAAATCATCATCCATCAAAACCACCACTGGCCATCATCTTCTTAGAACCACCTGTGCAGGAGGAAAGAGCATGACAAGCTGTTGCAGAGAGAGGAAACCACTAAGATGAAACCAATAACAAGAGTACAAACCTCCCCTATAAGGAGCGAGCTGTGTACAAGTTCTGACAGAACCAAATAGGCAGGGAACAGGCAGGAAGCCCAGAGATGGAGCTTTGAATTGACCTGGGAGTTCTAAATCATGAATCATAGTTTACACACACACACTGAATTGAACCAAATATACTTGAAAAGTACATTAAGTTTTCTTCTATCAGCGGGGGGAAATGTCAGTTGTAAAAGCAAAAGCTAAAATCTCTGCATTTCCAAATCTGTGACTACATGATTATGTATTTATCCACTTTATGATTTCAGCTAGTGTCTAAGGTTATTAATGCCTACATTTCCATGTCCAGCTTTACTTGTCTTCAGGCTTAAGTGATTGATTCCTTCTGCCAACAATACAATCTCCACTCCTATCCCATATTTCGCATATTCGAATCCTAACACTTCAAGGTCTGGTTCAAGTTCTGCCTTCTGTAGAGAACTGCCTTTCACTTGAACCTTCATGGTGTTACATCCATCTCTACCATAGAGGCTTTCACTTTCTGCCTCATATACAAGCATTATGGGTATATCTCATTCCTCCTGCCAGGCAGTAAGCTTCTTGAAAACAGAAGACAGGGATGCCTGGGTGGCTCAGTCAGTTGAGCATCTGACTTTGGCTCAGGTCATGATCTTGCAGTTTGTGAGTTCGAGCCCTGTGTCGGGCTCCGTGCTGACAGCTCAGAGCCTGGAGCCTGCTTCTGATTCTGTGTCCCCCTCTCTCTCCGCCCCTCCCCTGCTTGTGCTCTGTCTCTCTCTTTCAAAAATGAATAAACATAAAAATTTTTTTTTAAAAAACATTTAAAAGAAAACAGAAGACATGCTTTATTCATTTTTGGATCTCCTTGGCACCTATAGTACTTGTTGATAGAAAGAACACTATCCTTCAGAGTCTAGATGATTACTCCTAAAATGATGCCTTTAAAAACTGTTCCTGAAACTCCACTTAAAAAAATTTTTTTTTAATGCTTTTTAATTTTTTTGGTGGGATGGGGCAGAGAGAGAGGGAGACATAGAATCTGAAGCAGGCTCCAGGCTCTGAGCTGTCAGCACAGAGCCTGACGTGGGGCTCGGACTCACAAGCCACAAGATCATGACCTGAGCCAAAGTCGGACGCTTAACTGACTGAGCCACCCAGGCACCCCAGGTGCCCCTTGAAACTTCACTTTTGATGCTGCCTGCAATCAGTTTGAAAGTCACTCAAGAAAATCAGTCTCAAAAAAAAAAAAAATCAGTCTCACCAATAATTATTGCTAATATTTATTTTGTGCCATATGCCAACTACTGGGCCTGAACTTTGCATCTAGTATCTCATTTAATCTGCCTAACAGTCCTCTAAGGCTGGTACTATTATAGTTCCCATTTGGTAAAGACACTGAGGCCTAGAGATATTAACCAATTGCCTAAGACTACCCAGTAAGTGACAGAGCTGGGATATGACTACTTCAGAGTCACAACTACATTCAACCAAAAACAATGTTACCCAGGGGTGCCTGGATGGCTCCGTCAGTTAAGCATCCAACTCCTGATTTCAGCTCAGGTCATGATCTCACAGTTCGTGGGATCAAGCCCCATGTAGGGCTCTGTGCTGACAATGTGGAGCCTGCTTGAGATTCTCTTTCCCTCTCTCTCTGCCCCTCCTTTGCTGGTGTTCTCGCTCTCAAAATAAATAAATAAACTTAAAAAAAAATCATAGATTTAGTTTCAAAGATGCCCAACATAGCAATGTTTATAATAATAGAAAATCAGTAAAGATCTAAATTTCTAATAGGGCATTGAATAATTAAATTATGTTACATATACATTAAAATCAGTCCATTAAACACTTTGATGTATGATATCAAACACTGCTCACTGCACATAGGTAAGTAAAAACAGAAAGTTGAAACATCTATGTCATGAGCCCAGTTTCATTAAATACACACACACAGACATACACACACACACACAGAGTAGAAACCTGGAACAATATAAATCAAATGCTGAGAATGGCTATCTCTTGGAGATAGTATGGTTTAGAATTTTATATATCACTGTATTTTCAATGATATGTATTACTTTTGTAATTAAGAAAAAAATTGAGATTTAAAAAAAAAATTTTTTTTTAATGTGTATGTATTTTTGAGACAGAGACAGAATGCGAGTGGCTTAGGGGCAGAGAGAGAGGAAGACACAGAATCCGAAACAGGCTCCAGGCTCCGAGCTGTCAGCACAGAGCCCGATGCGGGGTTCAAACCCACGAGCTGTGAGATCATGACCTGAGCTGAAGTCAGACGCTCAACCGACTGAGCCACCCAGGCGCCCCGAGATTTTTTTTTTTAAACGATGTAAGAGATGAAAGGATACCAAAAGCTTTGTTTTGTTTTTTAAGTAGCCTTCACGTCCAGCACGGAGCCCAATCCGGGGTGTGAACTCACAACCCTGAGATCAAGACCTGAACTGAGATAGAGTCCAATGCTTAACCAGCTGAGCCATCCAGGTGCACCCCTCCCAAAAGATTTTTTAAAATCTCACTGAAATAGGTCTGCAGTTTGCATTTAACAAATATACCAGTCAAAATTGATGGAGTTTTTACGTATAAATTACGAGTTTATTTATTCAAAACACTTAATGCCTCTTTTATACAATGCTACCACAGTTCATGTACAGATCAATAAATAATTGTTGAATTTAATTATCTAGTGTAAGATTTTTATAAATGATTCGGATGAGGTTGGGGCGCCTGGGTGGCTCAGTTGGTTAAGTATCCGACTTCAGCTCAGGTCATGATCTTGTGGTTCATGAGTTCAAGCCCCGTGTTGGGTTCTGTGTTGACAGTTTGGAGCCTGCTTTGGATTCTGTGTCACCTTCTCTCTCTGCTCCTCCCCCACTCGTGCTCTCTCTCTCTCTCTCTCTAAAATAAATAAACATTTAAAAAAGGTAATTAGGATGAAGAGAAACACAGAGAAGTTCCTGCTAACCACCACCTTGCTCTTGAAACTCTCATGACTTTTGCCACGGCTCATTTGCCTAGTCATGCTCCCATCTCAGTGTCTACTAATCTATCACTGTGGTGAAGGTCCTCTTCCTCCTCTGAACTGTGAGCTTCCTCCCCTCTCCCCACGCCCTGGTCCTCAGCTTTCTGCATTCTTCTTTCTATGCTCATTTCCTTGGTGAGTTCACCCCTAGTCATGGCATCATCACTTGTCACCTCAATGTAGATAATTTCTGCTGGAACATGACCTTGTTTCACTGGGTGTGGGCATGTGTGCTGTCACTGTTACATATATAAGGTATTTTAGCATTGCACAACAGTAATGATTAGAATTTTACACAACTCACCACGGAAAAGATTGCTTGGAGGATTTGAGGAAGAGTTGTTGGCATTAATGACGGTGAACTCTTTCCCCCACCTCATAAAGTAAACCAAATAAAAATACATAAATAGAAAAAAAAGTCAGCAAATCAGGTATTTAAAATTTGCAGGTTAGGGGCGCCTGGGTGGCGCAGTCGGTTAAGCGTCCGACTTCAGCCAGGTCACGATCTCGCGGTCCGTGAGTTTGAGCCCCGCGTCAGGCTCTGGGCTGATGGCTCGGAGCCTGGAGCCTGTTCCCGATTCTGTGTCTCCCTCTCTCTCTGCCCCTCCCCCGCTCATGCTCTGTCTCTCTCTGTCCCAAAAATAAATAAACGTTGAAAAAAAAAATTTAAAAAAATAAAATTTGCAGGTTAATGGTATACCTTTGTTTGAAGAAGGAATAAACTAAGTAAGTGAATTAATTGGCCAACAGAAGAATTTTTTTAAGGTTCCACATTTATAAAACTCACTTAAATGAAGAAAGCACACATTTTTATCAATCACATCTTTGTTTTATTATTTTTCTGGTAGTCAGTCCTAGTCAGCTGATCATATTACTCTTGTGGACTCAGCTTCAAGACAAATCTTCTAACTGCCTCCCTCCCCTTCCAATCAGATTCCTGCTCTTAAGCTTCTCCTATATGAAACTGTAACCCACAGGAGTCTTGCAAATTCATTATTTAGACCCAGGGTATGTTAATCATAGGTCCTGAAATAGGCTAAGGGCTACAGACATTCCTCAGACCCAATACCCAGAGCAAAGAGGTTACAGGCTTTTAGAATAGGAAGACAGAATTTTTAAATTAATTTTTAAAAAAAATTTTTTAACATTTTTTATTTATTTTTGAGACAGAGAGAGACAGAGTATGAACGGGGGAGGGGCAGAGAAAGAGGGAGACACAGAATCGGAAGTGGGCTGCAGGCTCTGAGCCATCAGCCCAGAGCCCGATGCGGGGCTCGAACTCACGGACCGTGAGATCGTGACCTGAGCTGAAGTCGGACACTTAACCGACTGAGCCACCCAGGCGCCCCAAGAATTTTTAAATTAATTTTTTACTAATCCTGGCAGGAAGGAAAGAAAGAAAGCACATGGTAGGAAGTTCCACAGAATATTACTCCATATGAAAGGTCATCAAAACCCTTAAGACCACAAGCAAGGCTAGGCCCAGATACCACCAGCTCAGAATAATAGCAATAGAACCCATAATTCACTGAAGGGTAGAACCAGCCTTAACATCTAGCTAATAATAACGTTCAGACAAGCAAAACAGGAGAAAAGGAGATGACTGAGGAAAACAAAAATTCTAAGGCTTAGAGTCACTAACACCTCTAGATACCTAGGCCTATAATCCTGGGCCATACTCTGTGGTGACTGCTTATTAGGTACATAAAGAGTCAGCTTTTGCAGCTTGCCAGCCATGCAGAGGGGTTATTAGAAGTATGTATATATATATATATATATATGGGAGTTACTGCTCAGAAAGGGAGAGCTAGCCAAAGTAAACCAAAGATCAAGAACCAAGGGGAATGAGTTAGGCATCAGAATCAGAGTGGCAGAGACAGAAAAAAAGAGTGAGCTGCTAGGAAGTGGTAAGAATGTAACCAAATTTGTAGGATGGCTCAGGTCCACAGACTGGGATTCACTTGCATCTTGCTGAACCTCACCAGGTTAAAGGCAGAGCTCTGACGGTATCACATCTCTATGGGAGCCTTCTCCATCCTCTCAACCCCTGCTACCTCCCTAGAGTCCAAGTTTCTTCAGATTTGACAGGCAGAAGGCTGCCACGTTATTAGTGGTCTGGGAGCTCCAGGTCTGCTCCTCTGATCCTCTGTAGCCCACCCACCCTATCAAATATTATAGGTAACTTCAGCAGCACCAGGAGTCCAGCCAAACACTCTGACATCTCTCTACAATAGGCTGTAATGGTACACCTTCTGTGACACCATACTGTAGCTTTCTCCCAAACCACCTGGCAGTTGTCTCTTACTGACTCTTCCTTCTCTACCTGTCCCTTGGGTTGATTGGTATTCCTTGAGGCTTTATTCTAAATATTCTTTTTTTCTCCACTCAGTTCTCTCAATAATTATATCTATACCCATGCATAACTCCAATAACTATTTCTTTTTTTTTTTAATTTTTTTTCAACGTTTTATTTATTTTTGGGACAGAGAGAGACAGAGCATGAACGGGGGAGGGGCAGAGAGAGAGGGAGACACAGAATCGGAAACAGGCTCCAGGCTCCGAGCCATCAGCCCAGAGCCCGACGTGGGGCTCGAACTCACGGACCGCGAGATCGTGACCTGGCTGAAGTCGGACGCTTAACCGACTGCGCCACCCAGGCGCCCCTCCAATAACTATTTCTATGTGCCAAGCATGGATTGCCAATCAATTTCCATCACCTCCAAATTAATATATTCAATTGCCTACTGGACCTCTTCACCTGATGGAGTTGCAAGCACTTCAAATTCAATGTCCAAAATCAGACACGATTTCCCCCCAAAATATCTTCCCACCCCAAAGTTCTCTTGCTCAGTAACTGGCACCATCATCCATCTACATGCTGAAGCCCAAAACCTCAGTCATCCCTGAATTCTCATCTCCCTCGCTGTCCACACCTAAGTCTTGCTGGATACACCTCCAAAATATGCCCTCAAATCCATGCAATTCTCCACTGTGCTACTCTATATAGTGCAAACCACTATCATCTTTCACCTGAACCAATGTAACTGCCCTTTAACTTGTCTCCCAGACTCTAGTGTTGATCCTCTCCAATCTGTCTATAAAACAGCCAAAATGTAGTGCTGGCCAAGTCACTCCTCTGCATAAAACCCTTGACTTGCCTCCCCTTTAATTTTTTTTAAGCTTATTTATTTTTGAGAGAGAGACAGAGTGAGCGAGCAGGGGAGGGGCAGAGAGAGAGGGAGAGAGAGAATCCCAAGCAGGCTCCACACTGTCAGCAAGGAGCCCAACGAAGGGCTGGATCTCACAAACCATGAGATCATGACCTGAGCTGAAACTAAGTGTTGGATGCTCAACCGACCGAGCCACCCAGGCACAACTGGCCTCCCCTTTAAAGGATGAACTATAAACACCTTATCATGGATTTCAAGGTGCTCCTTGATCTGGCCCCTGCCTACCTCTTCAGCCTCATCTCACCTCACATCCCACCCCCTCTTCATGCTCCAGATACCCTGAACTTCTTTCATTCCTTTCCATTCTCTCACCTTTGCACATACTGTTCCCTCTATCTGAAACACTTCCCACCTTCCACACAATCACCTCAAAATCAGTAAGATCACTGTGTAAACATCACCACTTCCTTTACAGACAAGGTCTCCCCCCAAATATGTATTAGTCCAATAATACTCTGTTCTTTCTCCAGAATATTTTTTAAATGTTTATTTATGTATTTTGAGAGAGAGAGAGGGAGGAAGAGAGAATCCCAAGCAGGCTCCACACTGGGGGCTCAATCTCACGAACTGTGAGATCATGACCTGACCCCAAATTAGGAGTTGGATGCTTAACTGACTGAGCCACCCAGCCACCCCAGCTCTGTAATGTTTTTTAAACTTCATACTGTTCAAACTTAATTATACGTATTTATTTGTGTTTATTCCATTTTCTCTACAAAATGCTGTATCCTCAGTGCTTAGGACAATGTATGGTATAACAGACTCTCAACATCAGAATAAATTTAAAAAATGAGTAAATGACAAAATCTAGATAATTTGGATGGCTCCTCAAAAAATGGGTTCTTAAAAACAAAATGGGTTCCTTAGGATGAGGAGAGATAAAAGAGGGATGCTGAGGGAAATAGCAGACTACAAGAATCTGTCCTCACAGGTTTGACAAGGCCAGCGGTAACAGATGTGTTTCAACCATACGCTTTTCTTCCAAAACTGAAATAGGAAGAAATAGAAACTTTGAACAGACCCATAACCAGTCAAGAAATCAAATTAGTAATAAAAAATCTCCCCCAAAAAAACAAGAGTCAGGGGCCAGATGGCTTTCCAGGGAATTCTACCAAACATTTAAGGAAGAGTTAACACCTATTCTCTTGAAGCTGCTCAACCATATGCTTTTCTTGGCAATGAGTGAGTGTAGCCAGCATTGGGACACGGGTGGTGCTGAGACATGGATAAACAGTCCCCCTGAAGCTAAGTGCACTGAGCTACCTGATCAGGTAGGCCACATGCCTCTGGCATCTATCCTAACCTACTTAGATGGGCCCAATCAGCCCCTCTTGGCAACAGGTACACAGGCCTGCATCATTCCACATGCAGTCTTGCCTTACCTCATCAAAGGTAGTGGATGACTTGACTGGCACCCTCTATTCACATGAAGGTTTTATACATCTTCACAGTTGCTGATACCACATCCTTCAGAAGTGCCCAACCCATTTAAAATAGATCTGATCATTTAATCTTTAAGGTACTGCTCAGACTCTCTTGAATAAAAATTGCTTGGTCTCTTAGAGAGTCACCTCTCTCCCACTTCTCTGAGATGAATTTGGATGTATGAGGGGGAAGGGGACTTTGTAGCAGCAAGAAAAAGTTGGGACTCCTTGAGCGAGTGGGCCTCTGGCTTCCCAGATCTCCAGAGCAATGGATGGATTACATTGCACTGTCTTCCCCTGGCGTTATTTTTCTGAGTCTGGTTATGATGCTTATCACACCACACCCCTCAGATGCTTGTACATTCAGCACAGATGCAACAGAAACCCTTCATAGTCTCTGCACCAAGGACTTCCCTACTGCACCTGGGAAATGCCCCATATCTTGACCTCCTAGGTTAGACATTTTCACAAAGTCTCACTGATGCCTCTTTTACAATATCTCTCCATTTAATGTCTACATTTCTCTTCCTACTATCTAGTTCCAGTTTTACCAGCAAGAATGAGTTCCATGATGGATTAATGATGTCCACTATAAACAGACAGGGGAGTCACACCATGAATGACGCATGTACTGATCCTTCCTCTTGTCTTCCTCAAATCCATTAATCCAAATCAATCTGCCCTGTTTGTATATATCAAAATCTTACTCATCTTTCAGAACTAGTTCAATCCTTATTTCTTCTATGAAGGTTATCCTCAGCCATAGTGATCTCATCCTGCTCTGAATTAACACCACTTGTTATTTGGTTATTAACATTTGTACCAGTTTATTAATGTTAATAGTAAATAACACTTATTACTGATACTTGAGGTGGCTTGTAGAATGGTGGTATCATTAACACAAATAAAGTATGACTGGCTTTAAGGAACATATGATCGGTTAGTTATAGGAGATATCTAGTTCTCTGGTTATCAGGAAAGAGAACTAGGAGTTCCGTGATGATACTAACAGCAAACTCTTTTGGCAAAAAGATATTACCAAAAACAGGATTAGAAACAAAACCAACCTATTTTGCATAAACCAAAGTCTGGTCACTATATCTAGTGACAGGAGCATGAGATCACTTACTATGATTTCGTGAGTTTGAGCCCCACATCGGGCTCTGTGCTGCCAGCACGCAGCTGGATGGAGCCCACTTCAGATCCTCTGTCTCTCTCTCTGTCCCTTCCCCGCTCGTGCGCACACGTGCAAGCATGCACTCTCTCTCAAAAATAAACATAAAAAATTAATTAATATTGCATGAAGACATCAGTACACACAACAAATGTTTAAAATCTATTCTACAATATATCCTTTCCTGAGAGGTAATCACCTTTATTTCAGATTCTTCCTTTCCTACTGTATTTGTTATGCAGTGAAGAAAAGCTAAAGAAGTGATCGAAATGGATAATTAGCACAAAAAGACCTAGGTATAATAGTTAAAACTATACAATTTCTAGATATAGAAGAAAACACAGGAGAAAATCTGTGACTTTGTTGTAAGCAAAGATTTCTTGTGCAGGGCACAAAGAGCACTAACTGTAAAAGAAAAAAAAAGTAAGAAATTAGACTTCACCAAAATTCAAAACTTCTGCTGTTCAAAAGACACAAGGAAAAATGGCAAGCCACTCACTGGGGGGATATTTTCAATTCATATACTCACATATACTCACAATTCATATACTCACTTGTATTTTGAATATATAAAGAACTCTTACAGCAATAAGACCAACATTCCAATTTTTTAAATAGGCAAAAGATTTAAATAGACTTCACCAAATATGAGATATTGGTGGCAAATAAGCACATGAAAAGATGCCCAGTATCATTAATTGCCGGGGAAAAGCAAATTAAAACCACAATGAGATATCACTACAAACCTTGGGGCGCCTGGGTGGCTCCATTGGTTGAGCATCCGACCTCAGTTCAGGTCATGATCTCACAGTTTGTGAGTTTGAGCCCCATGGTGGGCTCTGCACTGACAGCATGGAGCCTGCTTTAGATTCTGTCTCTCTCTCTCTCTGCCCCTCCCCCATTTGCACACACATTCTCTCTCTCAAAAATAAATAAACATCAAAAAAATTTTTAATAGATGGGGCGCCTGGGTGGCGCAGTCGGTTAAGCGTCCGACTTCAGCCAGGTCACGATCTCGCGGTCCGGGAGTTCGAGCCCCGCGTCAGGCTCTGGGCTGATGGCTCAGAGCCTGGAGCCTGTTTCCCATTCTGTGTCTCCCTCTCTCTCTGCCCCTCCCCCATTCATGCTCTGTCTCTCTCTGTCCCAAAAATAAAATAAACGTTGAAAAAAAAAATTTTTTTAATAGAATGATTTTAAACACTGACAATAGTAGGGGTGCCTGGGTGGCTCAGTCAGTTACGCCCCTGACTCTTGATTTTTGGCTCAGGTCATGATCTCATAACTGGTGAAATTGAGCCCTCCGTCAGCTCCGTGCTGACAGCACAAAGCCTTCTTGGGATTCTCTCTCTTCTTCTCTCTCTGTCCCCCCTTAACTTGCACACGTATGCATGCGCACACACGCACACTTTCTCCTTCTCTCTCCCAAAATGAATAAACTTTTTTTAAAAAGTAGAAAGCAACCTAAATGTCCATCAGCAGATGAATGGACAAACTCAATATCATTAAATGCTGGGGAAGTAATTGTGGCATATCCAACAATGCAATACTACTCAGCAAAAAAAAAGGATAAATCACTGACATACACAAAAACATGAATGGATATGAAAAACGTAATGCCGAATTAAAGAAGCTAAGAACAGGACACATACTGTATGATTCCATTTATATCAACCTCTACAATAGGTAAAACTAATCTACAGTGATAGAAATATAATCAGTGGATGTCTGGGGTGGGGTGAGGGGAGACCGCAAAGGGTAACAGGGGACTTTGTGTGTGTGTGTTGGGGGGTAACAGAAATGACTAGTCTGGGAAGATGATTATATAAGTGCACACATCTACGTTGTACACTTGAAAACACATACATCATCTTGCTTGTAAATTATATTTCTATAAAGTTGAAAAAATAATTATTTTGCAACAGTTAAGGAGTTAAAGTCTTTTTTATTACCAACAGTGGCTGGCCAGCAAATCATTACAGAGGTTTAGCAGCCCATATATAGTATAGAATTATCCTTTACTGGTCAGCCTTCTGAAACACACCAGAGAAATGGGTTCTGTCCAGTGGAAATGCAGTACCTTAGAATTTGTTTTCTAATTCACAGAAGTTAGTGAATTTGCACATCCTCTCCTGATTAACCTAATTTAATTTTTTAAAAATCAGCCTTAGGGTGGGGTGTTTGGGTGGCTCAGTCAGTTAAGCTTCCAACTTTGACTCAGGTCATGATCCCGTGGTCCATGGATTTGAGCTCCACATTGGGCTCTGTGCTAACAGCTCAGAACCTGGAGCCTGCTTCAGATTCTGTGTCTCCCTCTCTCCCTGCCCCTCCCCCACATGGGCTGTCTTTCTCAAAAATAAACATTAAAAAATGTCTTTTTTGATAAGAAGAAGAAGAAAAATCAGGCTTAGGGTGCCTGGGTAGCTCAGTCAATAAGCATCTGACTTTGGCTCAGGACATGATCTCACAGTTCATGAGTTTTGAGTCCCACATCAGGTGAGCTCGAGCCCTACTTTGGGTGAGCACGAGCCCCTCTTTGAGTGAGCCCTGCTTCTTTGTCCCTCCTAGGATTTTCTCTCTCTCTCTCTCTCTCTCTCTCTCTCTCTCTCTCTCTCTCTCTGCCCCTTGCTCACTTGTGCCCTCTAAATAAATAAATAATAAAAAATAAAATAAAATAAAATTAGATTTACTTAAAAAAATAAAAATCAGGCCTGTCCCTCCTGGGATTCTCTCTCTGCCCTTGCTCACTTGTGCCCTCTCTCTAAATGAATGAATGAATGAATGAACGAATGAATGAATGAATAAAATAGATTTCATTAAAAATCAGGCCTAAGAAAGGATAACAGCTGAAGAAAGCTATTTTTTTATGTTTATTTATTTATTTTTGAGAGAGACAGCACAATCAGGGTGAGGCAGAGAGAAAGAGAGACAGAATCCGAAGTAGGCTCCAGACTGCAAGCTGTCAGTGCAGAGCCCAATGTGGGGCTCGAACCCACAAACCATGAGATCATGCCTGAGCCAAAGTTGGACACTTAACCAACTGAGTCACCCAGGTGCCCCAAAGCTATTTTTTATCTACACCTCCATCTTAGACCTTTCTTTACTGGCTTAGGTCAAGTCCTGTGGTGTGGTTTTAACATTTACTAGGGATTGAGGTCCATTGAGTTAAGAGGATGAGAGAGTGCATGATAGAGCAGGTAGGGAGGGAAGCGGCAGGTTGTATTTTTGCTTTGTGTCCTTCCTGTGCTTAGAAAAAAGCTGAGGGGGCACCCCCCAACAAATGAGGGGGCAGGTGGAGAGGGGCACCTGGGTGGCTCAGTTGGTTACGAGACAGTCTGACTCTTGATTCCGGTTCAGGTTATGATCTTGCAGTTCATGAATTCAAGCCCCACATCATGCTCTGCGCTGACAGTGTGGAGCCTGCTTTGGATTCTCTCTCTCTCTCTGTTTGTCCCCACTTGTGCTCTCTCTCTCTCAAACTAAACTTAAAAAAAAAAAAAAAATGAGGGTAGGGGTGATGAATTCAGTGGACATTTGTCATTTCTAGTTCACAGCATCCATGCTCACTTCCTAAGAGTACTCTGATGTCATTTCAGGCAATTAACTCCCCCGTTCTATGTACACGTTTGTTGGGAGAGTAAAATCAAGTTTTCCCTCCCTCCGCTGAAACCAAGCAAGACAGCTGAGCAGTTCTTTCTCTGTCAGTTCCAAGCCTGGTTCCTTAGGTCTCCCTTCCATCCTGTGAGGCTCTCCTCAATGGAGAAATAAATCTTTTAAGTCCCCTCTTCCTATGCTCTCCGCCATTGTTTTTCAATCTCCCTCCTTAGAGTCAATGTCTGTTATAGGGGTGCCTTGGTGGCTTAGTTGATTGAGCGCCTAACTTCGTTTCAGCTCAGGTAATGATCTCACAGTCCCCCATCAGGCTCCGCGCTGGCAGTACAGAGCCTGCTTGGGATTCTCTGTCTCCCTCTTTCTCTGCCCCTCCCCTGCTTACCCTGTCTCTCAAAAATTAAACTAAAAAAATTTTCTGTTATCAGTTTGGTGTATTTTCTTCCAGATGCTTTCTATACATCTCATTCTTGTTTGTAAACAAATAACTGTATGTGTCACATAAATTGGGTATTATACATATTGTTGTGCAACTTGCCGTTTACGAGCTGTAATCTTCTATTTCTTTTGTATCTTTTCATCATGCCTGATTAAAACTCTCCACACAAAAATCCTGCCAAAAGTGGTGTCTAGAAGTAGGGTGGGACTCAGTTAATCTCACTATTTTATATAGCCCTTTAATTACCCATAACAGGATGGACTTGGGCAAAAGTTCAGCTAGGTGAACAATAAGGATCCTAAAGAATACTAACAATGTGTCAGGCTGAAAAGTCCTTCTAGGCAATACAGAGAAGGTTCTTCAGCAGGGAAATCTCATGATAAAGACAATGCTTCAAGAAGTATAACATGGCAGCTGTGAATATAATATAGACCAGAAGAAAGAGAGATTGGGTAGCAGAGAGACCTGTTCAGCGGCTAACAGGTGATAGATCTGAAGAAATAAAATTCTGGCTTATAGTGGAGCCAGAGAAATGGAGAGAAACTTATCACTGAATTATAAGAAGTTAGACTAGTAGATGTGAAGCCTGGAATTAGAAGAGCTAAATTTGAATTCCAACCCTGAAATGTATTGGCTGTGTGACTTCTGGCAAGACACTTCTCTGCTCTGTATCTTAGTTTCTCTGTCAGTAAAATGAAGAACTTAGGATATCAGGGCTTTTACAATTTTTTTCCAGTAGAACGCCCCTCCCCCCTTTTTTTTCTGGGGGGGAAAAAGGCAAGACTCTTCTGGCTGAAGCCTAGGGAAAAGGCTCAGAGCCTCAGCTGTCCTTCATCTCACTTCTCTCAGCCACCTCTGTGACATTCTTGAGATATCTCCAGAGGACTAGAGAACATTTGAGAAATTTCTAAAGACTCTACTACCAACTCTAATATTCAATGACTCAGGGGGGTAAACTTGGCAGAGGTGCCTAGGAAAACAGTAATGACTTTAAGAGTTGCCACAGAATCATGTAATAGAAAGGGTAAATTGACCTCCAATAAATTTGCCTGCTTTTCTTCCAGGCCAAACTCAATTTAATGTCCCAAATCTCATCCAAACCTTGTGCAATCAGTAATCTAACCTCCATATAAACAATACCATCACAAATAATTCACTAACAGTTCAGCTCATTCCAGTCTGAGGTCAGCCAATTAATCAAACATTCTTCCTTACTGAACCAAAGTCTGTCCCTCTATCACTGTCATCTGAAATAAAGGTGCTTATTCTACCTTCTGGAACTAAAGCAAGTAAATCTGACCCCTCCTCCACAGGAGAATCCTTCAACTATTTGAAAAGAGCTATCAAGTCAACCTTATCACCCTTTATTTCCTCTTGCTCTCACCTGCCATGATGCTCCATGGAGGTGGCCTGCTCCAGTTCTGGATCAATTCAACATTTTCTAAGCATCTAAGTGCCCATATGTGCAAGCAAATTTTCATTTACTCATGGCTTTAGAGACTTAATCAAACCAGATGATCTACCTTAAAACAAAGACTAGCTTTATAATGAAATGTAAATAGAACTCAAACTCATTATCTGGTAACTATTCTTTTCTTGCTAAACGTTAGCTGTTCTCAGTTTATCAGATTGCTAAATCTTTTGACCCAAAGCTAATTGTGAAAAGCTCTATCCAGGGATCCAAAAAGATTCAAGACTCAAGGTTCACTGAAGCAACTATAAATAATAGAATTAATATTATGCATCCTGATTCCAAAGCCTGTAATCACATCAACTCTCAGGTGAATATAATTCTCACCAGTATAAAAATTCAATTACCACCAACATGACACGGAATATCAATGGTGTGAGTAACAGAGCTTCATTTACCCTTCTCCATTCCACCCATTGTAGATTCCACCACCCAGTCTGTATAATTAGGATCTGTGGATTGGGCCTGGGTATCTGCCAGTCTGGGTAGTTTGGGAATGGGGAATAGAAAGTATGACTGAGCCCCCAAGAGAAATCAAGCCAGCATAGCCACAGTCCATGATGCCTGTAGGAGCTCAGAGTCTTTACGGTTTCCTGTGCTCCAGTTGTCCTGGTAACCTGAGGCCTCCTTATTTGTGTTGGCATCATGGGGCCAAGAGCGGAAGCAAAGCTGGAGCACCAGCAAGATTTGCAGGAAAAAAATGTGGGTAATGCAGCAGTTATGCCACAGGAGGGTCAAGCCTAGGGCAAAAGAATTACCTGGTTAGGGGAGAAGAGGGGGTAGTGTCTTGTAAAAATCAGATTTACAGATTCCACTTCCAATGTTTCCGATTCAATAGGTCTAGGATGAGCTCAGAAACCTGCAATTTTAAGAAGCTACCTCCTACCAAGTAAGACAAAGACCGCACTTTCGAAAACCCAGGCTAAGCAAACAAATTGGCAGCTGGAGAGAAAATACAACCACCTATCCATTTCAGAAAGCCCATATTACAGCATAGTAGTTCTCAACATAGGCAGGGAGGGTAGTGGTGGATTTTGCCCTCCAGGGGGACATGTGGCAATGTCTGGAAATATTTCTGGTGACAGTGGAGGTCAGGGATGCTGCCAAACATCCCACAGTTCACAGGACTGCCCCCCAACAATAAAGGATTATCCAGTCCAAAACATCAGCGCCATGGTTGAGGATATTCTGCCCCTCAACCCCATCACCTCCAATCCACAGAAATCAATGCTACATACACAGTTTTAGGTCACGGCACAGAGAATTGTGTGAGGACCTCTGGAAAAAATGAGACCCCCAAAATCATTTTAAAAAATAGTAAATGTTATTAAAGATATGGATAAAGAGGAGATTGGAGGAGAGGGAGGTAGGTATGGACAATGATGATAAGCCAAAGAAAAAAATCAAGGGAGGACGAGGCATGGGGTGACAAGAGTGGGAAAGGAATGCCATTCCCTCAATGGATACAGCCCCTCCCTATGTAGAAGACAGGTAAAGAGAAGATAAATCTATTAAAAATAACATAAGTCAAAAAAAAGAGGGGAGGCACCTGGATGGCTCAGTCGGTTGAGTGTCTGACTTCGGCTCAGGTCATGATCTCGCAGTTGACAAGTTTGAGCCCCGCATTGGACTCTGTGCTGACAGCTGGGAGCCTGGAGCCTGCTTCAGATTCTGTGTCTCCCATTCTCTCTGCCCCTCCCCTACTCATGCTCTGTCTCTCTCTGTCTCAAAAATAAATAAACATTAAAAATTCTTTTAAAAAGAAGAAAAAAGAAGGAAGGAAAGAAGGAAAGAAAAAAGAAAGAAAAAGGAAAATGGGTAAAGGAACTGTGAAGGAGCTTTATTAGTATGTGTCAAGCATAGACATGGAATGAAAGAAGACAACAGAGATTCTTATGTAAAAGAATGCTAAATAGAAACTCTTCAGCAATGATAAGAAAACAGGAGGACTCCTAGAAGGAGGTCAGGAATTATGTGAGAAAGGAAAAGAAAAATTATTTATGACACTATAGCCCTAATCTCTCATTCCCGAGTCCCGCCCCTAGAAAGATAGGTAGGGGGAAAGTTCCTTGATTTTCCCAAGCAGACATACTAAAAGGGAAGGGAAGTTGAAGAGGAGCACAGCTAAGAACTCTCCTCAAAGGAGAAGAGGGTGGTACTCAAAGAGAATAGAGGAGTAAGGTTCAAAGAGGAGAAAATATATTTTGGGGAAAGAAGGGAAAAGAGAAGGGAAAGATTTGTTAGCCACTTGAGGGAGAGGGACTTCAGGGACTCTTTCTCTTTGGGGAAGAGATTAAATGCAGATTTCTCCCCCCTCCCCCCCCCCTTTTTTTAATGTTTATTTGAGAGCGAGCAAGCACAAGCAGGGGAGGGGCAGACAGAGGGGAAGAGGGAAAGAATCCCAAGCAGGTTCCACACTGTGCTGTCAGCAACAGAGCCTGACGCAGGGCAGGGCTTGATCTCACAAACTGTGAGATTGTGACCTGAGCTGAAATCAAGAGTTGGACGCTTAACCAACTAAGCCACCCAGGCGCCCTGAGAAATTTTTTCTTAAGCATTGCTTTTGGTATATGAGAGATGAGATTCTAACCTTCATCTTTTACCCCTTCAATAAAAACTGACATTACTCATCAAGGCTTTGGGTTTGTGTTGTTTCTCAGCTGTGACAACATAGAAGACTGGCCTTTAGGCAGACCCAGAGCCCAGTTACACACATTTTTACCATTTTTTGAAATGACCATAAGATGTATGGAGTAGCCAAAAGACAGCCATATGACAACATACTAACTCTGAGTTTAGAGCTGTACTAACACAACAGCCACTCACCTCATATGGCTATTTACATTTAAATTAATTAAAATTTAAAATTCCAGGGGCCCTGGGTGGCTCAGTCGGTTAAGCATCAGACTTCAGCTCAGGTCATGATCTCACGGCTAGTGAGTTCGAGCCCCGCGTCGGGCTCTGTGCTGACAGCTCAGACAGAGCCTGGAGCCTGTTTCAGATTCTGTGTCTCCCTCTCTCTCTCTGACCCTCCCCCGTTCATGCTCTGTCTCTCTCTGTCTCAAAAGTAAATAAACGTTAAAAAAAAAAAAAATTAACATTTAAAATTCCATTCCTCACACTAACCATATTTCAAGTGCTCAAAAGCCACATGTGACTGACTAGTGGCTACTGATTAGCCAAGACAGGTAGAGAACATTTCTATCATCACAGAAAGTTCTATTAGACAGTGCTAAAGAAAAAAGCTTAGACAAATAGCTAACAAAAAACAAACGCTTTTCAAATCTTTAAAGAGCTGCCGCACTGAAAAACAAGTCGATTTCTTCCATATCATTTCAAAGAGCAGAACTAAGGGGGAAAATGAGATGCTATAAGAAGCCAGATTTCAGCTTAACAAGCCTCTAGTACCTAGAGCCAGATAACAGAAGGGGTGGCCTCTGACTGCAGGAGGAAGTAACCCATTTTATTCAATATAGAGAAAGCAAAGATCAACTTGATCATCTTTCAGAGACAACAAAGAGCTAGATGCCTTCTAAGTATCTGGTTTTGAGTCTATAATTTTAAGAAGAGAGCAATTTATAAATAAAAGTGAGTCATAAATAGAATTTTAAAAGTCACTACTGCCATAAATAGATTGTAGAGCAGGCAGGAACAATGAAAATTTATAAGTAGCCAGGTAATTTAGTCAAAATTAATGGTGGTTAGCTAGGGGCTAATTATTGGTGGTAGGGGCTATCATGAACGTAATAGTTCGTAAGGAGAAAAAAAAATGATAAGAACTTGTTAAGAATGGTTCAAATGGCACAGAGACAAGGTAGAAAACTTCAATATGGGTTATTAATGGAATCTTGATCATAGTTGAAACCACTACTACAACCAGACAATCTTTTCTATTCTCTGCCAGAGAGAGTACCGAGCTGAGTATAGGAATGTTCTTGGACTCTGGCCCCTCTATCCCATCCTCCTGCCATTCACCAAACCCTTGCTTGTCATCTCTCAGAACTCCTGAAACTCAGCCTCCTTCGTGTGATCTCATCTGTATAGGAATGGCTCCACTCATCTTTCTCAACTGAATACAGAATACCAAAGGATGATGTCTGTTAACCTTCTATCCTAGCTATCAACTTACCCACCCTCATCTTCTACCCCAAAATGCACTTACCTTGATTATAACGTAATATCCTGAACATATATTCATACACACATACTGACTCGTTATACTATCTGTGCATTTTAGCATATACACGAGAGAATTCACACGCACGCATGTGGTAACATCTATTGTTGGCAATTGCTGAGGAAACTGGTGCCAGGATTGTGAAATTCACTATTCAGTGCCTAGCACAACATCAAGCTTAAGTGGAGTCACTCAACGGACTTTACAATTGACCACGTCATGCTGCTGGATGCAAAATGTTGGAAGAAGAGGCTGAAGTCGATGTAAATTTGAAAACCTTTTTTCCTTGTAGGAAAAAGAGTGGAAACATAAGCGTTTTCTGCTGTACCTAGAGGAAGAATGCTTAATCACAACGGGAAGGTTGAAGCGTTGGTTAAAGCAAGCATAACAGGGTTTACAAACAGCCCCAAATCAGAAAAAGGTGAGAGAAGAGGAAGGAAGACAGATCATGCAGAATAAATAATACATAAAATCCAATCTTTTAAAAATCTAAGGTCTTACCAAACAGAAAGGAGGAAAAAGAGAAGATTTCAACAAGAGAGTGTTAAAGATGGAAAAGAGCCAGAAAGGGCTGTAGGTTTAAAAAAAAAAAAAAAAATCAATGAAGAAGTAGTGGTGTACATTGGCAAAGAGAAGTGTAGAATTGAAGGAAGGGAGAGAATTTATGGTAGAGGAAGTTGGTGTGAAGTTTTCCTCTAAAGATGCCCCGCAGAGCAAAGAAGGAATGAAGGCAAAAGCCACTGGGAATAAGGTAGGGCTGGGACTGAAACAGCACAGGAGAAAGCAGCAGGGCCCAATATAGTAAATCATTTTCTTTTTTTTAAATTAACTGACCCAGATTTTCTTGTTAGGGGCCAAAGGCAACTGCAGGATTTAAAGATCTTTAAAATAAATTATTAAAATCCTAATTCTTGGAATTGCCTCAGCCCAAGATAAAATAAATATAAAGATCATGATATGATAGAATGAGCGTCAGTTTCTGAGACAAATACCATCATAGAGTTGATTTTAGAAATCACACTAATAAGTACTGTTATATAAATACTATTGTGAATAAAGCAGATTTAGCTTTCTCTCTCTTTTTATCAGCCACAGGCTAAACACAGAAACCGCACAGTTACATACATGTGCACAGAAGATAATAATATAATACATTTGTAAAGCTGGGTTATTTGTATACTGTAGCCCAGTGCCCACTCCAAGAAATGTTTTACTTGGTTTGGGTTATAGGGCAGTTTAAATGGCTGCACAGAAGAAAGTTAAGGTTAAAAATAAAGACCATAAGACGAAGGAGGGGAAAACTAGAAGGATTGTGCTGATACAAAACTGAGGCACTAGAAACAGAATTCACTCAGGTCACTGCGAGAAAAAGGGACACAAAAGCACGATAATGCCATGTAACTAATCTTGATAGCCTCAACTTTGGGTTTTAAATCAAATATTGAATCAGATTTTTCAACTTTACTAGTTTTAAAAACCCAACACTTAATCGTTTGATAAATGCAGTTACACAGTGTTAAATGACTATAAAAATTAGCATATCCATGCCTAATTCTTCAGCAAAGACGGAATGGGAGGCAGTAATGTTACACACAGATAACCTTGCCTTTAAGTCAGTCACTACTCTTCTTGCTCAGAGGCCGTCATTGCCACCTGCAAGGCCAAATCCAAATTCCTCACCCCAGCATTCAAAGCCTTTAATGACTTGGCTACAGGGTACCTACCTAACCTTAAGTCCCACCACCCTCTAAACCTACCTTCCACTCTCCGAGCACACAGGCCTCTGGGCAGACCTTATGTCTGGGGTCTGGCCATTTCCACCTTCCTACCTGATATGAAGTCTCCTTTCATCTACAGGCTCTGGCTCGCCAAGGCCTACACTGGCGCTGTGATCCTCCAGCACTCCAGTCCACCGTGCTCTCACTCCACAGCCCCACACTCCTCCCCTCCCCAGACGGTCTCACCCACTTGCTGTTTTGCCCAGGGCCCCTTTCCCTTCCCACACGAGCTCTGGGGCCTTCTCCCTGCCCCAAGATTCTCCCAAGGGAGGCTCCCTGCCTGCCTCCATTCAGTCACGGGCTCTGTATTCAGTGTCTATTAGGGGTTTCGCGCCTGGGGTGAAACCAGGACCTCGACCCCACAGGACCCTTCCTCCCTTTACTCTCCCCAGCGCTACGGTAACCCTGAAGGGGTTCCCCCCCCCACCACCCTCAGGGGCTCCGGCCACCCAAATCTCCCCTCTGCGGCCGGTCCCTCCTATCCGGCAGCGGGCCGCAGGGGTCGGCGGTGACTCACCGGAGGGCCGGCGGCCGGGGGGCCGGAATGCGCTCACTTCCTCGCCTCGCGCACCTGCCTGCTGGGCACCGCTGGAGCGCCGCCCGGCCGGGCCTCCGGCGGATGTTTTTTCTGTCCCAGCGCGCGCGCGCCAATCACCCCCTACTGGCCGCCCCCCGCCCCCCCCTCCCCCCGCAACTGGCATTCCCAACGGCCGCGGCC
Organism: Herpailurus yagouaroundi; assembly: GCF_014898765.1. Classification (NCBI taxonomy): domain Eukaryota; kingdom Metazoa; phylum Chordata; class Mammalia; order Carnivora; family Felidae; genus Herpailurus; species Herpailurus yagouaroundi. The sequence goes on along the minus strand of NW_024412401.1, from coordinate 20,941,769 downwards.
CCAGGAATCAGAGTTGGGCCCTAACCACTGACCTCTTCTACACATAAGCATACACACAGCAACCACAAGCGTGGCCTCGGGGCCCAAGCAGCTATAGAGTCGCACACAAGAACGTGCACACCAACAGGAATGCAAGTGGATTCAACCAACACCTCCCCGACACGCCCCCCTCCCCCAAATTCTGTGAGAAGGATCCCGACTCAGCCCCCGGCTTTCTTTCTAGAAAGAAGCCCCCTACTCCTGCCCATATGCCTACCTCATCTTCATTATAGGTGGCCCCCACTTCTGTCCCCATTACCTCACACACACACCAATCCCTACTGGGCCCCCTTTGCCGGCCGGCATCATCACCACCTTCAAGCTTCCTAGCTCCCCAGTCGTGTCTGCCCCCTACTGGGTCGGCTCCAGGTTGCAGGAGCAAAAGGCTTTCTGTGCCCCAGATTTCCAGGGTTATCAGCAGGGCCCCCCTTCCCCAGAAAGGTAGCAGCAGAGCTACTGACCACTGACAAGATTTCTGGGCCCTTGTGCTAGAAAGGACTCCTAATCCACCTGCTCCAGCCAAGAGAGCAGTCCAGGGTCATGTTTCCCACACACCAGCCTACATCAAGGCACCCAGCTTCAACCATGAATTTTCTTTTTTCTCTTGGCACTCCTCTGAAATAGAAAAGGTATCAGACCTGACTAGGGTGAACATGTGGTACATATAGTTGGCATCTCCATCCACTTAAGCCATTACTTGGAAGAGGACAGATAGGGAGTCTGAGGTGGACAGACGAAGTTGTTTCTGAATGAAGAGGAGAGAGGCAGGGTGGCCCTCTAAAAAGGTCAGCCAGAAGTAGTTGTATCTGATCCACTGGGTGGCAGGGAATGAGACTCTTGCAGTAAAATGGACTGGAGACTTAGAAGGAAAAACAGAAGGTCAAAGTGGCCCTCCAGACAGGAAAGGAACAGCTAGAAAAAGGTCTTTGCAGTATGGGAAAGTGAAAGAAAGGTGTCATTAGTACCAAAGAGATGGCTGGCATTAGAGTGGTCAAATAGAAGAACTTGAGAGTTCACATGAGCGGGGATGGGAAGAAATGGATCAAAATCCTAATGAGAAAAGCAGGGGTCCCGATGTTACCTGGAAGGATGAGAAACTGACACCTTCTCCCAGGGCAGAAGTGAGGGTACTGACTGACCTAGGAAAAGTGGGTTTACCCCCAACACTTTTTTCTCAAACCAGAGGTAGTAAGGGTGACATAGAGCACGAATGCACAAAGGGCAGAAGTCTGTGATAGGAGATAGCAGCCCCCCACAGAAGTCCTCAGCTGTGCAGAGCTGCTCAATACCATTCAAACAAAGGAATGTCTCCCCATTTTATCTGAGCTTTAGCACCAACCACAGCAGCTACCATTTCCTGAGGCTCATGTGCCAGGGACAGTGCTAAAAGCATTACACGCATCATCTCATTTAAAGCCTCACAACAACCCTGAGTTAGTATTACTATCCCAATTTAAAGATAAGGAAAAGGGCCTGGAGAGTTGAAGTAGCTTGCCCAAGGTCACACAGCTCTTAAGTGGAATCAGGATCTGAATCCAAGTAGTCTGACTCTATAACCTACAGTCTTAATCACCCATCTTGGGGTTCTCCGGAGCCTGCAGGAAACCCAAAAGAGGACATGGAGGACTCCTCAATTCTCGTTCTTAGAGGAAACAGGGGCACCTCTGTGAAACCGGAGTGACTCATACCAGTAGAGTATTTAGAGATGTCCCTCTTTAAAAGAACTGTCCCCAGATAAGGGAAGATCTTGCATGTGCCGTATGTTTGGGGGTACCGAGCAATGGAAAGCGCATCCCCGGTAGGCTTGTGCAAAAGAGACACCCACCTCCTCATCTCGGAGGAGCACCCACATCTCTAGCATACTTCAGGGAGACTCTGCCCTAGGGTCTGAGAGAAACATTCTCCACTCCAGGTGTCGGTTCGCTCTCCCGGAGCCTCTGGCTGTCGCACCCTACTGCAGCTCCTGGGTTTGGCTGGAGCGCAGGATTAGCCATCCCCAGGAAATGCCTCCCTCCGGTCCAGGCAAGGATCCCAGCACACACACCCCTGGTGTGTATGTGTGTGTTGGGGGTGGGGAGGAATGCTTCCTCCTCTCCAGGTCAGGGAAGAGATGTGGGGACCACCTGGGGGCCCTTATCCCTCCCACCTCCTTGCTGGGGCAGTGCCCAGTCAGTGCCCCTTCCATGGCCACCTCCCTCCCCCTCGCTGTGCCGGGGCATGAATCAGCTCTCACAGCTTGTTAAAGCTAGACCTCTTGTTTTCATGCCCTCACCTCAGGAAACAGAGTTACAGCTTTTCCAGCTCTGCTCAGCAGGGGGCCAGGGTCCTCACTTTATAAACATCCCAAGCCTGTGAGAGCAGAGGGCAAGGAGATGGTGTGAGACAGGAGCCCAGGGGAGAAAGACAGAAACTAAGACTCAAGGAGAAAAACAAAGAAAAGCCAAAGAGACAAGACCAGAGTAGTCTGGAACAGAGGCCAAGAAGGGATCGAGAGGGCTGTGCTGCAGGAATGACCCTAATGATGCTCTGGTCTGGACAGGCGAAGGGAGTCCTGGGAAGCTGGGGGATCATCTGCTTGGTGATATCTCTGCTCCTCCAGCAGCCAGGAGTCCACAGCAAGTGCTACTTTCAAGCTCAAGGTAAAGCTGGGGGAGGTATTTGGAAAGGCCGAGGACAGAGGGAGTTGGGATGAGGGGGGCTTAGAGATGATCCTCTATCAGAAAACCCAGACTCCCTCCAGCTCGGAAACTGGAGAGACTAAATATGGAGGTGATGTGTACTTACTTTCTCCCACTGCAGACCACAAGTGATTTTTGTCTGCCACTACCACTCCCACACACACTAACATCTCCTGTTCTTCCCTAGCCCCCTGCCACTATGAAGGGAAATATTTTAGCCTCGGTGAGTCTTGGCTCCGCAAGGACTGTTTCCATTGTACCTGTCTGCATCCCGTCGGTGTGGGCTGCTGTGACACGTGAGTGACCACAGACTGCCAGGGTATAACCAGACTGTTGTGGTGGGAAAATGAACAGAATAGAGGTATGAGGCTGGATGAACCTGAAGGTACCAACAAGAGTGAGAGAAAGAGAGAAGGCTGCAGGCTACGAAGTGAGGGATGTAGGGGGCGGTCTGGAGGGAAAATATTTCTGCTATGAAACGAAAAAATCCATATATGGCAGGCCAGGGCTGAGTCACAGGGAACAAGAGGGCACTAAAGACATGGGAAGAATGCTGGCAGAGAAGGAAAGTAGGGCAGGGATAAAGGGGGCCTTCACCATGCTGACTCCTTTCCCATGCTTTGCTTCCCCAGGTCTCAGCATCCCATCGACTTCCCCGCGGGGTGTGAGGTACGTCAGGAGGCAGGAACCTGTCAATTCTCCCTGGTGCAAAAATCTGACCCTCGGCTGCCCTGCAAAGGGGGAGGGCCTGACCCCGAATGGGGCTCAGCCAACACCCCTGCCCCTGGGGCCCCTGCTCCCCACTCCAACTAAACTCAACCGATCACCCTTCCGCTAACTGCCCACTGCTGCTGCCACTTCCAAGGAAACCACTAGCAGCTGCCAATTTATTCTGAATAAATAAATTAATGCTACAGCTAAAAGCCTGCCTCTCATTGTCCATGCCACTGGACCCAGGTGGGGAAAATGGGCCCTACTATAGAGTCCAGGTGCTGAGTTCTCAGTATCCTGAAGAAAGATAGCGTCGTGGTGAGTCAGTTTCAGATGGTTATGGTGCTGGTGCTGGGGCCTGGGGCTGCATATGAGGCCAGGGTAGGGCTTGTGGGCAGCACCTTGATTGGAAGGTCCCAGCTGAAGGTGTCTACGGGCACTTGCTCAGGCCCTGTCCAGGTGACAGGCTCAGGCTGTTCCAAGGGAGGTAGGAGCACCAAACCTGGTTCTCGCGATGTTACAAATTCAAAATGCAATCTCCACTTCAGGGACACTGTGGAAAAAAACAGATAAAGGTGGGGAGGCATTAGAAGGCAGGAGTAAAAACCAATGCAGGATATGGTTAGCAAATGGGGGGAAAAAGTGGTATTCAGGAAGAAGAGAAGAAGTCACAGGGCTAGGATCAGGGATTTCTCTAAAGAAATCCAGTGTTAACCAGAAACATGTCAACAGGATAGCAAGGTCAAGCATCTAATAATCTAAGTGTGGAACAGTCAAGACTTGGTAGATTAAAGTAAACACGCTGGGGAATCAGAGATCAGTGCATCATAGGGTCTCAGTGGGTAGGGGCAGTGAAGGACATCTGTAAAGCTCTTAAGAATTTAGAAGTTAGTGCATCTAGGAAACAGACTGAATGTCTGAGAAAGTGTTACATGTCGGAGGCTGGGTGTGGGTATGTCCAGGAGTTTGTTAGGAATCAGGACCCATTACACTCTACCTAAATACAGCATTTTACTCCCCCCCCCCCCTCCCGCCGCCGATGATGGTCTGGGTCTCACCAATGGCTGTGCAGAATCCTGGGGTGGAGCTGAGAGGGATGGGGAGGGAGAAGCTGGTTCTGGTTGTATGTAGGCAGGACTCCTGGTGCCGGGCATGAGTCACATGAGAGACAGAGGGGATACCCCCTGTCCTGCGGCGCCTCTGGTATTCAGGCTGTACACGTTCCTCAGTCTGTAAACTTACTGAAAACTGGGAGCAAGAAGAGAAGTGGTTGCTAGCAGGCACTTGAAAATAAGGACTCTAGGTGAGAGGCTTGAGCCCAATCTCAAGCTATTTTACCAAAAGGACCCTGGGTGACCACACTATTCACTTCTACATACCACCCCTCTTTATGTAGGCCCTTCCTCCTTCCTCCCTAGCCCTCCAGGCCCAGCACCCCAAAATCCCCTTTCCTTCTCACCTGCAAACAAGCTACAGTTCCTTCCCCTAAGTTTAAGGTCCCCACCACATCCTCGCCGAGTCTGTATACAGATTTGAAGATGCCAAATGTCCCAACTTTTCCTCGGCCATCACTGATATTGTATAGATCTGGGAAGAATGGGACACTATGAGCCTGGAGTCCACACTGGGGAGTACCAAGGGCTGGGAGCCAGAGGCCAAGGTGGGGTTTTTCTTTATAATGTGGGATGAGTATCAGTGAATCCTCAAGAAGCATATGGCAATTAGGAAAATCTGTCAGAGACAGTAATAATATGGGGCTATGGGGGAGGGCAATTGTGAAAGGATTCTCACGGAGGCTGCGGCAGGATGTGGCAGCCATGAGACGCTCCCCAGCCAGCTCTGCTAGCCATGAATCCTTCTTCCCACCTTCATCCTCCTCCAAGAATGGACTAGATGGGGCTACAGCCTCATCCTGGGGAAACCGGATATCTTGAAGGCCTACAGAGAGAAGAGATGGAAAGGTAGTGCTAGGAGGGAATAGACAGTAGAGGTTAGGGTTTTAGCCTCCAACCTGTGACGGCTGAAGGTAAGGGGAGTCACATCCCAGGTACACATTTCAACCTAGTCTCCAGAAACTGCCCCCCACCCCCCAACTTGCACCTTTACTAAGACCAGGAAGCTTCCCTCCAGCCCCCCTCGCAGGCCCTCTACAGATCATTTCTGCTTTGGTGAGGTTCTTCCCCAGCCCTTCCCTCCAGGAATCCTTACTTACCTGTCAGCACAAGAACCCTCAGAGGGACCCTGAGTAAAGTGATGGGTGAGTTGACACGCTGGCAGCCAATGGTCAGTTTGTAGACATACTTGACTGACTGACCCCGAAAGGAGGGTGGTCCCTCTATGGGCAGCACTTCACTGTAGGAGTCTGGTTGGGAAGTAGTAGTCAGGCCAGCCAGAGGCAGCCAGAGAAGTCCTCCCTCCAGGAGCCTTAGAAGGCAATCCAGGGGTGGGAAAGAGATAGGCACTCACATGATTTGGACTCTCCAGGATCTAGCCTCAGATCACAGAAAAGGATTTTTGGTGGAGTGGAAAGGATACACTGACCCCTCTCACCTGAAAGAGATAAGAAAGACTGCAATTTAATGACCCACTGTCTAGGGGCGCCTGGGTGGCTCAGTCGGTTAAGCATCGGACTTAGGCTCAGGTCATGATCTCACGGCTAGTGAGTTCGAGCCCCGCGTCGGGCTCTGTGCTGACCGCTCAGAGCCTGGAGCCTGTTTCAGATTCTGTGTCTCCCTCTCTCTCTCTGACCCTCCCCCGTTCATGGTGTGTCTCTCTCTGTCTCAAAAACAAATAAACATTAAAAAAAAAAATTAAAAAAAAAAATGACCCACACTGTCTAGTACTAGGTGAAACTAGCACAGCAAGTGGGGGCAGCCCAAAGTGAGCTACCCTTATTTTCTTGTTGTAAGATACAAACAGTCATATACCCCCAAAACAACAATTACATTCCCCAACATTCCCAATATGACAGAAACTATAAGGACCCACTAGAACAACTTAACAAATTCACTCTCAGGTGACAATGACTCCACCCCCTTCCAAAGGCAAATGCCCATCTTTAACCTCGGTGTGGTAGAAAGACAGTCTGGCTCTCAGGCTGGACGTCTGGCTGACTGGAGTCAGGGGGAGGTAGTGCTACTCGACTCTCACTGGCATGGAACTGGCAGTGGATTTGGGCACTGGCCCAGGCCAAAGCCTCACTATGGGAAGAAGAAAAGAAAGCATCAGAGGGGAGCTCCTGACCTCACAAATGCTCTCCCAAACTCCCCCCCACCCCCCCACACCATCTGAGGAGACCAACATGGTGAAGTGGCTGTCTTAGGGATCGGGGAATCCTGAACCTCAAAGAGAATCCATTAAAAAGAAGTATACTGTGGGTAAAATGGAAATGGGGAAGGGGAGAAGGGAGCGTGGAGGGCTCTGTCAACCACACGTTCAGTTCAACAGCCCTTTCCTACAATGAGAGTGCAATGAGCAAGAAGGTGGTGGTGTGCTACAGGACAATCTGAGCTCTGGCTTAGCACCATAGAAACCAGGCTTCCTCCCAGAAGAACCACCTCCTTCAGTATCTGCATCCCCACCTGGATGCAGAAGTGGCTGTGGGGGGCAGGGGGTTGGTGACTGTCACCACACACTCAAGCGCCTCCCCCGCCAGAAACACAGGACCTCGGCTCAGCTCTGCTACCACTTCAATCATGGCAGCTCCGGAATCAGATCTAAAAGGAAACAAGGGGGGTCAGAGGTCAGTACCATGGCAGGGAGGGGCGTCTGCGGAGAACCTTGGGGCCAGGACAGAGGAGACCAGCGGCCACCAGCACGGTGTCTAAGTGAAGCACCTGGCTTTGGGGTGCGGGAAAGTGGATGGAAGTACGGGTGGCAGCTGACCCAGCAGGGGGAGGACGTCTCTCTGGGTTCCAGACCCCCGCCCCTCTCAGTACCGAGTTAGTCCCCCTACCTCCCGGAACCCCCAAACCAGCCTCCCCAACCTCCCTCCAGGCTCCAGGTCCCAGCCCAACGCCACGACCGCCCGTCACCTCGTGCCCTTAGCCCGGGCACCTCACACGGTCGAATACCCGGTCTCGGCACACCGAGGCCCTCACCTGCCCGCCTTTCCACGACCGGGCCAAGTGCGTGGCGGCGTCCGCGGCAGAGGCGGGACTTCCCTTCAGTCCCCCTTCCCCACCGAGCGCCTTCCGACCGGAAACGCCCGGCTGATCGGACCGGAAGGGGCTCGGGTTGTCCCGCCGCCTTGGGTCACCTTCCCACAGGCTGGCACCCGGGCGCAGGCGCTGTCCCAGAAGCCAACCGGCGGGACCCGGCGCCCTACCCAGGGCGGGGTGGGGCCTGGCGCCACGGCCCGGAGACGGGGCTCAGGCGGCCGCAAGCTCCCAGGCCGGTCCCGGGGGCGGTTCCTTGCGGGCTGGCCCCCGGGGCTCCTCCCCTTTCCGCGGGCTCAGTCGCCCTTTGGCTGGGCAAACTAATCACCGCGGCCCAATGACGACGAGACCCGATCCTTCCCTCCCAGGACCCAGAGAGAAGACCGAGGGGGAGCCCGAGGCGGCTTTATTGCTGTCGCCGCCAACGCCGCTGCAGCAACAGCTCCCAGGCTCCACGGAAACACTAGCTCACCTCGGCTTTCCCCAGCGCCTGGCCCTCCGAGACGACACCTAACAACCACCGCCGCCCGCATCTGGACTTGCCTAGAGAGATACTTTGTACCCAAAGACTTGGGACCCGGGACCATCGAGGCCGTGGGGACCCAGGATCCTGAGAACATGGGAACCGGAGTCCCAGCCTCGGAGCAGACTAGCTGTGCCAAAGGGGATCCACAGGTTTATTGCCCTGATAATGCTGGAGGCACTGAGGCTGGGCAGGTTACAGACTGCGACAGCCCTGAAGACAATCGGCCCCTAAGTGAGCCGGGGTGCAGCAATCCGCAGGACTGTGGGCAACTGATGGCTTCTTATGAAGGCAAAGCTAAGGGCTACCAGGTGCCTCCCTTTGGCTGGCGCATCTGCCTGGCTCATGAGTTTGCAGAGAAGAGGAAACCCTTTAATGCCAACAACATCTCCCTGAGCAACCTGATAAAGCATCTGGGCATGGGCTTGCGGTGAGTAGATCCCATTGCCTAGAGTACTTTAGGTTTCACTTTGTTCCAGCACAAGATTTCCAGCAGAGGTGAGAAAGGGTGAGAAAGCAGGTGGGTGCCTTGTTCCAGTCAGTTGGCCCCTACCCCCAACATATTCTAAGCCTGTGGTTTGGAGCGCCGGTGAGACCGGGTCACATCTCTGCATCCCCCTTCCTCCCAGAAACTTGTCTTTCTAGTAGGAAAGAGCAGGAACATCTTGGGCCTGCAGTCATCCTTTCCCATTTAGGCTCCATCTCACTCCTTTTCCAAAGACTTCCCTTTGGCATTTGCTATACTTTGTAGCAAGGCGGGAAAGGATAGTCTGTCTACTATGGTACAGACACAATGTTGTTTTATTCCTTATTCCAAAGGGGCGAGTTCTCAACCTGATTCCCCTGAGTAACTGGGGTGTTCCGTCTGCCTCATTTAAAAGGCACACCACATTACAGTCCCAACACCCATTGGTTTCTTTCAAGCTTTAGCTCTAGGGAGTGGGTGACAGCCTGCCCGCTCTCACCCTAAGGACAGGGGTGTGCTGTTCACTTTATTCTGAGATAGACAATCCCTGATACAAAAAGCAGAGATCTCTGGCCAGAGAGGCACTGCCATAAGTGTCCCTAGAGCTCTAAGTAATATAGTCTTCCAAGGCCTGCTCTGGTACCCCTTCCCCCAAGGGTTGCAGACACCCCACGAGCTTATCCTGAGCTGTAGAACTCCTTTAGATCCTTACAGATCCCCACTGAGTTCTGAAGCTAGTGATGAGAAGCCAAGACCTATTAACAGGAACAGGTGGATATGAGGACAGAAAGCATCACCCTTAGGTCATTCTGAGTCAATCCACAAAGTAAACACAGCTGGGGATGGCGGAATAAAGGTTAGAAAACCCAGCTCTAACAGCCTCTAAAGTAGGGGACCCTTCCCTTTCAGTCAGTGCTGTAGGGCTGGGTTGGGAGCACATTTACCTTACCCCAGCCCAGCCCTAAGCAGTGGGAAGGGCCTGACGCTGCCTGGGTATCTGGCTCCTCTGCTAGTTCCTGTGGGTGGCCTGTACTAAAGAACAATCATCCCTCCAGGTTACTTCAGAAACTGACTCAGCCCAACTCTGACCCCCAGAGCTCTGGGTCAAAATAAGATCTGAGGGCTAGAGTACTGAGAGAAGCACAATGGGATGCATGTGGTAGGACACTGAGATCAAGAACGGGTAGGCCTCCTAGCCCCTCAGCCCCTAAGTGTGAGCTGAGTCAGAGGCCTGAAGCTGTGTTCAGCCCCCTGAACCTTGGCTCCACATGCCAGGATAGGGTGGAGATCATTGTCATGGGGCTTTTGGAATGGGATGAGGTCCTGCACTGAGGAGAAAGCAGGGGTGAAACAAGGAACAATTAATTGTGAATGATAATTCTTAAATTGGGGCTGAAATAAGGGAGAAGGCCAAATGGGTCAGGAATGGCCAGCTGCTAAATTAGGGGAATGAGAGATGAACCCTAAGAGGAGACCAAACTGGAGGTTTGCTGATCAGGAGTTGCAGCAAGCCAGAGTTCTCTTGGCCTCATTGTGGTGACTCAGTTTTGATTGCTCTCCCTTCCAGCCTGAGTCCATTCATTCAATACATGTTTACTGAGTGCTTGTTCTACACCAGATACTCTTTTGTTAGGCTTACCTTCAGATCTTGCATTTCTCCCTCACTGCCCTAATCCCTGCTGTAACCTCCGCCCCCTTCTCCATTCCTTTATGGCCTCTAGTTTCAAAGTCCAGTTCCCTCTAAGCTGGCAAAGAGGACCTTCTGCTTTCCCATCATCTCATCCTTTGTCTTCCTCTTTCCCCCCCCCTTCCCCCTTCTCCCAGAATGTACCCTCCGTATTCTCTAATCACATTTCTCCTCCCCTTGCTCCTCTTCATGTTCACCTGTGTAGTGCCCCACTGTTTGTACATTCACTGGTAAATTCAGCAAATAATCTACAGACTGCAGACCATGTGCCCTGCCCTGTGCTAAAACTGTGGTAATAATCAGCTAGTCTTTGTCACTATCCCTTTCCCCAAGAAATTTAAAAGTGTGTCAGACTCGTGTGAGAAACACTGAAAGAACAAGACAGCATCTAATTGGGAGTTCAGATAGCGTATGTGCAAGTAACAGTAATACCTGACACAGGTACCCTATGACTTTCCTATTTATAATGTTATTTGCTCTTTCAACCATTCCATGAAATAGGCAGGGCAGGAGGTACCCCATTTTGTAGATGAGGAAACTGAGGCTTAGAGGAGTTGTTTACCCAATTACATAGTTACAAGTGGTGTGCTTTGAACAATAGGTATAAAATGGCTGGCTAGGGAGGAGAATAGAATTGGGAGAGTCTGGTGGGACAAGGGTCGCTTGGTGATGACCCACTCTGAATGGGAATCTGTAGGACTTAAGATTGGAAGAGAGGCTGAAACCAATGTCAGCGCCTTGAATCCCAAACAAAACCATTTGCTTATTGGATACAGAGCTATGACAAGACCAGGAAATCCCCAGGTAGGGATTTTTAGGCTTTACTAGGATACTATGAGAGAGCAAACTCAGAAACCTTACTATTTAAATGCTGAAGTTTTAAAGACGACTTAAAAGGTTATGCCCCAAAATGTAAACACTGGTTGTCTATGGGTGGGATTTTTTCCTCTTCCATCTAGTATACTGTACAAATTTTCATCGTTCACAATCAGGAAGAAAAATAGTCACTTTAAAAAGAAGAAAGTGGGGCACTTTGGTGGCTCAATAGGTTGAGCATCCAACTCTTGGTTTTGGCTCAGGTCATGATCCCAAGGTTGTGGGATCCAGCCCCATGTTGGGCTCTGTGCTGAGTGTGGAGCCTGCTTGGGATTCTCTCTCCCCCTTTCTCTCTGCTCCTCCCCACCCTCTAGAAAAGAAGAAGAAGAAGAAGAAGAAGAAGAAGAAGAAGAAGAAGAAGAAAGTTATCCCAGCAGACTGTTCCCATGGTGGGCGGGGTGGTGTAGTCAGGGAAACAAAACTGGCCCTCTCAGCACCTCAGGCAAAGCTCCTGAACTAAAGCCAAGCAGTGGTAGTGGAGTTACAGGTGAGGCATGGTCAGAAGCTCCTGAGGAGAATAAAGAGGAGAAACAAAGATAGTCCCATGCTGTAAGCTGGGGTGACTGAGAAGAGTAGGGGACCTTGAACTGTAGAGAAGTGAAAAGGAAGAGAGATTTGGAAGTGAAGGGAACGGTCCTTGGCAGCCATGTAACTGGAAGTTACAACTGGGTGACCAGAGAGAGGCAGGGGATTGCAGCCCAGGAGATAACCGCCCACTGCCCCTTCCACTCACACTGCCTCTTGCTCCTCAGGTATTTGCAGTGGTGGTACCGGAAGACCCAGGTGGAGAAGAAAACACCTTTCATTGACCTCATCAATTGTGTACCCCTGAGACAGATCTATGGTGAGTCTACCCCAGCTCTGCTCTGCACAGAGAGGGCCCAGCCTCTGGGTCTACTGCAGAGCTAGGCAAGAGGCGTCCAGTTTTTGCAAGTTGCACAGCCCCTTTCCCTGGGTTTTTTTTTTTTCCTCCAGCTTTACTGAGCTATACTTGACATAAAACACTGTGTAAGTTTAAAGCATACAATGTGTTGATCTGATATCCCCAGGGTTTTTAGAGGAACTCATCTTTATAGTCTAGAAAGTGAGGAATGGGCTTCTTTTCCTTTTCCCATGTCCCACTAACCATCCTGATTCTATCTTTAGGTTGTCCTTTGGGTGGCATCGGGGGAGGCACTATCACTCGAGGTTGGAGAGGCCAGTTCTGTCGTTGGCAGCTCAATCCTGGAATGTACCAGCACCAGACAGTCATTGCTGACCAAGTAAGAACCAGGAGGTGAAGGAGAGTCCAGGACAGTACCCTAGACCAGGAAAAGCCTCTTGGCCAGTGTAGGATGTAGAAATTAGATGTGCACATGATTCAGTCCAATAAGTATTTTCACGATGCTTCCCATGTGCCCACCCTTGTGCTAGGATATACTAGGAATGAGATACTCCCAGAGCACATGTTTCTTAAAAGAGTAAACAGCCCCAGCACCTTCATGCCCTCTATTTCTCTAGTAAATGGCTCCTACCTACTTTGCTGCCCCAACTCCACTAGCTCAGCCAGTCCCCAGCCAGGGGAAGCAGGGAATTTCCAGATCCCTTAACCTGGTTAAAAGAACATTCAGTAGTACCAGAAGGGAAAACAAACCCAAAAGTTTATAAATGCACGGGGAAAAAAGATGTGTAGGGTACCTACTCTTCACCCTGATTGGCTAGCCTTCAGCTAGAGGTCAGCTCCTCTGCTGGTGATCACTCCTCTGGTGGTCTCCCTGGCTGAGGGCCTGGGAAGTCCCTCCTGTCTCAGGCATAGATCTCCTTTTTTCCCTTTTCTGAAGCTTCATTTCTTTTCCCTCTGTTCCTTCATCACATCTGGACCTTCAGTTGCCAGAGGCATCTAGTCTACCTTTCATCATCTCTCTCCAGCAACCTTATATGTGCAGTTGTCCACCACATTCCCATTTCCTGTCTGAGGGATGCTTCCAGCTTTCAGCTCATCTTCAAAGAAAAAATGACTAGCAGACCTTGAGTCCAATTAATGGCAATGCCCTTCCTAGTTCAGGTTTACCAACCCTACCCAATGCCCCAAGCTTCCTCTCTGGCTCATCCATTAGGTATCCTGAGGGGAAGTGCCTTCCAGAATTGTGACTCGAGTTAAAGTAATTATTGCATGCTTAACATGTACTAGAGATTGTGCTATGCATTTTGTGTGATATTTAATATTTAAAGACAGTCCTACAAGGTAAGAACCATTATTACACCCATTTTATAGATAAGGAAACTGAGATCCAAAGAGATTTAGTAACATGCCCAAGGTCACATGGTTGGTAAATGGAAGCTCTGGGATCCAGAACCAGCTCTCGCTGTGGTTCAAAGCCCATAGTCTTAGCCACTTCCAACAACATAAATTATTGTACACATACATTAAAATTTGTCAGGCATACTTTGAAGCAAGGGAAGAAAGATTAACCCCTTATGGCCCATATACTCCAAAAGCTTAAATTTTTTTAGGGCAATAGGACTTTGAGAAAATGGAGACTGTGAGACCACCTAAGAACCAAAATAAGAGGGATAGATAGTACTCTGAGAAAAAAGGGACGTTGCTCTAGACTTTCCTCATGCTCTCCCTACACGTGCCAACTCTGCCTGTCTCTGATGTGGAGTCATAATTGGAGAGGGGGACCTTAGTGACCTGGAGAGGGCCCTGCCTTCAAAGAACCCACAGAGTAGTCAGGGAGTCAGAATGTAAACAAAACCATTATAACATGCTAAACTAGAGGGGTAGGGGGACACACAGGAGAATGACTCACTGCTTGCGGAGAGGAGATGGCATTTGACCTAGGCCTTGAAGGATGAGAGGTTTCACCAGATGGAGAATGAGCAGGAGCAAAGGCATGGAGGAGGAAATGTAGTTAGTGTGTTCAAGAAACAGTGAGTATTCAATATGACCAGAATATAAGTGCTTGAACAGTAATGAGTCTGATAGGCAGGGAGAGGCCAGATCAAGAAGGGCCCTCAAAGCCAGGAAGAAGAATTTAGACTTTAGCCTGAGGGCCATGGGGAGTCACTGAAATATAAGCACAGACTACCATGTCTTGATTTGCCTGTAAGAAAGATCCTCTGATACCAGATGGCAAGAGGCAGAGCATAAAAGCAGAAATGGTGAGGGTGCTATGACCACCATAGTAAGAAGGGAGAGGAAGCCTGGGAGAAGAGAGGAGGCAGGACTTGGTGGTGACTCACCACTGGGGGAGAGGTCTGGGGGATGAGTGAGGCTGTGGTGCAATGATAACCACTGCAGGCTCTGAAAGGGGACGGGAGACTAGTTTGAGGTGCCTGTGGTTACCCCATCCAGCCTATCTGCCTTCTTGGTTTAGTTCACAGTGTGCTTGCGTCGGGAAGGGACGACTGTGTACCAGCAAGTCCTGTCTGTGGAGCGCCCAAGTGTCCTACGCAGCTGGAACTGGGGCCTGTGTGGGTACTTTGCATTCTACCACGCCCTCTATCCCCGAGCCTGGACTGTCTATCAGCTTCCTGGCCAGAATGTCACCCTTACCTGTCGCCAGATCACACCCATCTTGCCCCATGACTACCAGGTGAGGCTCCCACTATGTTTCCTCCATTGCCCTCCCTTCCCTGAGATCTGTCTCTGCTGGAAATTCCATGATCTGTGAAAGACATCATGCCGGTTTTCCAGGATCTCCGCTCAGTTGGTAAGACAGCCTGCTGGAAATCTGGGGAGATGCAAGTGGAAACAAAAGAGAGTCTACTGGGGGCAGGGAGTAATATTTGAGCCAGGTCCTTGGTACGGAGGAGTGGGGCCAGGAGGCGCTACACTGGGACCATCTGAGTCTGATCTTTTGCTCCCAGGACAGCAGCCTGCCTGTAGGAGTCTTTGTGTGGGATGTGGAAAATGAAGGGGATGAAGCCCTGGACGTGTCCATCATGTTCTCCATGCGGAATGGACTGGGGGGTGGAGATGATGCCCCAGGGGGATTGTGGAATGAGCCCTTCTATCTGGAGCATGATGGGGAGACTGTACAGGGGCTGCTGCTGCATCATCCAACCCTTCCAAACCCCTACACGATGGCTGTGGCTGCACGACTCACGGTATGGAAGAGCCCGCCCTAGACCTTAGTCCGCAAACCCCTACCCTCAGCCTGGCCCCTGAGTCCACCCCATCCCGCCAGGGTCTCTTCATTTCCTCATTTCCTGAATCCCATCCTCACTACAGCCCTTAAACCTCTGGAACTTGGAGGTGGGAATTATAATGGGAACTGGAGAGTTAGTCCAAAGCCAGCATATTTGTGGAGCTTCCCCTGTCTTTGGCCCCCTAACAGGCGGATACCACGGTAACCCACATCACAGCCTTTGACCCTGACAGCACTGGGCAGCAGGTGTGGCAAGACCTACTTCAAGATGGACAGCTGGACTCCCCTGCTGGTGACGGGGGGGGGTTTGATAGGGAGGTGGTGGGAAGAGAGGTTGTCCCTGTCTTGGGAGGAGGGGTGAGAGCCCTGGTCATGAATAGGCCTTATTCCCATATCAGGGATCCTTGGGGCTGAAGAGGATGCCTATGCCAATTTCTCTTGTGCTTCCCTCAGGCCGAAGCACCCCCTCACAGAAAGGAGTAGGCATTGCTGGGGCTGTGTGTGTTACGGGCAAGCTGCCACCTCGAGGCCAGTGCCGCCTGGAGTTCTCGCTGGCTTGGGATATGCCCAGAATCATGTTTGGAGCTAAGGGCCAGGTCTACTACAGGTGAAGGGATCAAAAGAATTCAGGGATCCAAGGTGCTGGAGCTCTGACCTGGAGCCCGAGTTCTCATTCCTTCCCTTTCCATCCCAGACGGTACACAAGGTTCTTTGGCCGCGATGGTAATGCAGCTCCCACCCTTAGCCACTATGCATTGTGCCGATACACAGACTGGGAAGAGAAGATCTCAGCTTGGCAGAGCCCGGTATTGGACGACAGGTGTGAATGGGGCCTCTCTTACCCTTCTCCTGGGCACTCACACTCCAAATGGGACTCCTTGGTTCAATCTCCACCCACCACAGTCAGCAGAGTTGGGCAGGGATTCACTTGGTGCCCCCCACTCTGCAGAACTCCAAAATCCTTCCCTTCCTTGGAGGTCCACGTTCATTAGAGCATTCCCTCCTCCTGACTCCCCAGATCCTTGCCTGCCTGGTACAAATCTGCGCTGTTCAACGAACTATACTTCCTGGCTGATGGAGGCACAGTATGGCTGGAGGTTCCTGAAGACTCCTTACCAGAGGAGCTGGTGGGAAGCATGTGTCAGCTCCGCCCCATCCTCCAGGAGTATGGTCGATTTGGCTACCTTGAAGGTACAGGCTGGTGGTGGACTGCAGTACAGCAGGCCGAATCCATGGGGCCAGTTAGTGCCCTGCCAGAAGGCAGGATGGGGATTGGTTGGAATGAGGGGGTGAAGTGGCGGGTGTGGAGTATGACAGTGCCCCATCCCCAGCTCAAGAACAAGCTAGGGAGGGGACTTGGAGGGGAAGCAGGAATTCTGGAGACAGTGTGTCTCCCTCCTTCCTCCAGGCCAGGAATATCGCATGTACAACACATATGATGTCCACTTTTATGCTTCGTTCGCCCTCGTCATGCTCTGGCCCAAACTCGAGCTCAGCCTGCAGTATGACATGGGTATGGGTCCCTTTTGTTCCCTTTCTGCCCTTTTAGCCCCCCACACCCACGAATCTTTTTGGTCCCTGAGATTGTCTCCTTCCTCCTCTCTACCCAACATGTCCGCATCCTGCTTACTGGTTCCCCCTCTAGGGTCACAAACAGTTCTGTGCCCCACCTCAAGTCTGCCCATTCACTACCCCCGCCCCCAATTGTATGTCTGTTCCGCCAGCTCTGGCCACGCTCAGGGAGGACCTGACACGGCGACAATACCTGATGAGTGGGGTAATGGCACCTGTGAAAAGGAGGAACGTCATCCCCCATGATATTGGGGACCCAGGTAAAAATTCCTCCAGCCCAGAGTTTGCTTCCCTCCCTCAACTTTTGTACCCTCTACCCAACCCACCAATGCAAATCAGTCAGGTTTCCTCCCCTCCCACAGATGACGAGCCATGGCTCCGGGTCAATGCATATGTGGTCCACGATACCGCTGACTGGAAGGACCTAAACCTGAAGTTTGTGCTGCAGGTTTACCGAGACTATTACCTGACGGGTGACCAGGGCTTCCTGAGAGACATGTGGCCTGTATGTCTGGTAAGACATGCATGGGCAGTGGCCAGTGTGCCCAGGGCATGACTGGTGTTTGGGGAGAACCCAGCTGGCTATTGTGTCGCTCCTTAGTATCCATCTAGGTCTTCAGTATCTTGGTCCCTCTCTAGGCCGTGATGGAGTCTGAAATGAAGTTTGACAAGGACCAAGATGGACTCATTGAGAATGGAGGCTATGCAGACCAGACCTATGATGGATGGGTCACCACAGGCCCCAGGTTGGAGAGTAGGGACTTCTAGGGTACCTGAGGTGGGGAACTGGGCACCAAAGAATTGTGGGCTCAAGGAAGAATGACTCATTGCTTGTTATGCATGGGAGTGGCTGGAGCTGCCAGTCTGACCTCCAAATCCGTGTCCCTGATCAGTGCTTACTGTGGAGGACTGTGGCTGGCAGCTGTGGCTGTGATGGTTCAGATGGCTGTCCTATGTGGGGCACAGGATGTCCAGGATAAGTTTTCTTCCATCCTTAGACGAGGTCAAGAAGCCTATGAGAGACTACTATGGAATGGTGAGTTGGATGAGCCTAAGGAGACCTAAGGCAGCTATGGGGACACAAGGAGCCTTATTTTGTCTTCCTGTACTCCAGGCCGCTATTACAACTATGATTGCAGCCCTCCACCTCAGTCCTGTAGCATCATGTCTGACCAGTGTGCTGGCCAGTGGTTCCTGAGGGCCAGTGGTCTAGGAGAAGGAGACACTGAGGTGAGAAAGACTCGGAAGAGGAGCCAGAGAGGAAGTTGGTTTTTTTCTGGAGGTGGGAAGCAAATTTAAGGAAACGTGTCTCTGCCTTTACCCCTCTAGGTATTTCCTACCCCTCACGTGGTCTGTGCTCTCCAAACCATCTTCGAGTTCAATGTCCGGGCCTTTGCAGGAGGAGCCATGGGGGCTGTGAATGGGATGCAGCCCCATGGTGTTCCTGACAGATCCAGTGTCCAGTCTGATGAAGTCTGGGTGGGTGTGGTCTATGGGTTGGCAGCCACCATGATCCAGGAGGTAATATACTCCCTTTCCATCTCTCTACCATCTGTACCTTGGGCTGGCAAACTTGATCAGCCATCAGACCTCTGTAGGGCCTGACCCATCTGGAAGACCTCTCCCTTTTCCCTGGCATGCCTTCCATTTCCTGCCTCAGTCTTCTGCCTACGGATCACGTTTGTTTCTACCACAAGCTGAGAACTCCCTGAGGGGAGAGACCCTACTGTCTCCATCTGTCCAGCTTAAGTGGCTACCAGGGATTGCCGAGTAATGTGACTGACATCTCTTCCTACAGGGCCTGACTTGGGAAGGTTTCCAGACAGCTGAAGGCTGCTACCGAACTGTGTGGGAGCGCCTGGGCCTGGCCTTCCAGACCCCTGAAGCATACTGCCAGCAGCGGGTATTCCGCTCACTGGCCTACATGCGGCCACTGAGTATCTGGGCCATGCAGCTGGCCCTGCAGCAGCAGCAGCATAAAAAGGCCTCCAGGCTGATAGCCGAACAGGGCACAGGACTAAGCACAGGGCCTAAACTTGGACCAAAGGAAGCCATGGCAAACCCAAAGTGAGCTCTCTGAACTGTCGGAGAGAGGCTCTAACAGCCCAGCCTCCAGCCTGGCCTTTCCTCTTCACCCCTCACCCCACCAATCTCCTGCAGCCCTGAGCCACCAAGACAATCATGCCCCTACCCTTCTCCCTACCCAATCGCGCCAGTAAAGAGGGGTTGAGGGTGACACAGGAGTCAGAATCACTTATTTATTTCTTCCCTCACCCAATCCCCTCACTGCATGAAATGATTGAGGAGGTTAGTTGACTCCCCCAGGCCCATTCATGGGGTGGCAGACATACATGGGTACAAATAAAAGACCCAGAAAGCCAGTGACGTGTGATGTGTTTGAACTCCCAGGCTTCCTGACAGGACACGGGGGCTCAGGCTAGCCCTCTCCCATTCCTTTCATTTGGACACAGACTAGGAACTCTGGGCTCTGGCTTAGCCCCCCCCCCCCCCCCCATATCCTCACATCTAGCCTGAATATCTGCCCTGTAAGATAACAGATGTGGGGCTGTGAGTAGGGAGCCATCCCCCTTCTCTTGTGAAGTTTGCAGGCAGGGGAAGGACTGGACCTGAGCAGGGGGACTTTGGGGAGGGGACAGGAAGTGGCAATGTCAAGGCAGGCTCGGCACCAGGAGCCTGAGGCATCTGTCTCAGCAGACAGCAAGAGTTGCCGAGAGCCTGGAGCTCCTGGTCTGAGCTGTCCTTTGGTACCTCTGACTGCTGGGCAGGCAGCTCCAGCTGGTGAGGGTCCTCGCTGGAGAGGGCACGAAGCTGGCGGGACAACACTAAGGAAACAAAGACTCTAAAAGGGCAGGCCAGGCTTTCCCCCAGCCCTTCTTTAATGGCATCCTCAAGCCTCTCACCTCCATGCTCAGCTGGCAGGCTCCCCCTTGTGTCAGAGGAGTACATAGCAGGTAGGACGAGGAGACAGAAGGAAAAAAGTAGGACCTGGAGAACAGGAAGAAGAAAATGAAGAAGAGCTCTAGGTTGTACCCCTATGGCTGCTGCCTGAGAAAAGAATCTCTCCTGCCGTCACCATCCTCACCAAGACACAGGTGCTGCTGCTGCTGGTTTTGTTGGATATCTGAATCACCGTGGCCTGGAGTCTCCTCAGCTGGTCCAGAAGGGACCTAGAAGGGGGGCGGGTGGGGGGAGACCATGAGCAGCCCCTGGCTGGGCACCCTGAGATACAATGAAACCCTCCTTGTTAAGTCCACTCCTCTATCTGCACCAAATTGTCCCTTTTGCTTTTTGTCCTATTTTGCAAATGACCTCTTCCTCTCTGTGGACAAAATGCCTGAAATTCCTCATTAAACACCTTTCTGGGGCACCTAGGTGGCTCATTTGGGTGTCCAGCTCTTGGTTTCGGCTCAGGTCATGATGCCAAGGTTGTGGGATCAAGTCCCATGTTAGGCTCCGTACTGAGCATGGAGCCTGCTTAAGATTCTCTCCCTCTGCCCCTCTCCCCCGCTCACACTCTCTCTTAAAAAAAAAAAAAAAAAAACAAAAAACAAAAAAAAAACATTTTGATTTTGGACAAAAGATAAGCCCCTTTCCGTTCTGCCCAGACTTAAACTCCTTTGCAGATACATTCAGTGGTTCTACACTGCCTGATCAGCTATGCACATAATCCTTACCAGGCATTCTATGTTCTCTACCTTCTGGCTCAACTTCCCTATGTTAAGTTCCAGCCAGACTGAACTATGCTGTGTTCTTTCTGTCTAGAATGCTCCCTACCCCCACCCCAGAATCTTACCTACTATCAAATGTGATCTGTCTCACAGGGTCTTTCTTACTCCTTCCTCTCTCTTTTTGGATACTTATCCTTAGTTACTTGTGAATTTGTTCCCTGTTACTATGAGCTGCTTGGAATCATCCACTTAAGGGCAAGCACCAGACCTTGCATGTGGGCGCTGCCCAGTGAGAAATCCAGTGTGGAGCAAGGGAAAGAGTACAACAGCATAAAACGGGAGGAAGAAGGAACTGATGTTAGAGAGTTGCTTACGAATTCTGTTCCTCCAGGAGCTGTACTTTGTTCTGTAGCTCCAGATTCTGGGCTGTATATTTCAAGACTCTGAGGGAATAACAGGATATGAGGACATGGACTGTATCCCCCCATCTTTGAACCCCAACACTTCCAACTACCTCTGTTCCCACCCCTTGGATCCCTCTCCCTTTTGTACCTGCTTTCTAAGCCTCCCATATACAGCCGCTTCTTCCTGCGGCTCTCTTGAGCAGACTTTTTGTTTCTAATCTTCCTCCGCACTCGTGTCAAAATTTGCTCCTCCATCTAAGAGAAGACAAGGAAAAGAGAGCTCATCAGAGGAACATTGGACCAAAGAGTTGGAAGGCAACTAAGTTCAGTCTTTTCAATGCAGGAATCCCTTCTACAGGTTCCCTGGCCAATAGGCACTTGGCTTCTGTCTGAATGCCTCTGAAGACCTAGGGTTAATGCCCTCACAAGCCAGACAATTTTTAACAATTTTATTACTTAAAAAAAAGATCTTTCTTATACTAAGCCAATATCTGTCTCTATAGTTTCTATCAACTGGACTTACCTAGGATCTACCTCCGAGACCAGAGAGAATGAACAGTCTTTAAGTGTTTTAAGGCATTTACTGTTTCTTCAGAGTTAAAAAAAAAATCTGGGCAAAATTTAACTCATCATCTTCCCTCAGGATGGACTGCATCTTCTTAATATATGTCAAACATAGGTTCAAAACTAGACACTAAAATGTGCTCTGGGGGTATAAAGGAGAGCAAGATGGTCACTGCCCTTCTAGAGGCAACACCTCCATTGATAGAGCCTTCAAACCCCACTCACTTTCTTAGTCATCTCAAACTGGTAACTCTTCTTGTACTTTTTTTTAAATTTTTTTTTTTCAACGTTTTTTTTTTATTTATTTTTGGGACAGAGAGAGAGAGAGAGAGAGAGAGAGCATGAACGGGGGAGGGGCAGAGAGAGAGGGAGACACAGAATCAGAAGCAGGCTCCAAGCCATCAGCCCAAAGCCCGACGCGGGGCTCGAACTCACGGACCGCGAGATCGTGACCTGGCTGAAGTCGGACGCTTAACCGACTGCGCCACCCAGGCGCCCCTCTTCTTGTACTTTTAAGAAATTAAAATTCTCAGGGAAGCTGGGTGGCTCCATCACTTAAACATCTAACCTTTGTTTTCAGCTCAGGTCATGATCTCACAGTTTGTGAGTCAGAGCTCCAAAATGGGATCTGCACTGACAGCATGGCGCCTACTTGAGATTTTCTTTCTCCCTTTCTCTCTTCCCCTCCCCCGCAAAAAATAAATTAAAAAAAATTTTTTAAGAAATTAAAACCCAACCTTTCTATCAATGAATGTTGATTTCACAATAGTACTATGGTATTGTGCTTATAAAGTTGACCCTCATCACTTAAAACTTAAAACTTGGGATTTTACAATTATTCTCACTATACTACTTCATCCAGCCTTGAGGAATTCTTGATGAATTCTAAAACTTAATTCTGCCATTCAGCTATCAGTGGGTTACCCTGAAGCCAGTGAAATCTAAGTGTCAGGGCCCCTTGCTTGTACAGTCCTTTCCAGGTCCCTATACTAATGTTGCACTGATGGTTTTGAATTTTTCTCTGTTAAAGAGAACACCAAGGGGCAGCTGGGTGGCTCCCTCAGTTAAGCATCTGATTTAGGCTCAGGTCACGATCTCATGGTTTAGGAGTTAGAGCCCCATGTCGGGCTCTCTGCTGTCAGCACAGAGCCTGCTTCAGATCCTCTGTCACCCCCTTTCTCTGCCCCTCCCCTGCTGGTTTTTTCTCTCTCAAAATAAATAAACTTAAAAAAAAGGGGGGGGGGGCGCCTGGGTGGCTCAGTTGGTTAAATGGCGCAGGTCATGATCTTGTGGGCTCTATGCTCTTGTGGGCTCTGGCTCCGCTGGGAGCCAGAAGCCTGCTTGGGATTCTGCGTCTCCCTCTCTCTCTCTGCCCCTCCCCCACACACTCAAGCAAGCAAGCACGCACGCGCGCGCTCTCTCTCTCTCAAAAATAAACTTTGAAAAACTTTAATAAAAAGAGGGGCACCTGGGTGGCTCAGTCAGTTGGATGTCTGACTTCAAGGTCATGATCTCGCGGTTCATGAGTTCAAGCCCCACATCGCGTTCTGTGCTGACAGCTCAGAGCCTGGAGCCTGCTTCAGATTCTGTGTCTCCCTCTCTCTCTGCCCCTCCCCTGCTCATACCCTGTCTCTCTCTCAAAAAGATAAACGTTAAAAAAATATTTTAACTTAAAAAATTTTTAAAAAGAACACCAAAATTTGTGAAAGCCTCACAAAACCAGGATGTGGCTCTGCATCCACCATATTAACTACAGGCTCCAGCTTCCTATTAGCAACAAATTTGCTAAATTTTCTAATCTCAGTCCTTCCTGATATAAAATTAACAGAACCAGCCTACTTGGGACTCACAACCCCCACCTCCAGCCTTCACTCCACCAATGGGAGTCTTACCTTAGTAAGAGGAAGTGTCCCAGGCAGAGTAAGCCCCTCCTTCTCCAACAGCCTCTTCTCCTCATCTGTCAGTATCAGCCTAGCAATCCCCTGGGGTTACCAGGAGGTGGGTAGCAGAGTTGCAAGGGGGTGTCAGAAAGGAATGTGCAATGTGGGCATAATCCCGCGGTAAATCAAGTCAAGTACCTGTTCCGCCGGCTCCTCCACATGGAGTGGAGTCGTCTGGGCTCCCTCTTTTCCATACTTCCCACCATCTGCAAAAGGGAAAAATAAAAAGCCAGGCCTACGAATCCTCCCCTCCCCCTAAACTTCATTTATTTCAGACTCACCTACATCTATAGAGACATGTTGCTGTGGGAGAGAGTAGGTGTGATCATGGTGGACAAGACAGGAATCAGAGGAGCTGAAAACGTTCAACGACGTTGGGGGACTCAGCAGGGAGATCAGGAAATCCTCTACCTCCCATTCATTCAGTGCCTGCACAGGGTTCAAAGGAACAAGCCTTGACCTATCACTACCTCCTGCCTCATTGACGTCCTCCCCCCAACCTCCCGCCCGCCCCGCGCCAACCCGACTCACAGCTCCCACCCACCTCGGAAAGTGGCTGCTCTGCCCCCAAATCTCCGCTTTCTTCTAGCAGGAAGTCCAGCAGCTCCTGGTCACCCAAGTCCAATGCCAGCTCCATACCGGATATCTACGGGAAGGATGGACAAAAACACAAAAGCTCACCCCTCCACCTGTCCACAACTCCGGACCCGTCGCTGTCACACCACACCAGCCCCCAAGACTCGATTCTCCGCAACTTCCAACACAACGGAAGTGACGTGACTAGCCCCGAGGCATTCGGGATTTGGAGTTTCCTTTGACGCGGAAATGGCATAGAAGCTGCGCACCACGTCCCGGGAGCTATGCAAATAGAGGGGACGTCCCTGCTGCCTACTCACCCCCTCAGGGCGGGCATTCTGGGGAACCGGCTCCGCCCTGACCCCCGGCCGAAAAAAGGAAGGGTTAGAGACTAAAAGGGAACTCGGGCGCAGTCGGACGTTTTCCCCGGATTGCGCCGCACCCTTGCTTCCTGCCGGGGAGGGGCAGGAAGCCCCTCTCTTCGCCGGCTCCCGAGCATCGAGAGCTGGGGCCAGAGCAGCTTCCTGCAGTCCCCGCAACCATAGAGCGCTGGCCCAGGGCGCCGCCCGCGGGTGGGGGACGTTTCGGGGACGGAAGTGGCCGCGAGAGTGTCGAAGGGAGGGCGAGGCCGGAGCCCGATTGCCACCTGGAGAACGAGCGGGTTAGCGGGCCGGCGGGCGGGGCACAAGCCGGGCAGCGCAGGTAGGCCGGACCGGGCCGAGCCCGAGTCTCAGGGTGGGGTCGCGAGGCCAGGCCCGGGAAGCGAGCGGGCGGGAGGGCGGGCGGGGCCCTTGACTTCTCCTGCGTCTCCTGTTTCGGGTACTGTTGGAGTGGTCATCGTCCAGTGTATCTCGGCCTGGGATCGGAGTTAAGTAGGCCGTTAAGGGTGCCAGGCCCTTCCTGGGATCAGTCCTCTGTCTGGGAAAAGTTTTGGGGAGGGTGACGAGTGGGGTGGCAGTGAGGCGCAGGGCGGGGATCGGCTTTGAGGTTAGCTGATAGCGGGTATAGGGGTAGGGAGCTTCTGGTGAGTTTGGGATTAGGTGGAGTTGGGTTTAGGAATCAAGGTTGGCTTTAGGAGATATAATGGTGGAGTTAAAATTTAGAGTTACTGGCCTGAGTCAGGTCCGTTTTATGTACATAAAGTTTGGATTAGGTCATTATTTTTGTTTTCTAGCCAACCTAAGTCAAAGTTAGGGTTCAGGGCCAGGTTAAGGGTCAGCACAGGAATTAAATTAGAAATCTAGTTTTAGAGGTTACAAAACATTAGGACAGTACCGGGGTAAATAGCGAAGGGGATGGGTCAGGAATCAAGTGACAAAGGAGTTTTAGGCTTAGGGATCAACATTTAGGGTTAAAGTCAGGGAATTTGGTGCTAGTGGTAAAAATTAGATCAATATTAGGGATCAATGATTGGATATGGGTGTCTGCTAGGAAAGGGATGAATGTCAAAGCCAGTATTGGGAACAGGAAACAAATTAAGGTCAGGGTTAATGTTAGGAATTAGGATTAGTTTTAGGGGGGTTATGGTTGAGGTCAGGGTAGTTGACCTCAGATAGATAAAATTTAAGAGATTGGCAGTACGTAGGCACTCTTGTTTTGCGGGGAGGTCTCATTCCTGCATGGTTGCAGAGGTCCTTTAGCCCAGAGGTATGACAGACTAATTTCAGGTTAGGGTTCTGGGCTTCTGCTAGAATTTCAGGCATCTGAGATTCTAGCTTCTTTATTCTGTTCTCTAAACCCAAGGCTCTTGATGTGGTCACCACAGTTGAGGGGCAGGGGTTTCTGGACTATGTTGTTTACAAGGTAGGAGTTGGGAAAGGGACTGGGACACAGGAGATGTACAAGGCCTAGTCATAAGAGGAGGACTGCTTAGGGAGAAGGGGCTATGATTAAGTAGCAGCCCACCGAGGAAACACTGCTGCCACGGAAGAAAGAGATGACTGAATCCTCTGACAGTTCAGCCCCACTGCCTCCCAGATCCCTCATTCTCTAGTTATTAAGTCCTCTCTCCAGCTCTCCTCCCTGGCCCTACAGTTCACACCTCCCTGCGTACCCCCTTTCTGCAAGCACAATCCTGCATACAGAATTCTCCCCTCACCGGTAATTT
This sequence comes from Herpailurus yagouaroundi, assembly GCF_014898765.1. Lineage (NCBI taxonomy): Eukaryota > Metazoa > Chordata > Mammalia > Carnivora > Felidae > Herpailurus > Herpailurus yagouaroundi. Next base: position 20,915,647 of record NW_024412401.1, on the reverse strand, counting down.
TCCCATGTTGTTCATCTTACCACCGGTTCCCAGCTGCCATTCTGCCTCCCTTCCTACCCCTGAATCTTCACATCCTACCATATTTTGCCCTTTCCCAAATCTGAGCTTTCCCATGCTCTTAAAACACTCTTCCACATTTTCACTCACTCACCTACCTGCATACCTCGTGGTCATCTCCTAATACCCCACCCCCAGCCCAATATAACTATCCAGTACTCCCAGGCCCTGCTATGTGCCAACCCCTGGTTCTAAGCCTCCTTAATTTCTTGATCCAGTTGTAGATCCCCTTCCCCCACTCCCCAAACAGAAAAGAGGAAACGAGACCCAAAGAGGAAACTGGGTCTTGCTGATCTCACGCCCAGCCAGGCCACTGACCACACCTCCATTTCACTCCCAGCCTGACCCTGCCACTGACCACAGCACTATACCCTACCCCAGCGTGACCCAGCCCCTGGCTGTGCCCTATACCCACCCCACCCCCCACTAGCCCCAGCTTTGCTTAGACACCGCTGGTGTCCCTTTGCTCTCCCCCCATCTCAGCCTTATTTAGCCACTGACCACAGCCCCACCTCTTCTCAACCTCCTGTTTCTTGCTCTGGCCTCTGACCTCATTCTTTCATTCCCTGACTTACAATTATTTTTCCCCTTCCCCTAGCCGGATCCAGTGACTGGTCATATATGTATTTTTCCTATCACCAGCTTCCCCAGCCTTTCTCTACACCTTGTATTCCCCATTTCTAGTCCAATACAGTCACTAACCTCATCCTTTCTGCCCATGCCTGGTGCTAACCACCTCCCCATCCCCTGTGCCCCCCAGAGCCTCATCTTCATATACCTAGATCGACCGACCCTTTCCTTCTTCCCTTCCCAACTCCTTACCCAAACTCAAGCCACCCCAGTCACTGAAAGGCTACTGGTGATAGAAGCTATGGGACCCCAGTGTAACTTCGGGCTCTGGTCCCTGAAGGTGGATAGGACAGATTGTCATCGGGTCCTCTTAAAACTACAATTGACCAACATCCTCCTCGCTACCATTCTAACTACTGACAACGCCTCTCATTTGTGCTAATACGGTGTCTTTCTGACCAATCTCCAAGGTAACTGCTAGAGTTATTTTCCAAAATCCAGTTCTGGTTATGTCCCTTCTGTGCTCAAAGCCTCCCTTGACCTCCTGTTGCCCTTCAGTAGGTAAAATACTCCTTTCTCTCTAGTCCTCTCCTTCCCTTTCCACACTAACCCTGACTTCCCCATCACTGCTCCCTTGCAGGTACCCTGTGCTTTAACCAGCCTACCTACTCAGTTCCCTGAATGCTCCTCCGCGATTAGCTGCTTCTCCATCTTTGCTTATGCTATTCTCTCTGCCTGGAATGCCAGCCCTGACTCACCTCTGGCTGGCATAGAGAGCTTGGGCTTCGGAGTCAGAGAAGCATGTGGATTCAGATCCTGGCTTCACAACTTAATAAGCTGTATGACTTTGGAGAAGTTCCTTGAACAAGTATTTAACATCTTTGCACCTCAATTTCCTAATCTGTAAAAATGGAAATAATGATACCTACCTTGCCAAGTTGTTGTAAGGATTAAATGAAATCATGTATACGAGGAAAGTGACATAATGGTCAATAAAAGATCATTATGATTTTTTATTACCTTTAATAAAGTCCTAACTTCAAATGACACTTTTCACAGAGACTTTTTGGTCCCTCTTCTCTGACCTAAAGGGATCTCTCCCCTGAGGACGCATCTCTGGACTCTTACCACATCCTGCCTTGTATTAAAATTCTATATTTAGCTTATCCACTCAACTAACTGGGAGCCCCTTGAAAGCGAAGGCTAAGGCTTACTCTTCTTGCTTCCCAGTCAGTGAGAGTTTAGGCCAGAGCCTTTTCTACAGCAGACCCTCAGAACTGCTTGTTGGATGAATGGAGGGAGAATGTGTAATGGGAGATGTTGGGGCAAGTTGTTCACTTACCGATAGAGGTGTGTTTGTGGGGAAGCTATGTGAGTGGGATGGGGTCTTTACGGGAAGATAACGTGGTTGTGATAGGGTCTGCGTAGGGACTGCATGTTTGAGATAATGTGTGTGGAGACAGTGTAAGTAGCTTTGTGAAAAAGAGCTCTGTGCATAGGCTGGGGTGCAGTTATGGAGGGTGAAAATGCATGGGTAGGGTGTAGGTGGTGAGGGGGCTATGGTGAGGGAGATCAGGTCCAGCCCTTCAGCTGCCCAGTCCAGCCCTAAATGAGCCTCCAGCAGCCTGAGGCCGGATATGTCAGTCTCACCCACAGTCCTCCCCCCCTCCACCGCGGTTGCGGACTCAGAGGCCAAATTTGGTAACAGAGTGAGTGTTACTCCCCCAGCCCTCATACGTTCTGACTTTGTCTTCAGCTTTCTCTCTCCCTTGTACTTCTCTATAGCTCCCTGTCTTCCTGCAGCTCCCCTTGTGGGTATCTGCTCTGACTATATCTCCGTGTACCCCCTATTCTTTACCACCCCCACCCCCCCCCCCCGCCCCGCGGAGTCACATCCCTGTCCGTGGGGGGTTTTCCCCTGTTGCCCCCCATCCCCCCCCCCCCCCCAATTGCCCAACTCCTCTGGAATGCATCTCAGGAATGTCTTGAGGGAGGAGGAGCTCCCTGGGAGGGGGGTATGGGGGGCATTGTTGCTGTTCCATAAAACATGATGGAAACGGGAGCAAAGTTCTCAGGCCAGAGCAGGAACTGGATAGCTTCTCCCCATACTTCCAAGGGCCTTGTTCTTTGCCCTCATCACCTCCAGTTCACTCTTTAATTCCCTTTCCTCCCTCACCCTCTGGTAGCTGTATGGGTGTCCACTCAGTTCCAGCCTGGGAATAAGGCTAGGCATGACTCATCTCCCTTATCGGGGTGTCACCAGAGGTTTCCGTGAAGAAGATGGGGGCGTCCATGTCCGGAGGAAATGGGGGAGACATGCGATTTCAGGTTAGGGTAGAGGGTCCTTTCAGTCCTGCCCTCAGCTCCTCTGACTGCTCTACTTCACTGACCCTCCAGCCCTCCAGCAACCCCACAGCCAGGTCTGTCAAGCTACTGGGAGAGGTGGCCGAGGAATGGGGAGGTGGGCAGCGAGCTGGAACTTGGGAGACTGGAATGGTCCTATCTTGTTTGGAAATCAAAACAGAGAGTGAGCTGTGGTTTCTTCTCTTGTGAGACTCTGGACTGTTTATAAGGTCAGAAATGTCTGTCAGATTCCCTGATCCACACCTTTCCCACATCTGCCTGCCTCCTGTTTCTACCTAGATTTCCAGTGCCCTTCACCTCATCCTTCCTAACCTCTTTATTCTCCAGATACATCTCTCTTCCCTTTTCCTGGTTCTCAGCTGGCTGCTGTATCCCAGCACCTCCACCTCTTGTTTTCAACCTTCCCCCGAGCCCAGCTTTTCCCCTTTTCCCCACCTGGGGCCAGCAGTTTGCCGGGGTGGGGGGATCGGCAGCCCGGATTTGCTCATTCTCTTAGTTGAGAGGAACCAATCCCCGTACCAAACTGGGTCACATCATCAGCTGCCAGGCAGACTGGTCCTCTTGTGCACTGGGTGCCACCTGCAGGGGTTCCTCCAGCCTGCTGAGAGGTGGTGCCAGGAGAGTGGGGGAGGTGAGCATGGGACTGATATCACAAGCTACACTGAAAATACCATCAAGGGAGGCAGTGAGATGGAGAGCAGAGTATGAGGAGGACTTGCTGAAAACCAGAGAGCATGAGAGTTGTGGTGAGGACTGGGTATTAACTTGGTGACTTGGAGCAAGGACTGAGTTAGAGGGACAGGGCTCTCTGTCTGACCTGCCTTGAAACTACCCCACCTGCCCCACCATGGTCTGATATCCATTCTGCAAAACTGGGGAGTTGACTAGGTAATTTCTGAGATCCCTCTGGATTAGGGAATCATAATTCTATCTTGACTGCCAGGGAAGCCAACCACGGGGCCTGGCTCTTTGGGAAGGCCCCCACCATGTGAGGTTAGAGGAAAACCGGGACAAAAGTAGGCCTAGATAGCTTGAACCACCAGTGTTTGGTCTTCCGGCCGGGCTAGGTCGAGTCAGTGTTTGCAGGCTTCAGGAGCTCTCGGGAATTCTCTCATATAACATCCTCATTTTGCAGAGGAGGCTAAAGCTGTCAGAGGGGAGGTCACATGATGAGTCAGGACAGAGCTCTGAAAATCCCAGACCGGAAAAAGCTAGCAAGACATAGTGGGAGACAAAGAGAAAAAAAGACTGAACCAAGAAAAGATGAAAGCAAGGCAAAGGCAGGCCTGGGAAAGGAGCAGGGATAAGGGGCAAGAGAGAGGCACTTGGTAGAAAGAAGGGAGGCACAGATTCTAGTGATAGGAATGGGGCAGTGTCCTCAGGGAACACTACGTTTCAGACCTGCTGTTGCACCTTGCAGACCGACTCTCCTTCACTTATCTTAGATGGTTAGGGTTGGTTCTTTTGGTATAAATAATCTTTCACGCTTTAAAATTCTGAAATGAAACAAAAACAACCGCATTACTATCTGCTTTGGTAAGTCCCTTTCAAAAACACGGCTCCCTGGGGCACCATCTGAGGGACCTCCTCTCCTCTAATGAGGGTGTGCTCTAATGCCCTAACACCACGGACCAGGTGTAGCCAGGCTGGAGAGGAGAAGCTGCCACCATGGTTGCACTTTCGCTGAAGATCAGCATCGGGAATGTGGTGAAGACGATGCAGTTTGAGCCGTCTACCATGGTATACGATGCCTGTCGCATCATTCGTGAGCGTATCCCAGAGGCCCTGGCTGGCCCTCGTGAGTCTGAGTTACCTCGGTGGGTGGGGTGGGAGTCTTCAGTCCCTTCTTGTTCCCAGGCTCTTGGCTTTAAGGGATGACCCCATTGTCCCTCGAGGCTACTCATCCCTCACGCCTGTGCTCCGTGGTTCCCTCTGTCCCCTTTAGGCCCGCAGTCCCTGGGGAAATAATAAGGGGCAACAATGCAGCCACACTGGGGTCCTCATAGGTCTGAGGTGATCCATCCTCTCTTTTAGCCAGCGACTTTGGGCTGTTTCTGTCAGATGACGACCCCAAAAAAGGCATATGGCTGGAGGCCGGGAAAGCTTTGGATTACTATATGCTCCGAAATGGGGTGAGTATCACTTCTTCAAGGACCACCAATATTCTCTTCCGTCAGCTTCCCCACTCCACCTCCTGTTTTCAGCACCCACATCCATTGCCTCTGACCCTCTCCAGACTATCACAGGCAATCAAAATACCCTGCTTTTGAGTGAGCCATCGTCATCTTACCTTCAGTAATCTACTTTCCTCCCCTCTGGCCATGGAAAAAGGAAGTAATACCGCTAGCTTAAAGTAGGCTCCTACCTCCTATTCCCGCCCCAATAGGACACCATGGAATACAGGAAGAAGCAGAGGCCCCTGAAAATCCGTATGCTCGATGGAACTGTGAAGACTATCATGGTGGATGACTCTAAGACTGTCACCGACATGCTCATGACCATCTGTGCCCGCATCGGTAAGGGGTCCTGGTGGGGCTGAGGGATCAGGGATGGAGGCTCCAACTCTACCAGAAAACACGGGTGCAGTGCCTGGGATGCTACCAACCCCTCGCGCTCCCCTAGGCATCACCAACCATGATGAATATTCACTGGTTCGAGAGCTGATGGAAGAGAAAAAGGAGGAGGTGACAGGGACCTTACGAAAGGACAAGACACTGCTACGAGATGAAAAGAAGATGGAGAAACTAAAGCAGAAGTTGCACACAGACGATGAATGTAAGCAGAAATAGAAAAAAGAGGGCACTGGAAAATGGGCAGGGGGCCAGGGGGCAGCTGTTTATTTGTTAGTTATTGACTACCTGCTTTTGTAAGATGCCGTTTTAAGATACGGGATGCATCAGTAATAAAGTTCTACACTCATGGAACTTATCCGTGAGAGAAGGCAGGAGATAAAGAACAAACAAACAGAAAACCAAAGACCAGGCAGCACAGGCGCCCTGGGGGCTTAGCATTGAGGGGACTCTCTGTGTCCCAGTGAACTGGCTGGACCATGGCCGCACATTGAGGGAACAGGGAGTGGAGGAGCATGAGACGCTTCTGCTGCGGAGGAAGTTCTTCTACTCAGACCAGAATGTGGACTCCCGGGACCCCGTGCAGCTGAACCTTCTTTATGTGCAGGTGTGGAGAGGATTTACCTGGGATGAGGGAGGTACAGAGAGGGGGGCAGAAGCACAGCGAGGGGTATTCCCGCACCCCCACACAACATTCACCTCCTTTCCTCGTGCTCTCCAGGCACGAGATGACATCCTCAATGGCTCCCACCCTGTCTCCTTCGACAAGGCCTGTGAGTTTGCTGGCTTCCAATGCCAGATCCAGTTTGGGCCCCACAATGAACAGAAGCACAAGGCTGGCTTCCTCGAGTGAGTGACCCACATCCCACACCCTGTCAGGACCCAGGACTCCCTGCCATTGTGACCCCAACAGCCCTGCCCCCATCCCGGGCCTTCTCTCTCCATTTCCTCTTCTGAAGTACCAGGGTTTGACCCACATGGGTACCTGTTTCGCTGCCATCAACCATTTGTTTCCTCACTGGCCCATTGTGGAACATGAAGGTAGCCTAGAATCTGCCTCTATGCCATACCTCTCAGGCAAGCATGTAGCTTTTTGAGATTCTCTGAAGAATTTTACTGTAGTGGCTAGAGGGAAACGGTACATTTTCCTCATAGGGAACATTAGACTTAGAAAGCTTCACAAGTCTCATCCACTGAGAGTTCTCAGAGGGTATAGAGTTCGGCGCCGCTTGCTTAACTTCCTACATGCATGGTCATCTTCTACCGAGCTCCTTCTGCTCTTGGTTCCCTGCAGTAGTGCTCTAGACTCTTTCCCTCAGGGACTAGGCCTGCAACTCAGGTTCCCTTGTCCCTTTCCCTGCAGGGAGAGACGCAGGCTGCACTCCAGAGCTAATGCTAAGTCATCTCTATTTCATGGACAATCCAGACTCTATTCCCTTGAGCTTTCCTTCTCCCCAAAGATAATACTGTCCTAGACATTTCCTCACGCCCCTAGGCCCACAGTCCATGGCCCACATACCCCCGATGCTGTCCACTACATGCTGACCCTCCCTTTTCTGGTGTAGCCTGAAGGACTTCCTGCCCAAGGAGTATGTGAAGCAGAAGGGAGAGCGTAAGATCTTCCAGGTGAATGGGGGCAGGGGAAAGTGTTTGGGATGCCCCGGGAGCTTTGCTGCTTAATCCTACTGACTGAATGGACCCCTGGCCCCTTCCTTGTCTCCTCCCACCCCGCTTCCACCTGCCAAGCTGTTCTCCCACCTCTCCTGTGCCAAGAAAGCGGAAGACCTGGGCTTTTCATCTCAGCTCCATCACTGCATTTGCTGTGGAATTCAGTTCAATATTCTTGGTTGTTTTTTCCTTTGCATCTAACATGGGATGACAGTACCTGCCCGGGGTAGGATTGATAGGAAAATCAAATGAGATAGTATGCCTGAAATTACTATGAAAAGTGTATCTTTGTACAAACATAAAGTGTTATCCCCACCTCTTGAATATTCAGCCCCAAAAGTCTTCTAGCTGACCTTCTACTTTCTATCTGTTCACGTCTCCAGAATATCTGCAAATTCTTTAACTATATTCCTTGAATTGTTGCTTCTGCATATCCTTTGTCAGTCCTCATCCCGTCACCCTCTCGTTTCTCATACCTTGCACCCCCTAACCTTTCCTGTGCCCCCCACAGTACGCTCCCATCGTAGTTAACGTCACAACTCCTTGTCTGTGATGCTGTCCTCCCACGTTTCGCTAAACATTTCTCCATTTTCTGCTCTAAGGCACACAAGAACTGTGGGCAGATGAGTGAGATCGAGGCCAAGGTGCGCTACGTGAAGCTAGCCCGTTCCCTCAAGACCTATGGCGTCTCCTTTTTTCTGGTTAAGGTGGGTTACAGACCCTTCTCACCATCCTCCTTATTTCCACTCTTACTCTTTGCTCTCAAAGTCAGGCCCTGCCCTTGGTTACACTTTCCACCATCCCTACAAGTCCCATTCTCTCTACTTGCTCTGACCTTGTGAAAACTTGCCCTGTTGTCAGCCCTCTGCCACCAACTTTCCTCCAGACCCTGCCTTCTCCCTAGTGGAGCTTGTCCTGGGTCCATCCATAGACACCCAATTCAGCTCTCCCACCCTCCTCAGCACCCCCTTGTGGTCTAGATCTGATCTGCTCATTCACCTCTCTGGCACTAATACCAACAACAATCTGCCTCACAGGAAAAGATGAAAGGAAAGAACAAGCTGGTGCCCAGGCTTCTGGGCATCACTAAGGAGTGTGTGATGCGAGTGGATGAGAAGACCAAAGAGGTGATCCAGGAATGGAGCCTCACCAACATCAAACGCTGGGCTGCCTCTCCTAAGAGCTTCACCCTGGTGAGTCCGGGTGCCCAGGAGGGAAAGGGCTTTGGAATTTCCAGACGGGGGCAGCTGAGAGGTCTCTCCCCTCCCTTGGGGATAGTGCACTGAATGTGACTTCAGAAAAAAGGAGGACTTTACAGGACCCTGGGGGTCAGAGAGAAGGAGAAGCTTTGCTGGAGAGTTGTGCTTAAATGACACAATCTTTGCAGTCCACAGAACTTAACTGTAGCCAGCAAACTGAGCTCACAGGAGACTTGGGGAGAGGGAAGAAAAAGGTGAAAGAAAGAAAAATAAGCCTCCCCTCTTTCAGCAGCAACTATACAATAGCTTTCCCCCTGGCTTTATATTTTGGTATTAGGGATTAGAAACTGATACCACCTCAATGAAGTGCCCTATCGAGGGGACAAGAATTTAATAAAGGCTATTTTTCCATTTTGGATACTAGTGCTAACTTTCCATTATGGTCATTCAATGACAAATGTTTGTGTCTTCCCAGCTTTATTATCAGGGTGAGAGAAAAGCTATTTCTTAGACAGCATGCGTTTGAAACTATGTAGCATAGAGACTGCGCCTCAGAAACAAAATGTTGCCCTCCAGGGAGAAAAATAAAGAAATGGGAAATTGAAGAAGGGTAGGCTTCTCTCTAGAGGGCTGTTGGCAGGGGAAGACACCCTCACCAGCTTGGCCTTGGGGCTCCCATCCTACCCTTTTCCATCGTGGGTAGATGCAGGCTCTCCCACTGAGCCCCCACCTTGTCACCCTAGGATTTCGGGGACTACCAGGATGGCTACTACTCAGTACAGACAACGGAAGGGGAGCAGATCGCACAGCTCATCGCCGGCTACATTGATATCATCCTTAAGAAGGTGCCTGCCCCAGCCTTTTCCTTATCTTCCCTCACCTTCTACCCAAGCCAGTCCTTTAGAAGTGAGGACCCAGGTTCTGGAAAAAGGCTGAGTAGGGAAAGAAGAGGCTGCTTTTTCCCTGCCTCTCTCTTCTTTAATTCTTGTTTCTTTTTCCTTCCTACAGAAAAAAAGCAAGGATCACTTTGGGCTGGAAGGAGACGAGGAGTCTACTATGCTAGAGGACTCAGTGTCCCCCAAAAAGTACGAAGGTTCCTGGGCTGATCCCATCCCCCAGGGGCAGGGAAGGCAGGGCTTGACTCCAACAACTGTTGAGGGGTGGGGAGTCCCTAGGATGGTTCCTTAACCGGTCACAGGCTATCACACATCCCCCTAGACCACAGGACCTGCAAAGGTAGTACAGCTGGGTGGCAAGGGGGTTAAGACAACGGTCCTCTGAGTGCCGCCCCGTGTGTCCCCTCTCTAGGTCGACAGTCCTTCAGCAGCAGTATAACCGGGTGGGGAAAGTAGAGCACGGCTCTGTGGCCCTGCCTGCCATCATGCGCTCTGGAGCCTCTGGTCCTGAGAATTTCCAGGTGGGCAGCATGCCACCTGCCCAGCAACAGATTACCAGCGGCCAGATGCACCGGGGACACATGCCCCCTTTGGTAAGAGTGCTTCCACTGCCACCACGGTACCAGGCCTTCCTCCCCATATCAGCTGTTTGTCTTCCCACGTCCCTGTTCGTAGTCCTGTCCCCAGCCCACCTCCTCTTTCCTCTAAGCGTTCTCTGTTTCTCCTCCCCTTGTCTTGTAGACATCAGCCCAGCAGGCACTCACTGGGACCATTAACTCTAGCATGCAGGCTGTGCAAGCCGCCCAGGCCACTCTGGATGACTTTGACACTCTGCCCCCTCTGGGCCAGGATGCTGTGAGTATGGGACGGAGGAGAGGCCAGCGGTGCTGAGGCTGGGACTCACAGGAACGGGATCGGGGTTAACCGGACCAGAGCAGATCCTGAACTTTGCCTCTCTCTCTCTCTCTCTCTCTCTCTCTCTCTCTCTCTCTTTCAGGCCTCTAAGGCCTGGCGTAAGAACAAGATGGATGAATCAAAGCATGAGATCCACTCCCAGGTAGATGCCATCACAGCTGGTACTGCCTCCGTGGTGAACCTGACAGCAGGTAGGCCGGATGCCAAGTCCTATCTGTATGTGGTGGGGGTGGGGGAGGAGGAGCACGTGCAGGCGCCAAGTGTGACTGGCTCCGGGTGGGACTGCCCCTCAACTCAGGGAAGAGACCGTGTCTCTCTCGGCACACGTTTGTGACTAACGCCTGTGATTGCCCCTCTCTAGCCCATTGTCTGGCCTGCTCGCCTCACGTGTGCTCCTCTTCCTCCCTCAGGGGACCCCGCGGAGACAGACTACACGGCAGTGGGCTGTGCAGTCACCACGATCTCCTCCAACCTGACGGAGATGTCCCGCGGCGTGAAGCTGCTGGCCGCCCTGCTGGAGGACGAAGGCAGTAGTGGCCGGCCTCTGCTGCAGGCCGCGAAGGGCCTTGCCGGGGCGGTGTCAGAGCTGCTGCGCAGCGCCCAGCCAGCCAGCGCTGAGGTCAGGGGCCACGGCTGGCACTAGGGAGGAGACCCCAAAGGAGGAGGGGGCAGTCCGGATTGTGGGATGGAAGTGTGGGACCTGTGGGCAGCTTCTGACCGGTGTCCACTCTCCACAGCCCCGTCAGAACCTGCTGCAAGCAGCTGGGAACGTGGGCCAGGCCAGTGGGGAGCTGTTGCAGCAAATTGGGGAAAGTGATACTGACCCCCACTTCCAGGTTAGTGACTTACCCAGCCCCTAGAACGGAAGCTTCTTGGAAGTAACCTCTGACCCTGAATCCAGCTCCTAGTCCTGTTGCTACAAAGTGACTTCTCAGCGCCAAACGGAACATCTGTTTGCAGGGAATGACACTGGGAACCTCCATTCCCTTTTGAGGGCATGAAAATTTAGAACCCCTGAATCCAAACTGAATCTACCAGGTCACCCTTGGCTGATGATATTTTGTAGTCGCCTGCCATCTTCTCCTTGTCTTCCCCATATATAGCCTTTGTCCCAACTCGACATCTTGAACCTGCCTCCATACCACCCTGAGGACACTGTTCCTCTAGCTCCCCCTTCCCCACCCCATGCCAGTTTCCTCAGCTGACTTGTCATCCTGGATTTCCCACGCAGATATGTGCACCCAGAGGGGCTGGGGTTCGATCTCCCCCCGAACCCCCCACGGTAATGGCCTCTGGCCTGGGCCTTCCCAGCTTTGTTCTCTCTGAGCCGCATACACTCGCTCTGCACCTCTCCCCCAGCCTCCTCGGGGGGCAGAACATGATGGAGATGGGGAGGCATGTCACAGGCAGGACTTGGGAAAATGGGATCCGGGAGGCTTGTATGGGGTCTTGTACTCCAGGGTGACTGCTTCCAACCAAGATTGAGAAGAAATGGGGAAAAAAAGCTGGGGGTGGGAGGGACCCCAAGAGGTACCTCTCTCCATCCCATTGTAACAGCACCGCCCCTCCCTCCCCATTGCGGTCCGAGTGTATCCGCCTCGTGCGTTTCTCCCTCTGGTGTAGGCTCTCTTTCTCTCGGTGTGGGTTTGTTCCTTGGTGGGTATTCTGTCCTACTGGGCGCTCAAGGCAGGGGCTTGGGGTAGCTTCTGGTTGCTTCTGCATACACTATCCAGTGATTGGAGTCAGTGGGAATAATGAAACCGCTCATGCCTCTGAGAAGGGTCCATGGATCCCACGCTCGATCTTAGGCCATGCTGACAGTGCTTTTCTCACAGGACGTACTAATGCAGCTAGCCAAGGCCGTGGCAAGTGCTGCAGCTGCCTTGGTCCTCAAGGCCAAGAGTGTGGCCCAGCGGACAGAGGACTCAGGGCTTCAGACCCAGGTCATTGCTGCAGCGACACAGTGTGCCTTGTCTACCTCCCAGCTGGTGGCCTGTACCAAGGTGAGCCACAAAGGTTGCATTAGCCTGTGCTGAGGGGTGATGGTGCCACACACAGGAGCCTCTCATTTCACCTCTCTGGCTCCTTCTTACCTATTCCGGTGGCTGTGGGACTCCTCACGACTCCTTTCCATTGCCTTCATCTCCGACACTTGCTTTGCCCACAGGTGGTGGCACCTACAATCAGCTCACCTGTCTGCCAAGAGCAGCTGGTGGAGGCCGGACGCCTGGTGGCCAAAGCCGTGGAGGGCTGTGTGTCCGCCTCCCAGGCAGCCACGGACGATGGGCAGCTGCTGCGGGGGGTAGGAGCGGCGGCCACAGCTGTCACCCAGGCCCTGAATGAGCTGTTGCAGCACGTGAAGGCCCATGCCTCAGGGGCTGGGCCTGCTGGCCGTTATGACCAGGCCACTGACACCATCCTCACTGTCACCGAGAACATCTTCAGTTCCATGGGTGATGCTGGTAAGGACACCACTCCTGGGAAGACAGAGAACCCTGTTGAGGCTCCCCGAGCCCATTGGGCATTCCCTTGCAGACCTGCCAGTCCCCGCTAAGGACTCAGCAGAGTAGACCATGTACTTATTAACCTCTCTGAAACTTCCAGTTTCTCATCTGTAAAGCAGGAATGTGATCCCCGTTCTGCCTTCTTTGGTATATTTTGGAGGATATACAAAAGCATACACAAACGTAGCTGGAAGTTGGAAGGTGGCATTAAGAAATAGCCTTCTCCACTCCACCCTACCTGCTCACTCCCGAAAGGAGTGCACTCCTTCACAAGGAGTGCAAGACTATTTACTGAAAATACTTGTTAGAGACTGTCTTCTCTCCCATAAAAGTTCACCAGGAAATCTGTCCCTCTCCAAGATCTTAAACCCAAAATACAATAACTCCAGGGGAATCACTTTGAGAACCTTTGTGTCTCTTTAACTGCCCCCCAAGAGCCCTATCTACCTTGCCTGCACCCCTTTCCCCCACCCTGGCACCCTCGCAGTGTCTCTGGCTTCCTTACCTGATAGTGCTCTGTCCTCTCAGGTGAGATGGTACGACAGGCTCGCATCCTAGCCCAAGCCACCTCTGACCTGGTCAATGCCATCAAGGCTGATGCCGAGGGGGAGAGTGATCTGGAGAATTCTCGCAAGCTATTAAGCGCTGCTAAGATCCTGGCCGATGCCACAGCCAAGATGGTGGAGGCTGCCAAGGTACGAGCCTTCTGTGGCCAACTCCCAGACTGAGACCTGAAGGGAAGTAGAAGGGTCCAGATGGTCACCCTTTTCTGATGGGAGAGACCCAAGAAAAGCAGAAAATATAAGAGCACTCAGGAAGTAAAGGCACCCTCAGCTTCAGGTGCATAGGGGCCCAGGCTTCCAGCCACTGTGACTGCCAGGGTACTTGGTGACCGACATGCCCTTTTTCTTCCTCTGAGTCCACGCTCTGCTATCCTTACTTTTCCCTACTTTGTTGCCACCACCTGCTTGCTTCCTGGATCCCTCTGCTTCATGGCCTGTCCTGGGAATGCATATAAGCACTCAGTCCTGGGGCCTCTGCTGCCAGCAGTACAGAGAAAGACAGGCAGTGGGACACAGGGTGCAGACGACCGTCGGGAAGAAGCCGAGAGGTTCTTGCACTCCCCGGGCTCTGGGGCTTTCCAGTTGGCAGGAGTAACCAGCTCCCCTGCTTTGGTTTTTGAAATCCCTGCTCTAAACTGAGTCCTCCTTGTCCCAAAGAGCCTTAAACACACCCTTTTGCCAGTGGCATTTAGGGGGCAGTAGGGAAAGAAACATGGCTTCTTCCCCCAAAAGGGAAAGAAGAAACGGTTCTACCTAAAAAGGGCCCAAAGGGAATCTAGGGGCCCCTTGATTCCCCTTTGCCTGCTTGAGGCAGCTCATCTCAGCTGTGATTACCTTTCAGTGGGGACTTTAGGAAAACATTTGAGTCTGGAGAGGTCAGAGCAGAGCTTATTTGGGGCGCACCGGGATGCTGGGTGAGGACCGTCTCTCCACTTCTCTCAGGGAGCAGCCGCTCACCCTGACAGTGAGGAGCAGCAGCAGCGGCTGCGGGAGGCGGCTGAGGGTCTGCGCATGGCCACCAATGCGGCTGCGCAGAATGCCATCAAGAAGAAGCTGGTGCAGCGCCTGGAGGTGAAGCTAGGAAATAACCCAGGAGCGGGAGTGTGGGTGCTGTGGGAGGAATGAAACCGGGAGGGTTGTGCAGAGAGAGACTCTGTCACTGTTTCCTTGTGGGATAGTGTGGCCAGGGTGAGCCAGGGACTGGGCAGGGGAGCGCCTGGGGCTTGTCCTAACTACTCTGTCCTCACAGCACGCAGCCAAACAGGCTGCAGCCTCAGCTACACAGACCATTGCGGCAGCCCAGCATGCAGCCTCCACCCCCAAGGCCTCTGCTGGCCCCCAGCCTGTGCTGGTGCAGAGCTGCAAGGTGAGACTTGGTGGGAGGAGATGTGGGACGAGTGGGACTTTCCCCCAGTCTATGGGGAGGTGGCTCTCATGACATTTTCACCCACAGGCTGTGGCAGAACAGATTCCACTGCTGGTGCAGGGCGTCCGAGGGAGCCAAGCTCAGCCCGACAGTCCCAGTGCTCAGCTGGCCCTCATTGCTGCAAGCCAGAGCTTCCTGCAGGCAAGGCACCCTCTCCCCACCTCTCAGACGAGACCCTTCCCACCCTTCTAAATCCCCTAGATCACCCACAGTTTGAAGCTCTACCAGTAGCCTCCTTCCCAGACTGAGCTGCGGCACTCAGTGTCCAAACCATCTTTAGTCCCTGTACCCAAGCAAGTGGTACATTCATCTGCCCACCTGTTCCTCAACAGCCAGGTGGGAAGATGGTGGCCGCTGCAAAGGCCTCAGTGCCAACAATTCAGGACCAGGCTTCGGCCATGCAGCTGAGTCAGTGTGCTAAAAACCTTGGCACTGCATTGGCTGAACTTCGGACCGCTGCCCAGAAGGTAAGGGAGCTGGCCATCTTTGGAAAATGAGGGTGGAGTTCTGGGATGATGGGGAGTCTGCAGAATAACCTAAAACAGGGATAATTGTATAACATGGGACATTAGTGGGACACAGCAGTACCTCTTGTACCCAGACTTCCTTGTTATTGTAGGCTCAGGAAGCATGTGGGCCTTTGGAGATGGATTCTGCACTGAGTGTGGTACAGAATCTAGAGAGAGATCTGCAGGAAGTGAAGGCAGCAGCTCGAGATGGCAAACTTAAACCCTTACCTGGGGAGACCGTAAGTATTCTTAAGACCTTTTTTTTTTTTTTCAATGTTTGTTTATTTTTGAGAGCGAGAGTGCAAGCAGGGAAGGGCAGAGAGAGAGGCAGACACAGAATCCAAAGTAGACTCCAGGCTCTGAGCTGTCAGCACGGAGCCTGATGCAGGGCTCAAACCCATGAACCATAAGATCATGACCTGAGCCAAAGTCAATGCTTCACCGACTAAGCCACCCAGGTGCCCCTAAGATCTCATTCTTTGTTTGTTTGTTTGTTTGTTTGTTTTGTTTTTATATTATTTTTGGGAGAGCGCAAGCGGGATAGGGGCAGAGAGAGGGGGACAGAGGATCTGAAGCAGGCTCTGCGCTGAGCCAAAGTTGGACGCTCAACCAACTGAGCCACCCAGATGCCCCCCTTAAGACCTCGTTCTTAATCAGACTCTGAGGTTTTCTTTTCTGCCTGCACCCCGGAGCTGCCCAGAACCTTCATTAAACTGCCAGCTGACCTCAACTAGTTTCTTAAGTTCCCTTTTCCTGGTTCCTTCTGCACCTGAGTCTCCTGCTTCTTCCCTAGATGGAGAAATGTGCCCAGGACCTGGGAAACAGCACCAAAGCTGTGAGCTCTGCCATTGCCCAGCTGCTGGGGGAGGTTGCCCAGGGCAATGAGAATTATGCAGGTATGTGGGCAGGGCTGGGAATGGAGCTGGGAGCAGGAGCTGAACGAGGGATAGAGCTGATGGAGAAAGCCACTGGAACCAGGGCCTGGCAGTGAAAGCCCCTTTTCCCTTCTGTCTCCCCAGGGATTGCAGCTAGGGAAGTGGCAGGTGGGCTGCGGTCACTGGCCCAGGCTGCTAGGGGTGTAGCTGCCCTGACATCGGATCCTGCAGTGCAAGCTATCGTGCTTGACACGGCCAGCGATGTTCTGGATAAGGCCAGCAGCCTCATTGAGGAAGCAAAGAAGGCAGCTGGCCATCCAGGGGACCCTGAGAGCCAGCAACGGCTTGCCCAGGTCAGGTTTGGGAAACAGACCGCTTCCCCGTACGGCCCACCCTGACTGGAACAGAGTCTCAGCCACACTGACAGACACCTTCTCAGGTCTGCTCTTGACAGCTCTTGTCTGGATTCCACGGTTTCCCTCAGTCCTAGTAGAAGTGTCTCAACCTGCAGCAGGGTTCAGCTGAATGCCAAGCGTGGGGCAGTTTGGTCACTATCACTTGAAACTCTAACTTCAGCCCCTTCAGCTACACACGCCCTTTCCTCCTCACTTTTAGGGGCAGTAGAGCGCTTATTTCCCAGGTCCCATGAGTGGAGGAGGTGCTCTCCCAAATGGTTTCTTTTTTGGCAACACCCGTCTCCTTTTCTACCTCAGGTGGCTAAAGCAGTGACTCAGGCCCTGAACCGCTGTGTCAGCTGCCTGCCTGGCCAGCGAGATGTGGACAATGCCCTGCGAGCGGTGGGAGATGCCAGCAAGCGACTCCTGAGTGACTCGGTAGGAAGACCAGGGGTGTGGGGGGCACGTAAGAGCTGAAGACTCCAAGCTTCTCTCCACGTCTAGACCTCTCCTTGACCTTGACTTCCCAGTTTTACCCCCTTTTGTTACTCCCAGGCTCAGTGCCCACCTCCCAGCACTCCTTGACTAGACTCTCCCTCACATCGTCCCCCATGCTGGCTTCTGACTTTCTTTCTGACCCCGCAGCTTCCCCCCAGCACTGGGACGTTTCAGGAAGCTCAGAGCCGGCTGAATGACGCTGCTGCTGGGCTGAATCAGGCAGCCACAGAACTAGTGCAGGCTTCTCGGGGAACCCCTCAGGACCTGGCCCGAGCCTCAGGTCGATTTGGACAGGACTTCAGCACCTTCCTGGAAGCTGGTGTGGAGATGGCGGGACAGGCACCGGTATGCAAAGGCACGGGGTCTGTTTCAGGGGTTAGACAAGAGGTGCCCGTGTGACTGCATGGTCCTAACCTCTGCCTGGCTCCCCCCACCCCCCACCCCCCTCTAGCACTATTTGAGTGTCTAGGACACAGAGCCTTTTAGAGACAGATAAGAAAGGACTGACTGGACAACATGTTGACCTTTTCGCCTTCAACAGAGCCAGGAGGACCGGGCCCAGATCGTGTCCAACTTGAAGGGCATCTCTATGTCTTCAAGCAAACTTCTTCTGGCTGCCAAGGCCCTATCCACAGACCCTGCTTCCCCCAACCTCAAGAGTCAGCTGGCTGCAGCTGCCCGGTAAGTAGGAGCTGGGAAGCCCAGCCCTGGAATGTTGAAGAGACTGGGGACAGGACATGTCATGAGAAGTCCCAGCTTAGGAATGGTTACAGATGAAAGAGAAATAGCTAAAGACTTTCTATGCGTATAGGACCCAAGAATGATGACCTGTGCATGCATTCACTCAACTCTGTTCCTCCCAGGGCGGTGACCGACAGCATCAACCAGCTCATCACCATGTGTACCCAGCAGGCGCCAGGCCAGAAAGAGTGTGACAATGCCCTGCGGGAATTGGAGGTGGGTGCTTGGCAGGCTAAGTGCTGTGAGGTTAAGGAAGGTACTCTGGGTTTGGGGGTCAAAAAGGTGTCTTGAACCTTACTTTGTCCTCCCCCTATACAGACAGTCCGAGAACTCCTGGAGAACCCAGTCCAGCCCATCAATGACCTGTCCTACTTTGGCTGCCTCGACAGTGTAATGGAGAACTCAAAGGTAAGTGTGGCAAGGAACCCGGAGGGCAGAGGACAGGAAGATGGAACTAGGGACTCCTCTACCCCTCTGAGGACAGGAACTGGCTCTCCTGAAACCCTCTGTTTCTTAGGTACTGGGCGAGGCCATGACGGGCATCTCCCAAAACGCCAAGAATGGAAACCTGCCGGAGTTTGGGGAAGCCATTGCCACGGCGTCCAAAGCCCTCTGTGGCTTCACCGAGGCGGCTGCTCAGGTTATTCCCCTGCGACGGTCCCTGCAATACCTCTGCTTTCTCTACCCCACCTCCTCAACAGCCGGGCACTTGAGTAGATAATCAAGAAGTTACGTTTGCAAAACCAACTCTGTGGAAACTAGTTCTTTCCCCTTCTGAGTGGGGGTGTTTGTCAGCAATCTTAGAATACCAACAGTTCTGGCTGCTGTCACCCCTGAGCCCCTGATACCTTGGGTTATGATTATACTGTCTAATGAGGGGGCCTTTTCCAGCCCTGGCTTTCTTGGTATATGCTAATTACCAAGTGCAAGTCATTTTTCACATAGTTACTACTTTATTAAAACAGTGCCAGTAACTAAATTTCCAGTTATTTGAGTCACCGCTTAACTGTGCCTTTTTATGCAGTTATGAAGTATAAACACAACCCATTAGCTATGAGACTGTTTTGCTTTAGTATATGAAGCCTTAAGACAAACTGGCTTGAGAGTTCATCTCAGAGTGTTTCTCTGAAAGCCTCAATCTTGCTTCCTCAATCTCCCCTATTGCCCTTTGCCCTGTTCTGTTGGGTGGCCTCTTTTTTATGGTATGAAAAGCATAAAGAGGAAACAGAAGAGCTACTATGTGTTAAATGAAGTATGAATCAAACCTATGATGGTCTTCTAATCGTAAAAATAAATTTGGCAATCGTTATACCAACCCTTCCCTCTTTCCAAATCTCTGAAGCTTGGAAGTGTTATAAATGAAAATGATCCTAACAACCTTCCCAGTATTGGAACTGTTTCAAAGAGACTTTGTGCTCATGCACATGTGTGTGCATGTGTGTGTGGCAGGGTGGCTTTCAAACCTTTTTTTATTTCTACTTAGAGTAAGCAGTACTTTTTTCCTTATGATCCAGCAGATACACATCTCAACAGAAGTTTGATTAAACTCTGTGTGTTTTTTCTTTTTTTTTGCTTTTCGTTTTTTGTTTCTTTTACTTTTTTAACCTTCTGAAACGTTCAAACACATTTAACAAAACAGGAGCGTTTTTTTCTTTTTTATAACGTAATTATTATTTGTGAACATACTGCCACTCACACAGAACCCTGGATGCCAGACTTGTCCCTCCTATCACTGTTTGATCCCACGTGGGGGATATTCTTGATTTCTCACCCCACTCCCAACCCTTCTCTCTCTCCAGGCTGCGTATCTGGTGGGGGTCTCTGATCCCAATAGCCAAGCAGGGCAGCAAGGACTGGTGGAGCCCACACAGTTCGCCCGTGCAAACCAGGCGATTCAGATGGCCTGTCAGAGTTTGGGGGAGCCTGGCTGTACACAGGCCCAGGTAACTTAAGGGAACAGGTGCTGTGAGCGAGCCTGGGAGAGGGTGGCGGGCCAGGATGGACTGGCCCCATGAAGAGAGAGGGAGAGGTGAGATGTGGGGAAGTAGAGGCTGGAGACGCATCTGTGACCTTCCACACACAGCTTCTCTGTGGGTGATTGTCTTCTCCTGCCGTGTTTCTTGTCACTCTTAGTTACTGCTAAGTTCGCAACTCCTCTGTAGAAGTTCGAATCCACTCTCCTACTTACCCTATTACGGGTTCTCCATCAGTGTGTCTGTCTCTCATTTCCCCTGCCCCATACCGTTCACCTTCGGGTATCTGTCTCCCACATCTTCCCTTTTCAGGTCACTCTGTCCTTCCTAATTAGACTTCCAAAGGTACCGCTTTCCATCCCCAAGCCTGCAGGGGCTCTCGCCTGGGTGTGGAGACTTCCTTCCTGCCCTCATCGTGGCTCTTCCACGTGTCTGTCTCCTCAGGTGCTCTCTGCGGCCACCATTGTGGCCAAACACACCTCTGCACTGTGTAACAGCTGCCGCCTGGCTTCTGCTCGCACCGCCAATCCTACCGCCAAGCGCCAGTTTGTACAGTCGGCCAAGGAGGTGGCCAACAGCACAGCCAATCTCGTGAAGACTATCAAGGTTGTCAGTGTTTGAAATTCCCAGCCTCCCTCTGACCTGTCCAGTCTTCTCTCCCCTGGTTCCCCCATCAGTCCCTGAAGCCTTCTACCAAATCCCATCTGCCTGAGCCCAAGCCCTATCCTGTCCATACTGCTCATCACCAGCCTCTCCTCACCTCTGGCCCAGGAGAGGAGAGCCACGCATCACTTTCTTTGCCTACAGTCAGTCCTGAGGGCCTGTCACTTCCACTTCCAGGCGCTTGATGGAGCTTTCACAGAGGAGAACCGTGCCCAGTGCCGAGCAGCAACAGCCCCTCTGCTGGAGGCTGTGGACAATCTGAGTGCCTTTGCATCCAACCCGGAGTTCTCCAGCATTCCTGCCCAGATCAGCCCCGAGGTGAGGCGGTGTGAAGACAAAACCGATGCACTGGCTGCCCCCTCGTCTTTGCAGGAGTCTTGAGACTCACCCCGCTGCCTCTTCTCTCCCCAGGGCCGGGCTGCCATGGAGCCCATCGTGATCTCTGCCAAGACAATGTTGGAGAGTGCCGGGGGACTGATCCAGACAGCCCGGGCCCTAGCAGTCAACCCCCGGGACCCCCCGCGCTGGTCAGTGCTGGCTGGCCACTCCCGTACTGTCTCAGACTCCATCAAGAAGCTTATTACAAGCATGAGGTATTGAGTGGGTAGACAGCCAGTGTGACCAGGGAACATACTTGTAGCAGCGTGGGGCGGGGACGAGTAGTGCAATGAGGTGGGATAGTGTTGGAGGGCCCTTGTTGTCCAAGAATTGGGATACGGGGAAAGATAGGCCAGCCTGTTTTAAAGGGATCTTCTTGGTATTGGAGCCTATGATGTATCTATAGGGACAAGGCTCCAGGGCAGCTGGAGTGTGAGACGGCCATTGCAGCTCTGAACAGCTGTCTGCGGGACCTAGACCAGGCTTCCCTCGCTGCGGTCAGCCAACAGCTTGCTCCTCGTGAGGGAATCTCTCAAGAGGTAAGGGGGAACAGGGTTCTACAAAAGGTTGTGTCTGGGAAGAGAGATGGCAGACTCGAGAGGATGGGGGGGTCCAGGTGTGTGCCTCACAGAGACATCAAGGGTATGGGAGGAACATTCCAAGGGGACTCCGTCAGTTCGGTATGGAAGGAAGGGGAGGGTCCTGTTCCAGCTCACAGTTAGGGCTAACGTTCACTTCCTCGCCAGGCCTTGCACACTCAGATGCTCACTGCAGTGCAAGAGATCTCCCACCTTATTGAACCGCTGGCCAGTGCCGCACGGGCTGAAGCCTCCCAGCTGGGACACAAGGTACCTGGGAAGACATGCGGGTAGTCCCAAGGTGGGGCAAGCGAGGGTTCCTGGCCCAGCTGACCTTCCACTCGAACCCCTTGCCACAGGTATCCCAGATGGCCCAATACTTTGAGCCGCTCACTCTGGCTGCAGTGGGTGCCGCCTCCAAGACCCTGAGCCACCCACAGCAGATGGCACTCCTGGACCAGACTAAAACCTTGGCAGAGTCTGCCTTACAGTTGCTGTACACAGCCAAGGAGGCTGGCGGGAACCCCAAGGTACCGAGGGCAGGAGGGAGGGTCTGCTAGTAAGAGGTCAGTGAAGCAGGAACAACAGAGCCCGCCTCCACTCACTCACTCTGTCCCACAGCAAGCAGCTCACACCCAGGAAGCCCTGGAGGAGGCTGTGCAGATGATGACAGAGGCCGTAGAGGACCTGACAACGACCCTCAACGAGGCAGCCAGTGCTGCTGGGGTTGTTGGCGGCATGGTGGACTCCATCACCCAGGCCATCAACCAGGTTAGAGTCTTGGGGTGCCTGTGGTCAGTGGCTACCCTGGGCTAGGGTCCCCGAGCACTGTGTCAGACACTCTGATAATCTTCCTACTTCCCCCATCTTCCCCCCTCAGCTAGATGAAGGACCAATGGGTGAACCAGAAGGTTCCTTCGTGGATTACCAGACAACTATGGTGCGGACAGCCAAGGCCATTGCTGTCACCGTTCAAGAGATGGTGAGTTTGGAAGAGTATAAGATTACCCCCGGAGAGCTCAGTTTGGAAATAACTTTACTTCTTCTGTTATCATCAGGTAACTAAATCAAACACCAGCCCTGAGGAGCTGGGCCCTCTTGCTAACCAGCTGACCAGTGACTACGGCCGTCTGGCCTCACAGGCCAAGCCTGCAGCTGTGGCTGCTGAGAATGAAGAGGTAAACACGGGGGCAGCTGCCGTGAATATCTTCCCCCAGGCCCTCACAGAAAGTCACAGTGGCGTGCCCCTTGTCCCCATCATGTCAGCCTCTAGGGCTGTCCCACCTTTACTCTGTCTAGTCTTCTATAGAAAAGGGAACACACGCTCAGGACCACTCCACTAAAGAGTGATCAGGGGCGCCTTGGTGGCTCAGTCAGTAAGCATACGACTCTTGATCTTAGGGTCATGATTTCAAGCCCTGCGTTGGGCGTGGAGCCTACTTAATTAAAAAAAAGAAAAAAGTGATCAGGGCTGTGTAGGGACAGGATCAAAGTCACAGGGATAAAGGAGATAGCCCACGATCTAGAGATTTCCTGGTCTGCCGCCATTGCCTCTGTCGACACTCCTGCTGTCCTGCAGGTCTATAATCTCTTCTTAGTTCCTCCTTGTTGCAGACCCATGAAGCTCTTCCTTCCCTAAGCTCCTGGCTTTCCAAGAAAGCAAGTAATTGGATCTTAGCATGACACACCTAATCCCCAACCCCAAACCCCTCCCTTACCACATATGGCCAAATTGTAGTCCCTGGCCCTCTGATTCACATCCCCCAGCATAAAGGGCTTCTCCTCCACCTCCTCACTTTGCTTCACATAATCCTCACCAGTTGGTGCCTACATGCTATTATTTTCCATGTGTAGGAGGTGGCCTCCCGCCTGAAGGACATGAAACAGGGAATCTGCACGCTGGGCACTTGTTCTCACCACCCTTTAGTCTACGATGCATGTTTTGTTAGGTCCTTAGTGACTCCTCCAAGCACAGTTGGGGGCACTGTGAGTGTCTTGTAAAATCCATGTCCCTTTCCTATCTGCTCACAGATAGGCGCCCACATCAAGCACCGGGTGCAGGAGCTGGGGCACGGCTGTGCTGCTTTGGTCACCAAGGCAGGCGCCCTACAGTGCAGCCCCAGTGATGCCTACACCAAGAAGGAGCTCATAGAGTGTGCCCGGAGAGTCTCCGAGAAGGTGACGGTGCTCATCCCCATGGACTGGGGGGCTGGCTCCCCCTCCCTGTAGCCTCCCTTCCCATCCTCCTCCAACCTTCACAGCCCTCTCCTCCGTACCTTTTCCCAGGCACCAGTGACCTTTCCCTTCCACGAGGCACTGACCAGAGTCTCCATGTGACTTTCCTCCCCCAGGTCTCCCACGTGCTGGCTGCACTCCAGGCCGGGAACCGTGGCACCCAGGCCTGCATCACAGCAGCCAGTGCTGTGTCCGGCATCATCGCTGACCTCGACACCACCATCATGTTCGCTACCGCCGGTACCCTCAATCGCGAGGGTGCTGAAACTTTCGCAGACCACCGGTGAGGAGGGAACTGGGCCTCACAGAGGCAAGCGGGGGAGTCGGGGGGAGCAGAAGAGGCTGGAGGGGTTGGAGGAGGACTGAGAAGGGCTGACTGGGCTGGGCCCTCCCTCAGGGAAGGCATTCTGAAGACTGCAAAGGTGCTGGTGGAAGACACCAAGGTCCTGGTGCAGAATGCAGCTGGGAGCCAGGAGAAGTTAGCACAGGCTGCCCAGTCCTCCGTGGCCACCATCACCCGCCTTGCTGATGTGGTCAAGCTGGGTGCAGCCAGCCTGGGAGCTGAGGACCCTGAGACACAGGTATCCATTTGACACCCCTAATTCTGGCCAGAAACACTGCCTGTTCCCCCTTTCCCTCTCACAGACCAGAGCCTCTGCTCTCCCACGCAGGTAGTGCTGATCAACGCAGTGAAAGATGTGGCCAAAGCCCTGGGAGACCTCATCAGCGCAACAAAGGCTGCAGCTGGCAAAGTTGGGGATGACCCTGCTGTGTGGCAGCTCAAGAACTCTGCCAAGGTTGGAGGGAATGAGAGAGGGAATGAGGGGCCAATCGGTGCACTTTCTCCTGTTCCTTAAAACGCCCCCCTCTCCACCTCCTCTGATGCCCCCAGGTGATGGTAACCAATGTGACATCATTGCTCAAGACTGTGAAAGCCGTGGAAGATGAAGCCACCAAAGGCACACGAGCCCTGGAGGCAACCACAGAACACATACGGCAGGAGCTGGCGGTGAGCGAGGGTCTGGAGCACTGGGGACTTGGGTTAGAGAGGGATCGAGACAGATTGTGAATCTGTATTTCACATATATTCACGGACAGAAACGTAAAGAGTCGCACTCATTGTCCGCGCTCACTGCCAGACTCCCTAAGTGAGCTGCACTGGTGTCTTTCCCTCCCCCACCTACTTAGTCCTCAGCATTTCACAACTGCCTTCCCTCACCCTCCCACTTTCCCCAGTCACCAGTGCCCCTTAGCTGCCACATTCAGTGCCCTCTTCTTGGCCTTCATCTTCTTCAAACATTTCCAAAACATTTGACTTTGTTAACAAGCCTCTCTGGAATCTTTCTTCCTTTGGCCCTCCTGACACTGGCTTTGCTCTTGCTTCTCCAGCATCTCTTCTGTAGTCGTCATCAAACCACCTTCAACCTAGTAAACGTGGAGGCCGGCCCAAAATGGTGCAAATCGCCTGATTTCCCTGTCCTCTTCTCTGGCAAGTTTAACCACTTTCACGATCGTTCTCTGGCAAGCTGACTTCACCTCTGAGTTTAGTTGTTCTCAACTGCCTGTCTGACATCACCACCAAGAGGCCATGCCACCCAGCTTCTGGCCCCCAAGCGACTTCCTCTTCCCATGGTAGCAGCCTCCATCACCTGTGACTTCCCTGTCTTCTTCACCAAATCCCGGCCACTGCAAGTCCTCCCAGCCACCCTCCCTTCTCTTCTTTCACCCCTCCTCTCTCTGCCCCGTCAGCACCCTGCTTGGGATCTTCATCCACTCTCCTCCGCTTTGATTGCTGTGTTAGTTTTCTGCCTCATCCTCCCCTCTCCCTTCAATCTCTTGTCACTCTCGTCTCCTTCTCCTCTTTCTCATTTCCGAATTCACCTTTCTGACCCTCTCCTTGGAGAGGAAAGTTAACTGAAATTCTTAATTTTCTGCCTCCCAAACCTTATCTTTCACTCATCTTTCCTATCTTGGTAAGTGGCACCTTTTAATAACTCAGCTTCTAAAGCCAGGAACGCAGCTGTAATGTTGTTCTCTCGTTCCCACATCTGAGCGCATCAGCAAGACCTGTCAGTGCTCCCTCCACGCGGATCTCATGTTCTCTCTTCCCCATCACTACCGCCTCCAGATCATCCCCAGTCCTTCCATGCTTCTGTATATTTGTGCGCTAGCCTCCATCTGTTCTCCCTGCCCCGACACTCACCCCTCTGATGCATTCTCTGTACACTGTAGCCGAATACACTTTTGAAAATATAAATTAGATTGTGTCACTTTGCTTAGAACCCTTTAGTGACTGCCCTGCCATCTTTGGTAAAATCCACTCTTGGCCGCCACTTCCCAGGCCCCTGCCAACTTCCCTAGTCTCATTGGTCTTGCTCCTCGCCCTTCCCCAGCCCCAGGCCGCTGCACTGTCACTCCTGCTGCTGCAGGCCCTTGCACTTGCTTTGCTTCAGCTTTTTTAACATCTGGCTCCTTCCAGTCCTTCAGGCTGAAGCTTAAAGTCCTCTCCTCTGGGTTGCCTGGCTGGCTCAGTCCATAGAGCATGTGACTCTTGATCTCAGGGTTGTGAATTTGAGCCCCACAATGGGTGTAGAAATTACTTTTAAAAATAAAGTAAAGGGGCGCCTGGGTGGCGCAGTCGGTTAAGCGTCCGACTTCAGCCAGGTCACGATCTCGCGGTCCGTGAGTTCGAGCCCCGCGTCGGGCTCTGGGCTGATGGCTCGGCGCCTGGAGCCTGTTTCCGATTCTGTGTCTCCCTCTCTCTCTGCCCCTCCCCCGTTCATGCTCTGTCTCTCTCTGTCCCAAAAATAAATAAACGTTGAAAAAAAATAATAATAATAAAGTAAAATCTAAAAAAAAAAAAAAGCCTCTTCTGAGAGAGGCTTCCCTGGCCATCTACCGGAGAAAGGACTTCACTTTTGTTTCTCAGCACAGCACCCTCTTTACTTCCTTCACAGCCCAGTTCAGTCTCTAGTTTTTCTGTGTGTTTACCTATTTATTGTCTGTGTTCAAAACTATAGGGTAAACTCCATGAGAACAAGGACTTTGTCTCCTTTATTCCCCCATTGCATTCCTAGCATGTCACACAGAATCTACCACTAGCCGATTTTTAATAATTTGCTGGATGAACACATACATCAAAATATTTTTGATTTTTATATGTTATGTAAAAGTCCAAGTTCCTTGGTCTGATAGTCAAGGCCCCAAAAACCTTTTCTTCACCATCCCTGTAATTCTAGAACATTTTTTGGTACACTCTCACTTGACATTCTGGTTATTCATGCCCCCGTTTACCTAAAATGCCTTCCTGTTATCTATGTCTTTTAAGATGCAGCCCCTTGCCCCCACTCTGCCACTCACCCCCTCAAGGCTTCTCTGTAGTTGAAGAATAAAAACCCAGCTCAAATAACCCAGCTGTGATGTGTGAATGTCTCCAAGGACCTGACCTACAATAAGTACTCATTGAATGTCTGTTCTTGAACACATGGATGAATGAACCGGATTATACAAGTAGAGTGCTACGCTGTCTTATGGTCTCACACACTGTACAATTTTTCTTTTTGTCTTATCTGCAACAGGTCTTCTGTTCTCCAGAGCCACCTGCCAAGACCTCTACCCCAGAAGATTTCATTCGCATGACCAAGGGTATCACTATGGCAACAGCCAAGGCTGTTGCCGCTGGCAACTCCTGTCGCCAGGAGGATGTCATTGCCACAGCTAATCTGAGTCGGCGTGCTATCGCAGATATGCTTCGGGCTTGCAAGGTAAAAACCCTGATAGGCAGAAGCCTGAGACGGCTAAGTAGCTTTGGGGCAAAACACGGGAGGGGCGAAACTGCGGGGGCTTGGGCCTGGAACTCTTTGGGATCCTAAAGCTAACTGTATGGGATAGGAAGCAGCTTACCACCCAGAAGTGGCCCCTGATGTGCGGCTTCGAGCCCTGCACTATGGCCGGGAGTGTGCCAATGGCTACCTGGAGCTGCTGGACCACGTGCTGCTGGTAAGGAAAGCGGGTGTTGTCTGCTCCTCACACCGGCCTCCCTGAGTACACAGTCCCCTCCCGTGTGCCTCAGTCCCAGCTCTCGATTCTTTTGTTCAAATCTCCTCCCCACTCCACCTTCTCTTTCCCAAATCTGTTCTGATTTCCAAGTCTCCCTTCCACTGGGGCCCCATCATTCTTAGCATCTTTGGTTTTCCCACTTACCTCTTCCTCTTGGTTTTTCTTATCTCTTCTCTTCCCACCCAACCTCCCCCTTCTCTACCTTCATCGTCTCTTCTTTCTTCTCATTTCATCATTCTCCTTGCTCCTTGTCAGCCGGTGAGTGACACACAGCCCCTGTCTTCACCCTGTGTACAGTGTGATGCCCAGGGTGCACCTGCCCAGGGGGCATGGTGTTTGAGGGCTGTGGTGTGGAGGGGTCTAGGGATGGGGTGGGGGGTCACGGTCTGCCCTGTTTCTTACCTCTGGTAGGAGCTCAGATCTGATGCTTTCTGCTCCCTGCCCGCCCCCGACCCCCCAACCCCCCCCAGACCCTGCAGAAGCCAAGCCCAGAACTGAAGCAGCAATTGACGGGACACTCAAAGCGTGTGGCGGGTTCAGTCACTGAGCTCATCCAGGCTGCTGAGGCCATGAAGGGTGAGAGGTGACCAGGGACAGGGAGGGAAGGGAAACCTTTGTTATGGGGAGATCTCTGCTTCCTGGTTGGGCTACTCTGAGTTGGCCGCTGCCCACAGTCCCCACAGGTGCCAGGGGCCAGTGATACTAACCATGCTGCCCAGTGCTCCTGACATCCCTGCTCTGCCTTGGCCCTTTTCTTCCTCCCTTTGTCACACCAGGAACAGAATGGGTGGACCCAGAGGACCCCACAGTCATCGCTGAGAATGAGCTCCTGGGAGCTGCAGCTGCCATTGAGGCTGCAGCCAAAAAGCTGGAGCAGCTGAAGCCTCGGGCCAAACCCAAGGTCAGTCCTCCTGCCTCCTGTTCCCTACCCTCCCGATGGCAGAATGTCCCTACCTTCATTTTGCATCTCTCTCTACAATCTTTCTCTTCATTTTAGGAGGCAGATGAGTCCTTGAACTTTGAGGAGCAGATATTGGAAGCTGCCAAGTCCATTGCAGCAGCCACCAGTGCCCTGGTAAAGGCTGCATCAGCTGCCCAGAGGGAACTGGTGGCCCAAGGGAAGGTAAGTACTTGGATACCCAGAAGAATGGGGACAGCTCTGCTGTCCACACTCGAATGGATCCCAGGCATTTACACACCTACGGCGAGCACAGGTCTGAGTAGGCTCTCCTCTTTCCTCCACAGGTGGGCGCCATTCCAGCCAATGCACTGGATGATGGGCAGTGGTCCCAAGGCCTCATTTCTGCTGTGAGTGCGCAGTACCCACTAGGTCCCTCAGCTAGGAGACTAGAGGGGAAGGACCAGGGCAATAGGCATATGTTAATCTAATCCTCCTCACTTTAGGCCCGGATGGTGGCCGCAGCCACCAACAATTTGTGTGAGGCGGCCAATGCAGCCGTGCAAGGCCACGCCAGCCAGGAGAAGCTTATCTCATCAGCCAAGCAGGTAGCTGCCTCCACAGCCCAGCTCCTTGTGGCCTGCAAGGTCAAGGCTGACCAGGACTCGGAGGCAATGAAACGGCTTCAGGTGAGGAACCGTGACCATCCTGCTGTACCTTGGGCTGTGCTGCTTTAAACTTTTCCCCCAAGATGTGCTTTTCTGTGAGGGAGTAGAGGGACTCCCTCTCAGCTGAGTTCCCAGCCTCACACTGCTTTCTCTGCCCAGGCTGCTGGCAATGCAGTGAAGCGAGCCTCGGATAACCTGGTGAAGGCAGCACAGAAGGCCGCAGCCTTTGAAGACCAAGAGAACGAGACAGTGGTGGTGAAGGAGAAGATGGTTGGGGGCATTGCCCAGGTGAGCTTTGCCCCGGACACCCTTAAGCACACTGCCGGCCAGGCAGTCACATTGCCTGTGCCGGCCGCAACGGCCCCGTACCCTAATGCACATACTTGCTGAACTGAGTCCCCTATCTCCATCCCTCAGATCATTGCCGCACAGGAAGAGATGCTTCGGAAGGAACGAGAGCTGGAAGAGGCGCGGAAGAAGCTGGCACAGATTCGGCAGCAACAGTACAAGTTCCTGCCTTCAGAGCTTCGAGATGAGCACTAGGGCAGCCGCTTCTATTTAATGCACACCCAGCCCAGAGACTGTGCCTGCCACTACCAAAGCCTTCTGGGCTGTCGGGCCCGACCTGCCCAACCCCAGCACTCCCCCAAGTGCCTGCCAAACCCTGGGCCTGGGCCTGCCCAGTCCCGCTGCACATCCCCTGTCCCCTCCCTGACTCCAAGTGCCTTCATGCCCTAGGGCCCCCTAAGTGCCTGCCCCTCCCTAGAGTATTAACGCTCCAAGAGTATTATTAACGCTGCTGTACCTCAGTCTGAACCTGCCAGGGCTCCCGCCCGCTCCACCCTGCCAGCAGCTTCCAGCCAGTCCCCACAGCCTTGGCTCTGCTCCTCCTTTTTTGATACTGTCTACCCCTACCCCCAGCTACCTGTGGGGACCGCAGGGTTACAAGCCCCAAACAGGTCATGCTCCAATAAAGGTGATTCTGCCTGCGACCTCTGCCTGGCCTTGTGAGGAGATGGGAGATTCCCCTCAGACAAAGAGAATGTGGGGGAAAGAATGGGATTCAGTTCTGTCACCAGCTTCATCTGGCTCAGAAATGGGAGTGGGGGCACACTGTGGCAATCTGCCCCCCGCCCCGCCGCCCCTTCCTCCTCCTTGCACCCAGATCCCCAAAGTCACCACGGTTGGGAAGCTGAGAAGGCCTGTTCCTGTGGTCCCCTATCTCACTGGCCAGCGCCTACGCCTCACCAAGTGGCATCACCCTGCTGCTGGGACAGCAGCTGCCAGTGCTCTTTGTGACTACCAGGGACACTCGATCTTCGTAACCGTTCAGAGTATTTGAACAAATCCAATTCCTGGCCAAATTCAAATTTTCAAAAGCAGCTTTGCTAAAAAGAATAAGCTGATAAGATACAAGTGTCTGAGCCTCAGAGAACTATGGCCACAGATTTGGTTGAGGGTCCTAACAAGCAAAATACCCCCTGAGGCTGCACCGGCTAGGTTCTACTGTTGATGTGCTGGGGGACTTCTGGGCCCTCCTGGGCCTGTTACTCCTGCCGAGAACAGCGCTGGAAGAAAAAAACTGAAAAAGCTTGACCCGGGTGTCTTGGTTAGCGGGCACAGCTCCCTGCTACTGGCAGCCCTGTTCCAGCTGCCATGCCTGTCTTTGAGGTTAAGCAGAGGGAGGTGGTCAGGGAGGTGGGTGTCGCTTCCCCTCCCGTCCACATTCACCACCTCTGCCCACACAGCGTGGACCACATGGCAGTCCTCAGGCCTGTCGCTATTTTCATGCGTGGTTCTTTAACCAGCCCTGTTGCCCAGGAGGTTAATTCCTTGCCTCCCCCTCCAAGTAAAACACAAACACCACCCACTACTACTCTAGGCACCTTTCACCTCCTTGAGGCCATGACATCTTCCATTCCCGCTGCATTAGAATAAGTTTAAAGTAGATGCAATTGCTTTGCCCTCCCCAGGGCAGCCCATATGGAAGGTGCCAACTTCCTACCATCACTGCTGTCACTTGTGATTAATTCATTCAATATTTACTAAGCCATGCCCAGGCTAAGCACTGGAAAATAGAGATGCATTATCACCTCTGACGCAGAGACCTGGCAACTCCAGTACATATCACTGTGGCCCCCTAACCCCAGATTCAATGTCCTAGCATCGTGACTTGGGAACCGTAGAGATCAAATCCCTTCCACAGCCTCCCCAACGAGTGGTAGTCCAGACTGTCTGAACTCCTCCAGCTATAAGCCCAGGGCAGCTGCTTATTCCTTCCACCACTTCCCCGCCATGTCCCCAGGAACTGTGACCAGTCACATACCTCTCACTAGTGGTACAGCAGGGAGCCTTCTGGGGAGAGGCTCAAATATCCATTAGACCAGCAGTGCTTAAAATGTGATCCACCTAAGGGTGCCCAAGACCCTTTCAGAAATCCTCAAGTTCAAGTTTATTTTCATAATACTAAGGCATTTTTCTCCTTCACGGCACCCAACATTTGTACCGACACTGCAAAAATAATGGTGGGTAACATTGCCTTAGCACACGTCAAGGCCCTGGCCCAAACCGCACTAACAGTCACTGTGATTCTTCACCACCATGCACTAGCAATTCAAGAGGTAAATGCCAGCTTCACTTAAGAATGTCCTTGGGGCTCTTGGGTGGCTCAGTTGGTTAGGTATCTGACTTTGGCTCAGGTCATGATCTCTCAGTTCCTGAGTTTAAGCCCTACATCAGGCTGTCTGCTCTCAGCACACAGCCCGCTTTGGGTCCTCTGTCCCCCTCTCTCTCTGCCCCTCCCCAGCTTGTTCTTTCTCTCTCTCTCTCAAAATAAATAAATAAATAAATAAATAAATAAATAAATAAATGTCTTTGATGAAACAATAAAAAATTATTAACTTTATTCCATGTAAATCCCTGAGTAACAAGTCTTCTCAATATTCCATGTGATGAATCGGGAAGCTGCACACCAAAGTACGGTGGTGTCTGGAGGAAAGCACTTACACAATCGTTTGAGTTGTGAGCTGAGCTAGCTGCTTTTCTCACAGGAGACCACATACACTTGAAAACAACCGGCGGACAAATCAGGGCTAGTGGACTTTGGTGTCAGGCAGAACTTCTCTCAAAAAGGAACAAAGTGACTCCATAATATCAGGGAAAAACCAACAGTATTTGTTGCCTAGGAATGATACAATTTGAGCTTTCAAGTAAGGATTCTGGAAAACTTGGGTCTGCTACCATGAGCTTTACAGCTTTCCCTAACTTAAAACTTGGACTCTTCTGTTAAAAACAATCCTCATATTAAGGAATTTGATTTCTTTTTATAATGTATAATGAAATGTGTCAATATCCGGAACATTTGCATAGTTCAGTGAATCAGTATTTTCCAAATGACCACTGCATGATATTACATCATTCTCCCTGGGTAAACGATCCAACCACAGTGCAACACAGACCAATGGATTTTAATGTAACATAGTACAAAAAAGTAATTGATGTGGTTTCAGATTCCACATTGCAAATAACCCTTAAGAAACAACCATTTGTCCAGTTTTAAGGTAGTATTGGAGAAGAATACACATGATTACCTGAAAAGGCTAGAAATATGCTACTCTCTTTTCCAGCTATGTATCTGGGTGAGGCTAGATTTTCTTCATATACAGTACTTCAAATAAACCACCACATATCAATAGAAAGCACAAGTAGATTTTGAGAATCCATACATCCTCTATTAAGCCAGATATTAAAGAGATTTATAAAAAATGTAAAATAACTGCCATCCTGTCACTAATTTAGGGAAGTGAAAATAGTTTTCATTAAAAATTTTTATGTTCAAATAGAAAACTTTTGGGGTGCATGGCTGGCTCAGTTGGTTGAGCTTCCAACTTGGATTTCAGCTCAGGTCATGATTCCAGGGTAGTGGAATCAAGCCCCGCACCAGGCTTAAGAGTCTCTCTCTCCCTCTGCCCCTCTCCCGGCTCGTGCTCTCTCTCTAAAAGAAAATACAAAAAATTTTTTAAAAATTATCATTAAAGGGGCGCCTGGGTGGCGCAGTCGGTTAAGCGTCCGACTTCAGCCAGGTCACGATCTCGCGGTCCGTGAGTTCGAGCCCCGCGTCAGGCTCTGGGCTGACGGCTCAGAGCCTGGAGCCTGTTTCCGATTCTGTGTCTCCCTCTCTCTCTGCCCCTCCCCCGTTCATGCTCTGTCTCTCTCTGTCCCAAAAGAAATAAATAAACGTTGAAAAAAAAATTTTTTTAATTATCATTAAAAAAAAAAATAGATTTTGCACAGCAAAGGAAACCATCAACCAAAGGAAAAGGCAACCTACAAGGGTGCCTCGGTCAGTTGAGCACCAGACTCTTGATTTCAGCTCAGGTCAACATCTCATAGTTGTGAGATGGAGCCCGCACAGAGCCTGCTTGAGATTCTCTCTCTCCCTCTCCCTCTGCCCCTCCCCTACGCACATGTGTGTGCACTCTCTCTCTCTCAAAATAAATAAATAAACAAACAAAAGGCAACCTAATGAATGGCAGAGGATATTTGCAACTGATATATCTGATAAGAGGTTAATATCCAATATATATAAAGAACTTAAACAACTCAACACCAAAAAAAATACAGTCTGATTAAAAAATGGGCAGAGGACCTAAGTAGACATTTTTTTCCAAAGAAGACATACAGATGGCCAACAGACACATGAAAAGATGCTCAACATTATTAATCATTAGGGAAATGCAAATCAAAATCACAATGAGATATCACTCCACACCAGTCAGAATGGCTAGTATCAAAAAGGTAAGAAAATAAGTGTTGGCAAGGATGTGGAGAAAAAGGGACCCTTGTGTACTGTTGGTGAGAATGTAAATTGGTGCAAATACTATGGAAAACAGTATGGAGTTTCCTGAAAAAAATAAAAATAGAAAAACTATATGACCCAATAATTCCACTACTGGATAACTACCCAAAGAAAATGAAGATTCTATTTCAAAAAGATGTATGAACCCTACGTTTACTGCAGCATTATTTACAACAGCCAAGATATGGAAGCAACCTAAGTATCTATCAACAGATGAATAGATAAAGATGTGATACTCTGCCATAAAAAAGAACGAGATCTTGGGTGGCTCAGTCAGTTAAGCATCTGACTCTAGATTTTGGCTTAGGTCATAATCCCAGGATCATGGGACCGAGCTTTGCATCAGGCTCTGCACTGACATATGGAGCCTACTTGGGATTCTCTCTCTTCTTTCTGCCTCCCCCCAAAGCACATGTGCATACATGTGCTCTCACTCTCAAAATAAATAATAACATTGGGGCGCCTGGGTGGCTCAGTCGGTTAAGCTTCCAACTTCGGCTCAGGTCATGACCTCACGGTTTGTGAGTTCAAGCCTCATGTCGGGCTCTGTGCTGACAGCTCAGAGCCTGGAGCCTGTTTCAGATTCTGTGTCTCCCTCTCTCTCTGACCCTCCCCTGTTCATGCTCTGTCTCTCTCTGTCTCAAAAATAAATAAACGTTAAAAAATTTAAAAATAAATAAATAAATAATAACATTAAAAAAAAAAAAAAAGGAATGAGATCTTGCCATTTGCAACAACATGGATGGACCTAGACAGAGGGTATTATGCTAAGTGAAATAAGTCAGAGGAAGATAAATACCATTTGATTTCTCATATATGTGGAATCTAAAAAACAGATGAACAAACAAAAAACAACAATAGACTCTTAAATACAGAGAACAAACTGGTGGTTGCCAGTGGGAAGGTGGAAGGGGATAGATGAAATAGATAAAGGGATAATATTAAGAGATACAAACTTCCAGTTATAAAATAAATGTCATGGAAATGAAAAGTAGAGCATAGGGAATATAGTCAATAATATTGTAATAACATATGGTGACAGATGGTGACTACAGTTACTGTGACAAGCTTTGAGTTGAGTAATGTATAGTTGTTGAAGCAATATGTTGTACACCTGAAACTAATATAACATCATACATTAGTTATAGTTCAATAAAAAAATGTATGCTAACAGGGTTAATCTGTAATGGGTTTACTTGTTATTTTTAATGAATTAGTATTTAAAATTTTTGTTTCCATTTTACTATGTTAAGTATTGATAGATATAATCCACTTCAACAAAAGCTTTTTGGATCTTCAAAACCCATTCTTAATTTTTAAGAATATAAGGGTTTTGGGGCACCTGGGTGGCTCAGTTGGTTAAGTGTTTGGCTCTTGATTTTGGCTCAGGTAATGATCTCACGGTTCATGAGATCAAGCCCTGTGTCAGCATTCTCTCTCTCTCTCTCTCTCTCTCTCTCTCTCTCAAAATAAATAAATAAACTTAAAAAAAAAAAAAAGAATGTAAGGGGTTGTAAAGCCAAGTTTTAAAGAAAAAAAAGCTTAAGAACTGCTGCACTAGACCATGAGTCCCTTCAGATCCACACAGCATTAACAGTTTTATATACACGAAACCTGGTGCATAAAAAATATACCCAGCAAATGTTTATTAAGTGCATACTCTTATGCCTGATGCTATGCTAGGCATTGGGGATTCAGAATTGAAAAAGATGGTCCCTGTTCTAGAGGACTCACAAGCCAGTGGAGGAGACGCACAGGTAGGTACAAGAACAATTATAACAGGAACTATGAGGGGAACTATAGGAGCCTACACCAAGAACACACAACTATTAGGTGGAGGGAATGAGAGGGGCAGTGGCCAGGGAAGGGTTCCCAGAAAAGCTATCATTTGAACTGAGTTTTTAAGGCCACAAAAATCAGCCAACGGAAGAGAATTTTAGAAGGAACAGAATGCATAAAAGGTGGAAGTTTTAAGAAAAGTATGATCATTTCCAGGTCCTGCATGTAGTTCAGTATGAATGCAGCATGAAGTATACAAGTCTGTGAATTGGGGGTGAGGTTGGGAATTAGAGATGAGGCAGAGAGGTAGGCAAGGGCCAAAACGAAGGACCTTATATACCATATTAAGAAATGTGGATTTTCATCCTCAAAGGAGGGAGGGAATAGGGAGGGGTTTTGGAGGATTTTAGGATCTTACTCGCATCAACTTTGGTAACAATGTCGAGGTTCAGCTGAATGAATATATGCATTGGGGAACCAGGACTGAGACCCCAACAGACACAGGAAGGAGGTACTATAAGGAGCTACCCAAGGCAACCCCCTGAGACTTGGAGGAACCTCATGTGTAGGAAGTAGAATCCACAGGAAGAAGTGGAAGTGGGAAGTGAGGAACAGGGGAGCGCTTGGTAACTCCCTGGGGTTTAGCACTGGCTACTGGGAGGGTGGAGGTGTCTTCCTTGAGTCTGGGGAGAACAAGGAGATGGTTGGAAGGAACACTGCGAAGGTCAGATTTGTTCCACTCGTAGCAGGCAGGCAGCTAGGCAAATCTAAACACATTTCCGCACCCCCTCCCCCGCGGCCCTGGCCCGGGGCCCACGGTTCCCACGGTTCCCACCCCCACCAGCAAATCCAAGCCTCCCACCCTTCTGCCCCGGGGGAGCTAGGCATAGAGCTCCCTCCTAATTTCCTCCGCTTGGTCACCCCTTCCCCCTCCGCCGTACCGGCTCTCCACTTCCTCCCCCCCCCTACCCCCACCGAGGAAAAACTAAAACAAACAGTCCTGCGCCCCGCACCTCACACTTTCCGACCCCAGGACCCGGCTGCTCCCGGGGCAGCTTCTAGCGGCCTCGGTGGGAGGAAGCATCTCACCCCCGACTCCCCGACTCCGGGGGCTCAGTAACTCCCTCGCCCTCCGCCTTCCCCGTCCCAGCCCGGCCCCGCCTCCCCACGGGGAAACAGCCCAAAAAAGGGCAGAAAAGAAATTTTGGCGTAAAGTTGGCCTGCAAGAGGAGACGGGGGAGTCCGCTGGGAGAAGGGGAGGGGAGGCAGGGCGCGCGGGGCCACCACTGAGAGAGGAAAGCGGGGTGGGGTGGCGGAGGGGAGGGCGAGAGGAGGGGGCCGGAGGGCCGCGTCCTGGGGATGGGGGCGGGGAGCGCGCCGGGTCCAGCTGGAGCCGCGGGGAAAATATGCGGGGCACGTTGGGGGGCAGGGCGGGCGGGGCGCGGAGCCG
Organism: Herpailurus yagouaroundi; assembly: GCF_014898765.1. Classification (NCBI taxonomy): domain Eukaryota; kingdom Metazoa; phylum Chordata; class Mammalia; order Carnivora; family Felidae; genus Herpailurus; species Herpailurus yagouaroundi. The sequence goes on along the minus strand of NW_024412401.1, from coordinate 20,878,358 downwards.
GGTACCTAGCCGCCCCGTCACGGTAGAGGAGGGGCCCTGGCTCCACCGGCTCGGGCTGGACGCGGAAGCGAGGGGAAGAGAGGTCAGGCCCGCCCTCGGGGGCAACAAACTGGGCCTCATTCTGCACTGGACCGGGGCTCTGGACTCCCCTCCTGGCTCAGTGTCCCCAAGTCCCTGGTGAAACTCACCGTTGTCACTACCACGTCGGTAACGCAGACCCAGAGTCTAGGACTCAGGGTAAACTGAGGTACTCGAACCACGGAGGAGCCCCGCCTCCCAAGAGACATTTAATCCAGGGGGATTTACAGGAAACTTCTAAATTAAGGGCAGCGGCTGCTGCAGCTGAGGGGGGCACGCGGGACCCAGCGCCCGCGCAGCTGCCGTGAGCTCACGCCCCGAAATAGCCCCAGGGGCCCCAGTTGCAGCTGCCACTGGGTCGGGCTGTCACTCAGAGTAAGAGCAGAGCCCCCAGCCCGAGGGTCCCCTCCCCTCCGCAGGGCTGGGGTTTTTCCAGCCGACCGTCTTAGCTGCTTTACCTTCCGACGGCTGGGGGCGGGGGGAGGGGCCTCGAGGGGGGCGGTCCCGAGGGGGTGGGCACAGGGGGCGGCCGCGCCCCCCCTCACCCGGGTGTGCTTCTGCCCCTACAAGGTTTGGGCCGCGGTGGGGGAGGGTCCCGGCCCCCGGCTCCGCCCGGTCCCTCCCCGCCTTTTAGGCGCCCGCCCGGCTGGGACATCCCAGTCCCGCTTGGTCCTCCTCGCCGGCCACCCGTGCGCCCAGTTCGTCCAGTCCGCACTGCCTGCCCGTCGGCCCGCCCCCCACCGCAGCCATGGACGCGATCAAGAAGAAGATGCAGATGCTAAAGCTGGACAAGGAGAATGCCATCGACCGCGCCGAGCAGGCCGAGGCCGACAAGAAGCAGGCTGAGGACCGCTGCAAGCAGGTGGGGGCACCAGACCCAGTGCAACCCCCTCCTCCCCAACGAGGGAGGGGTAGGCCCTGTGCACCCAGCCTGAGGCCTGCTGTCCCAGGCTCTTGTGTCCAGTGAGGGGGGGGGGGGGCGGGGGGGGAGGGTAGACCTTCACAGTACCCTCAGGGACCTAGCCAGAGCCACACATAATCTCTCATCCACTATACCTGGGGAGCTGCAATCCCCCAGTTTCCACACCTGCCCCCTGCACATCAATGATGTGCCCAGCTCCTCGGGGCTGGAAGCTTTCTCTCTACCCTCACCAGGTCCCTTTAACAGCCCTGACTACACTGTCCCTCCTCTGCTATCCTGCTTCCTCCCTGACAGCCTCTAAATATCTTCTTGTACCCCCCCTCGCACACACCCCTGCCTCCTTCCTGGGTCCCTGGCCTGACTAACCAAGGCCTCTCTCTCCCAGCTGGAGGAGGAGCAGCAGGCCCTCCAGAAGAAGCTGAAGGGGACAGAGGATGAGGTGGAAAAGTATTCTGAGTCTGTGAAGGACGCCCAGGAGAAACTGGAACAGGCTGAGAAGAAGGCCACCGACGTGAGTGTGGACCTGTGGTAGGGTGGGAGAGTGCACCGGGAGGCGTCCCAGACCTGGGGATGAAAGAAGGAGGGAACCTAGACATCCCCAGCACCAGGACAGAAATCGTTTCCTCTCAGAAACCCAGGCTAGGACAAGCTTGCACAAACAATCTAAGGCAGTGGGTAAATCAAAACCACCTACCACTTCCCCTAGAGGACACAGCCTTGTAACTCCATTTGGTTCCAGTTCTTAGAATGTACAGTGATCAAGCAGTGAGTCATCCTGGGGGGCGGGTGGTACAAGAATTTACCATCTATCTTATTAATCCTCTAGATGGAAATGGGAGAAGAGGCTGCAACTCCCATGTGCGGGTGTGGGGTGTAGGTGTGGATACTGTTGGGCAGGAGGAGGGAGAGGAATCCAGAGATGGGGCCTGACTTGAGTTACACCCCTGGGGGGCCATTAGAAATTCCCTGGCTTTGACCTCTGGCTCCAGCAGCCCTCCTGTGCACTGGAGCCCAGCTCAGGTTCTAATGACCCCTCATTTACCCTCATTAAGCTGTCATCCTTGAGACCAAGCCAGGCCACAGGGCAGAGGGACAGAGCTACAAATGCCAAGGCAACCACCTTAGCAGGTCCGGTTCACTCAAATTTCTCTGCCCACCCCACACCCACTAACTAGACTTCTCTGCTTTCTGCCATTCTCAACCCCCACCTTGGTGTTGGAGAATGGCCATATGACTTTGGATATGGTACTTGAACCATTCTCTGCCTCAATTTCCCCACTTGCCTTCTATCGAGGATTAAGATGAGCCTATGGTTGGAGTTATGGAAGGATTAGAAAAAGCATGTCTGAACATCTGAGTTCCGAGATGACATTACTGTTTATATTGACCATTATCCATGTTCCCCAACGCACACCCCCTGCCCCCCGGCCCCAAGGTTGGTTTCTCTGACCTCTAGGCTTGGTTTTGGTTCTCCATCAGCCCTGGCACTTGGGAGGGAACTGACCTGCAGCTGCTAGCAAAGACAACCCTGGGCATCTGACGCTCTATAAATAACTAAGGCCCGGTGCAGCTGGAGGCAGGACTGGAAACCCAAGGAGCTGGGTGGGGGCTGGAGGGGAGGGGAGGACAGGGACAGAGCTGGGGATGCAGGGAAGCAGTGCCAGGAGCCGATAGCAAACACTGTCCAAACTTAATGTATGACCTTGAACACAGCACTTCACTTACATGGTGCCTCAGTTTCTCCTTTCTCTCTTCACATTTATCCAGTGGGGACAGTAGTGCCTGTCCTGTGGTTGGAGAGTAGCATCCATAACTGGAAAGAGCTTGAAAAGCAGAAAATGGCAAATATCAGTCCTGTGATGAGGACCCCAGGACTTCCCAGACTCTTCAGAATCATTTGTCACTCCACTATCACGAAGAGAGTTTTCCTTTTATAGAGTTCATCTCTCTCTAGAGTAGACCCCTAATGTCCCCCAGAGTCATTCTTCCCAACCCCCAGTGCTGTCCCCAGAATCCTTCCACACTGAGTCATCTGGCCCCCTGCCCGTGAGGGCCTTTGTCACTCTAGGTGGCCTCCAGCACCTGGAGGACAAGCTACTACTTTCTATATATGGTGCTGTGTTTCCCCTGCTGCAGGTTACCTCCCAGGACCAGTTTTCTACCCACTCTGCCCCCAGGACTGCCACCCATCCCTTCCTTCTTTCACTTCTTCCCCTACACTGGCCCTTTCTCCTTTCCAATCTTAGATCTCATGGTCCCTACGATAAGTTTCTAAGGGAGAGACAGGAACAACCTAACATTTATGGAGTGTGGACTCTGCAGGCAATGTGCTCAAGTGCTTTCTACGTATTATTTTACTATTTCCTGAACTTGGCTTATCATCAGAATCACTTAGAAGCTTAAAAAAAAAAAAATTTTTTTTTTTTAAAGATTTCCAAGCTCCTGCCCTGGAGATCTCATTTCAGTGGATTGAGCCTGGAGCTAGCGAGCCTGTTTAGTTTTCTAAACCTCCCACGTGATCCTGTTGATTGAGTCATTATGTCAGAACAGCCTACAGAGGAGGAACTGCTTGTGTCAACTCAGATTTAAAAAGGAGGAGGGGCACCTGGATGGCTCAGTCCATTGAGCAACCCACTCTTGATTTCGGCTCAGGTCATGATCTTGTGGTTCGTGAGTTTTAACCCCACATCAGGCTCTGCACTGACAGTGCAGAGCTAGCTTGGGATTCACTCTCCCTCTCTCTCTGCCCCTACCCCTCTCTCAAAATAAATAAATAAAGTTAAAAAGGAGGCATCTGAGGCCTAGAGAAACTAAGTAAGTTGCTCAAGGTCATACAAGTGCTAAATGGCTGAGGGTAGCTCACAATGGTCTGACTCATAGCCCGTGCTCTTAACACCAAACTGTACTGCTTCTCTCATTTTTCTTTTTGGGGGCCCTTCTTGCTCTGACCTCATGTTCTCAAGGTATCATTTTCAATGGACCATCCCCCCAAAAACCTCCATGGTTTTGCCTCTGTATTGCAGATCAGGGGATGAGTATGTGTCACTCACACAGCCTTTGGCAAGAAGCCCCTTCTTATAGGCATGGATGTCCCATAGAGGCCTGGCTAGCCTCCTGAGCCCCTCACTGGGAGACTGACTGGCAGCCAGTGACATCAGGGATCTTGACTCTGTGATTGGCTATTTTTAGCAATGGTGAGGTCTGGTTGGCCTGATGTGTCCCCACCCTCTTACCTGGGCCAGGCTTTGCTGTGGAGGAATCCCAGCTCCTCTGACCTGGTCCCAGCACTTATACTGCTTTCAGTGGGTACAGAAAGACCTGCAGATAACCATTGGGAGACTAATTATGCACCGTGTTAGAAGAGGCCCTGAAGCAGGGGAGTGGAGCCTGTTAAGAAATGCATGTTTTGGGCCTCAATAGACCCAAGACGAAGATAGCTGGCTAGGGGAAGATAGCTGGTTAGGGGGAAGAACGGGTGGAAAGTCTGGGAGCCAGGAAACAGATTCTTTCTAACAAGAATCTTACTATCCTCTGAAACCTCTCTGATCCTCATTCAAGGTAGACAAAGCCCCCTCTGACCTCTGGCCTTTACCCCACAGGCTGAGGCAGATGTGGCCTCCCTGAACCGCCGCATTCAGCTGGTAGAGGAGGAGCTGGACCGGGCACAGGAGCGCCTGGCTACAGCCCTACAAAAGCTGGAGGAGGCTGAGAAGGCAGCTGATGAGAGTGAGAGGTGAGCAGGGGGCCTCCCAAGGGGTGGGCCGGGGAGGGTCTGGGAGCCCGTCTCTGCTGGTCTTGACACCACTTCCGCCCCTCTCCCTGCCATTCAGAGGAATGAAGGTCATTGAAAACCGAGCCATGAAGGATGAGGAAAAGATGGAGCTGCAGGAGATGCAGCTGAAGGAGGCCAAGCACATCGCCGAGGATTCAGACCGCAAATATGAGGAGGTGACAGCCCTGTCCCACTTCCTTCTCCCCCCCAAACCCCAGATACTCCCCATAACTCACCCAGGCTCTGCTGCTTCTCTCCCTCATCCCCCAGGTGGCCAGGAAGCTGGTGATCCTGGAAGGAGAGCTGGAGCGCTCAGAAGAAAGAGCCGAGGTGGCTGAGAGGTAAGGGTACCCTGGGCGGCAAGTGAAACTCGGCCTGGTCCCGTGGCTGAGGGGCACTCTGGACAGTGGGAGGCAGTTTCCCAGGCTTGGGGCCATAGGGACAGGTCCTGTCCTCTGACCCCTAACTGCTGCCCCCAGCCGAGCCAGGCAGCTGGAGGAGGAGCTCCGAACCATGGACCAGGCCCTCAAGTCCCTGATGGCCTCAGAGGAGGAGGTAGTGACCTCTCTGGACCTTTCTGGGCAATGGTGCCTTCTCTCAGCTCACCTTTCCCCTGATCTCAGGCTGTTCTCTCACCTGCTGGGGGTCGGGAAGAGCCTGGGGCCTTCAAGTTCTGCTCACTGTCACTCTCACAACTTTGCTCTTCTCTTCTCTCCTCCACCCCTTCCCCAACTGTGCCGTCTTCACTGTCTCCCACACTATGCCCTCACACCTTCCCCCTGCCACACACCCCCTGCAGTAAATGTGGGGACCTAGAGGAAGAGCTGAAAATTGTTACCAACAACTTGAAATCCCTGGAAGCCCAAGCGGACAAGGTAGAGGGGGGTAGAGGGGCAGTGAGGATGGGGTCCTGCAGGGGAGGGAGGCGATGGGCCCAGGCAGGGAGGGGCTGGGTGTTCCCTGGAGACAAGATCAGGAGCAGCCTGTGGACTCGGTGGAGCGAAGGATTTGTGGAGGCGATCTACTAATGGCGTGTATATGTCCCTAAAAGTATTCCACCAAAGAAGATAAATATGAAGAGGAGATCAAACTGCTGGAGGAGAAGCTAAAAGAGGTGAGAGTCTTAGGGCACCTGGTGACTCAGTCGGTTGAGCATCCGACTCTTGATTTTGGCTCAGGCCACGATCTCGCAGTTGGTGTCGGACTCCATGCTGACAACGTGGAGCCTGGTTGGGATTTTCTCTCTCCCTCTCTCTCTCTCTGCCCCTCCCCTGCTCACTCGAGTGCACACATGCTCTCTCTCTGTCTCAAAATAAATAAATAAACTTAAAAATAATAATAAAGTAAAAGAGGTGAGAGTCCTTCCAGTCCCCACTGTCCCCTCAAGTCCCCCATCCCCTCCAGAGACAGCCTGTGGCAGGGACTTTGGAAAAAGGGATGGAAGAGGAGTTTGACTTAAGTGAAAGTATCTGGGAGGCCTAATCTTTGTCATTCTCCCATCTTACCTCAACTCCCAGGCTGAGACCCGAGCAGAGTTTGCCGAGAGGTCTGTGGCAAAGTTGGAGAAGACCATTGATGACCTGGAAGGTAAAAGGGATACTCCCCTGTATCCAAAGCTTTTTAAGCAGGTCACCCTCCCCATGACTATCCGTCTGTCCCTTATTTTCCCATCCCATAATACTTGCCACGGATAAATTAGTGTTGGATCACCTGGGATTCCACCAGCTCCCAGGGTGTGACCTGCCATCTGAGGAGTTGTACCTGATTGCAGTGTGTCAACTCCAGTGCTCCTCAAACATGAGTGTGCATGAAAACACCTCGGAGAATTTTTAAAACACAGCATCCTGGGTCCTAATCCAAAGTAGTTGCTGACTTTGGGCTGGAGAATTTGTATATCTAACAAGCTCCCCGGCAATGCCAATGTTGCTGGTCAAGTGCAACATAATAGAGCTGTGTCATAGAGACTTCTTTATTAAATATGGAGAGATTTGGTTTAATATCTAGGTTTTCACGACATTAATGGAAAATACTGTTTTAAGCTAGATTTAGTGAAAACGAACATCTGGGTATTTGCTAGTCTGTGACTATTTCTCATTAGTATCAAGAATGTTGTGCCTAAACTGTATTTTCTTTTTATTCTATAATAACCGTTTCACCTTCATAATTCCCACTTCTCATGCTTCCAGGCAAGCCTCAATTTTATCTCCAACTTTAGGACCTTAGACCCTTCTGGCTCCAGCACCCTCCCCCTGAATCAAGCATTCCTGCTTATTCAAAGCACTGTACCCCCATGTCCCTGGGGGAGGTAGGAGCTCCAAGGGGAAGAACCAGTTTGGGCTACAGAGAAAAACAAGAGAGACAGGGATACAGAGAGGGGAGGAGGGAGCCGTGATGGCTGTCCAGCTTGTTCTCCAGCCTATTTCTCTCACTCGATCTTTGTCTACCTCTCTCTGATTCTTGTTCTCTTTCCATTACCCTCTCTCCTTCCTTTCCTCTTTCCCTCCATTCCCTCTTCCCACACTCCCACCTGGTCCCCCCCCCCCTGATGACCCCCCCCCCCCCAGACGAAGTCTATGCACAGAAGATGAAGTACAAGGCCATCAGTGAGGAGCTGGACAACGCACTCAACGACATCACCTCCCTCTGAGCCCCACGCCAGTGTGGCCCCCTCAGCCCCTTTTCCCCTCTCCTTTCCACTCTCTTTGTGGGGAGGGGGCAGTCAGGAGGAACAAAGTTGTCAGCATCGCACAGCCAGGCTGGGCGCAGCCTCGGAGAAGCCCCACCACACCTGCCGCCCACCCTGGCACTTGCTTCATCCTTCTATCCAACCACTCACTCCACCCTCCAGCCTCTACCTCTTTCTGCTGCTTAATAAACTCAACTTGGTCTCCATGCTGTCTTCCTGCCCTCCAGAGAGCACTTCTATCATCCCCACAGAAACCCTGGCTCTTACAGACACCCCCAATCTTGTGCCCCCTCCTCCCCTGCTGAGCTCACCCACAAAACACTGTGGCCCATGCCAGAACCCCCTCCACATGGCACTCTCAGTCTGTCACCATGTCACTGCTGCATGTGGGCATGCATAACCCCATCAGTCACCATGAGCCCTCTAGTGCCTCTGACAGACATGCTCTTCGGCAGACCCAGGTCTGTCACTAACCTCCAAGCATTCAGCTGCAGTTCCGGGATTTAAGGGAATGACTGGAAGGGAAGTGGGTGGGGAGGTGCCGAGGAAGCGCAAGAAGGTTGTGAAAGGTCTGGCTGGGGTAAAGTTTGGAAAAATGTCGGATGCCAACAACATGGGGCTTTCCCTGCAGCTCTGTTTTCTGCCTCAAGTCTATCTGTCTGTCTGGTCCTTCCTTTTCTGTTTCAGTCTTTGTCTTTCCTTCCATTTCTAACACTCTTAAACCTTCTAAAGAAGGAGGGTAAATTAGTTCATGACTCAAGCCTTCCCATCCCACCCCCATGACCCTGAAGCCTTGAGTCCACGTCCGTCTTGGTCAGTCCATCCATTTGCCCTTGGCACCGGGTCCTCAGACCTCTAAGTGCTTATGTCTTCTTATGCCTCCAACCCACACCAAGTCTATTTGTCTCATCCCCCATCTCCCCCCATGTCTCCCTGCCCTTCCTCACGTGCTGCTTCCCCTCACAGAGACCTTGGCCAGTGCCAAGGAGGAGAACGTGGAGATTCACCAGACTCTCGACCAGACCCTGCTGGAACTCAACAACCTGTGAGGGCTGGCTCTGCCCCCCAGCGGGGCGATAGTTGCTGTCCCAACTCAATAAAATGGATGTTACCTGCGTCACAGGGCCCTTTAAACCTTTCTTTGGTGTTGGCGACGGTGGTAGTTTTCCAAAGTGGAAAAGGCTAAGAGGATGCCTGAGGGGAGCAATGGAGTTGGAAGGCCCCCTGACTGAACAGGGCCTGAGTCCAAGCTCTACACTAAGACTTCCTTTTCAAAGGGAGCCAAGGGGTGGGGGCACCAGGCTCATTGAGGAGGGTTATGAAGAGGCTGTGTGAAACAGAGAGGCCCCACAGGGCTTGGGGGGAACATCCTGGCCCTACTACCCGCAGGGCAAAGGAGCCCGCTGTCCGCAGCACTGCCCCATTCCAGCAGGCGGCTGGGCCAGACAACACAATCTGAAGGCAAAACTGCAAAGCTACACAGATTTATTTGAGCAGGGTTAAAGACCAAAAGCCTCACTATGATTTTAAGCCTAGAGGCTAAGCCTGCCCTGCCCCCCAGACACATGCACTGCTGCGTGTGTGTGCACACACGGCCATTCTATTTCAGTCACTTCCACCCCCTTCCTGATAACATCTGTGGTAGGCAGATAATGCCCCCCACCAAAGATGTCCACACCCTCATCCTGTGAAATATGGCCTCACACGGGAAAAGAAATTTTGTGATTAAGGTAAGGATTTTGAAATTGGGAGAGTATCCTAGGTTATCTGGGTAGGCCCAATGTAATCACAAAGGTTCTTATAAGAAGGAGGCAAGGTCAATGGCAGAAGAGATGTGAGGGTGGAAGCATGAGGCTAGAGTGATAACGAGGAAGGGGCCACAAGCCAAGGAATGTTTGGCTTCTAGAACCTGAAAAAGGAAACCCTCCCCTCAAAGTGTCCAGAAGGAACCTGCCCTTATACCTTGACTTCAGCCTATAAGATTCATTTTGGACTTCTGACCTCCAGCACTCTAAGAAGATAAATTTGCATTACCATAAAGTGTGGTAATTTGTTAAAGGCAGCAATAGAAAATGAATACACCATCCTGATTTAGAGAACAAAGCTGCCTTCCATATATTTTATTAGAAACTTTTATTTAAAAAAATATTTGGACCTTAAAAAGGAAGTGATGTAAAGGGTAGGACAGGACAGTCTCCAGCTCCCCTTCAGATTCTTCTGGCTGGCTTCTCTGCACATTCTCCAAGTTCCAAGGACTCTAGGCAACAGTCTCGGTGACCTCTGCTGGGTGGTAGCTAACATTCCCTTTGGTCCCACTTCGGAGTCTACACAACACAAAAGCCTAGTCAGAAAACTGCCCCTCCAGATGAACTCATTTGCACACAAAGTACATGAAACGGCTGGACTCCAGCCAGGGAGGTGGGGCAGTGCCTGAGGAAGAAGGGCGCAAGGAAGCAGGTAGGTATACCTCTGCTGCCTTCTCATTTGCACAAGGAAGGCGATGCAGGTGACGGCAAAGAGGAGGCCAAAAACCAAGGCCAGGATGTCACCTGGAGGGAGAGGAGAGGCCGCCTCAGAGTGAAGAGTCTAGGATTCAGCCTGCTTCGGTATATTCCCCCCCTGCCCCCCAGGTTTTTCAGCTGCCCTCAGTGTCTCAGAATCCAGAAGAAGCCCTCAAAGGGATGGGGGTAGATACACAAGAACGAGTAAGATAAGCACCTTTTTTACCTAAAAGCAAGTAAAAGAGGTTGTTTGGGAAGGAGGATGCTAGATTTCTGGGGCTTCTTTCTAACCAACTTTTGCCCTGGGGACAACAGAGGAGCCCCCGCCCTTGATCCGACCCTCTTTCTTATTGGGGTTGGAGGTCTATTCTGCAGAAAAGGAGAAGGGGTACAGGTGGCCCTAGCCCCTGAGGCTGATCAGTGCCAAGGGGTCAGGAGCCAGAGAAGGGGCACAGACTCACCAGCAGCAAGGCAGGGATTCTGGTGGACTGAAGAGAAAAAGGAGACATTAGAGCCAGGGGCTGTGACTACCAATGACAGACACAGGCACAAAGGAAGACACATGGGACGATGAGGGACCTGTGGCCAGGGGGGACATGGCAATATGGGTCACCACCAAGCTGCACCTGGCTCAACGGTCCTGGGGCTGCTCTCCACTCCAGCCGGGAAGGAGGCCTCGATCATTCGCCCATTCAACGGCTGCGTCTCTCGGAAGTTCATCTGTAGCCGAGCATCATCAGGTCCCCACAGGGAGGCAGAGAGGGTATGGAGCTAGGGAGGTCAGTAGACAGGGGGGTGGGCTCATGACAAGAAAATGAAAGGTTCACAGGCCTACTCACAGCCAGCACCTCAGGGCTTCAACCCCTTTGTCCCCTCTTCCCCCATAAGGCCCCCTCATCTCCTTATGCATCTTGATCTCATCCTTATACCTCTTTCCCCCACATCCCCTATGTCACCACCATGCCCCAGCCCCACCTGCTTAGCACTCAGCCTCACTGTCTGGTTGAACACAGTCCAGATGACCCCCTGGGCACAGGGGGGTGTGGTTAGAGACCCCTCATAGCGGAAGTAGCGGCTGAGGTCAGAGGGCAGCAGTGCAGATACATCCAGTCCTGGGACCCAAGTCTCTGAGTCTGCGGAGAGGACCTGTGCTGGAGTCCCACCTAGATTTCTCCCCTCCAAAGCTTTTGGGTGCAGGGATATAGTTTCATCTCCCAGAAGCCAAGCGGAGGCAAGTTCCTGAGAGCACTTCTTCACCAGGTGTGTCCCTTCCCATAACTCAGGACAAGACATAACTGAGAAAAAGATAAAGGGCTGAGGGGCCTCCCAGAGTGAAAGAAGGGCTCCTTAGGTGCTCCTTCTGACTCTTCACTCTTACTTTGCATACTATGACAACATGCTGGACTACAGGTTTAAGCCCAAAATGAACGAAAAGGGAAAGTGAGCTGAAGAACTTAGATGTTTGAAACTATAAAAAACAGACACAAAAACTCAAAAAGCACAGTTCCTTCTAGTTTAGTAAAATCTAAGGTCCAGTAGTGAGGTTTAAAATGACCCAGAGTGGCTGAGAAGGTAAAGATTTCTAACAAAAGTACAAATTTAAAATATTTGATGCTTGTGAAGGAGAACTAGACAGTTCTCAGAAAACTTTTAGCTCCCCAGACTCAACCTCTTAAGTTCCAAACGCTATTTTATTTTTGCAGTCTTTTGTTTTGTTTTGTTTTGGCTCTTATTTTGTTTTTTGTTTGATTTGGGGCTGCTGGGTTGTTTTGTTTTGTTTTACCGTAAAGCCTGTGGGCAGCAGTATGCTTGTGCCTGTTAACCTCTTCTCAGCTTCACAGTTATTGTCAACACCATAGTCAGTCAGCTCACATGTCGGTTCCCTGCCTGTGGGAGGGGGGCCATCTCCATCCTCTCACCTGAGGCTCCCCAAAGGTAACTCTTCATGAACAAGAGTACTGAGGGTAGTGGCCCGACTAACAAACTGACCTTCCTCAGCAATTTCTTCCAAATGTGACAGCAACTGCTCATAGGCGCTGTTTTCTTCTGGGCCCTCCTGGGAAATAACAGTACAAGACAAGCTCTTATAGGTATCTAGGGCCATGGCTAGAGGCCTGAAGATGAGGTAGGCTTCCCTTAGCCCTCCTCCACTTCTCAGTTCTGAGAATGCTGGGGAACACAAAATCTTATGTATTACTACTCAATCATTTTACTTCCACTTTGCAAACTAACCTAATATGCTTGGTGGGCTGGTTTTCAATGGCAAATTGGAAGAGAAGGAAGATAGGCCACTTTACTAGGATAGAAGGCTCTCAGTGATCTGGATCCTAGTCTCATTGAGCCCACCTCCACCTTTACACTCCATGGTCTCCCCACAGAAAACCATAATAACCTTTGTATTCTCATTACCTCTGCATTCACCTTAATAATTCATGTGTTTGACTTTTGTAGCAAGGGCATGCTATTTCAGAGGCACTTTTCTGAACTTTGTGCTGTCAGGGTGGCATTAAGTAGTCAGTTAGGCAGTGACTGAGCCTAGAAGGTACCTCACCATCCCTCCACTTACTAGTCTCTTCTAATCACTGTGTATGTAGCCTTGATCACTACAGATCCAAAGAGGTCACTAAATGTTTCTTTAGGCTTTATCGCATTTCACAAAGTGGAAATTAAAGTTGTAAGCAAGAAATCACTCTTCCTGGTGTCCTGTCCATTCCACCTGCCATTCCCTGAGTGGGCCATACTCTTAGTCCACATATACTGTTGGCTCTGTGTGGAATATCTCATTTTCTTTCCCACTAGTGAAGGCTTCCAAGTTTCACCTCCTCTGTTAAGTTTTCCCTGACCACCTCTCTTACTATGTGTCCTTTGTATATGTCTATCATTTCAGCCTCTCCCACTGGTGGTGGACTCCTTAGAGACCGGGAACCACAGTTTCTGACTCCTTGGTGTGGCTCAACTCCTGGCTTACGGTGGGTAGGTGTTGAATGAATTAATCAGTGAGTGAATGAGGATTGCTGGGTGCCAGGGTGAGTGTGCTAGGATGGGGTGTCTGGGGTCAAGATACACTGAGCTCTGGGGTACGGGGAAGCAGGGAATAGGGGTGTCCAGGGCTGATACCTGCAGAAAGGCGGCCAGCACGGCTAGTCCCCCCGGGCGCCCCAAGGCCTCATCAACTTTGGCAAATGCAGTGCTGAGGTGAACCACGTGGATCTGGAGAGGAACAGAGGTTAGGAGTGGACAAGATACCCCGCCCAGCGCCCCCCTTCGCCTCTCCGCTGCGCGCTCACCTCGGCAGGGAAACGGTGGCCGTCAACCGTGTGCTCCGAGCCCGGGCGACCCGCAGCCCCCCAGTGCAGATGCAACTGCAGGGCCCGGTACTCCCGCCCGGGACCCAGAGCCATTTCCAGCCCCGGAGGCAGGGTCAGTTGCACTACGAGGGAAGAGCCCAGTGAGCCCGGAGAGACAGCCTACCTAGGAGGGCCAGCCAAACTCCTTAGCACAGCCCCCACTCGCCTTCTATTATAGGCCAGGTTGCACCCCCAGATAGCCTCCGCCCCTTCCGGGAGGCTCCCCTCACCGGTGTGGCCATTGTTGCGCAGGCGCAGTTCTGGGAGAGGCGGGAGCTCAAAGCCTAGGAGTTCCAGGGGTTGCAGGGCGGGGCAAAATGCGGCGAGCTCCGGGCGGATATCTACCGGCGATTGGAAGCGGCCTGCGCAGGCTGGGGACACCTGGGGCCAGGGCGGGTCGGCTGGAATGAGAGAATGTGGACTGGAAGTCTAGTGACAAGACCAGGAACTGTTAGGGAAGCAGGGTAGAAAAAGTGAGGGGGTGGAGTGAGAAAGAACGGGGCGGGAAATAGAAATCAGGGATGTGGACCGACACAGGCAGCGGGCGGCGGTGTTGGGGACTCGCAGTCGTAGATGCAATGAGTGGGACGCACAGGACCAATGTTGGGGATAACTGGGGGTTCAGATCAACAGAGCAGGATGCCCAGGTTGGGTCTGTGCAGGGGGTAGGTGTCTCACCTCCATAGCGCCAATGACTGTGGTCATCTCCTGCATAAATGAGAAGGATGAAAAGCCTTTCTTTAAGCCCAGTCCCTCCCCCAGAGTCCAGCATGAGGTGGGTCCCCCTCACTAGTAGGGGTTCTCCAACTCAGATGCCTTACAAAGGCATAGCAGGTAAGGCAAATGCCTTAAGTGGCTAGGTATAAAACACAACAGATTGCAAACAAACATAACACCAATAGCTTGGTAGCCCAACGATCCTACTGGCCCCAGAGATACTAGTTTGCAACCACTGTCTTAGAGTCTCTAAAGTGGGCCAGGGCCTCAGTCTCCAGGCCCAAGTCAGTCGACCCTCTCCCCTTTCTCCCTGTGTCCAACTCCCTTCCCAAAGTTCCTGGGTTCTGAGTCAAAATAGCAGGATCCTCTACTTGCTATTCCTTCTTCCTAGGTCTCAGTTTCTTCAGAGGAGGAAAGATGGGGGTGGGGTAGCAGAGAGAAAGAGCAGGAAGGGTCTGTAGAGATCACCTCATCTGCGGTCTACAGACCTGTCCTGCTCTTCCTCTGCTACCCCACCCCCATCTTTCCTCCTCCCTCATATTCTTATTTCTCTTATGTCTTCTCTCTTTCCACATTCCTCAACTTTCTCCTCCCCAACCATACTCTTTCTTCTTTCTCATCTCTTTCTGTTTCATCTCCTATCTATGCTTTTTTTGTCTCCATTCATCCCCTTCTAGCTCTGAAAGGGGGAAGGGTCTGGTGGCATGAGATCCCCCAAGGATGGAAAAAGCTACTGTCAGAGTATAGGTTCCTCCCCTTCCCTGAATAATCCCTGCCTGGGTTGGGGTTTAGTGGGGGGAGGAAAACCTCCTGGAACCTAGATTTGGAGGGCTGTTGACCACTTACCTTTGTTGTGCCTGTGGGCATTATTCTGGGAGCCTTGAGTATCCCTGGGTACCTCAACAGTAGGTAGATCCTCTAACTTTAGAGAGACCTCTTCTCCTGGTTCAGTCTTCATTCCAGATGGGTCCTCTCCAGGTGGGTCCCCCTCTCCAGGTGGATCCTCCTCTCCAGGTGGATCCTCTTCACTGGGTGGGTTCTCCCCATCCAGTTGATCATCTTCCCCAGATGAATCTCCTCCCAACCCAGGTGCCCCCTGCATCCGGGGCAGGCTCTGGGGATGGGCAGGCACCAGGAGCAGCAGTAACAGCAGCAGTTGCACAGCAGGGCCCCGGGAAGGGGCCGGGATCCACAGAGGGAGCCAGGGACTAGGGCACAGGGGAGCCATGCGGCTGACTGTGGGGTGTCCCAGACACAGTGTGTACGGGCTGTACGTGCATCGGAAACAGGAGCTGGGTGGGGGAGGAGCAAGCCTGGAGGGGAGCAGGCTGACTCACAGAGGGCCCTTTTGTAGAGATGGAGCCAAAGTCCCGTGGGTCTGCCTGGCCCTATGCCCCTTCCCCGATACCAAAGCCTGGGTGGGGGTGGAGTGAGGGGCAGGTATGTGCACAGGCAGGAGGTTATCGGGGTCACAGGCTCAGCCTGGAACCCAAGGCACCACCTGGCACAGGCTCCCCCTGGCACCGCCCAGCTGCTCACCAGCCAGCCTCAGCTAACCCTGGCCTGCTTCCCAGCCCCAGGCAGAGAGGGGGAAAGACAGGGAGCTGGGGCCCCCACAGCTTCTGGCTAAGAGGGGAAGCAGCCCATGTATATCTCCCTGGCCCAGACAAGGAGCAGGTAAAGGGGTAGGACAAACTGCTGGGGAGGCCTGGGGTGCGTGGACAGATAGGCAGGTGGGAGGCTAATCTGAATATAAATGGAAAACAATATATGTAGGAGAGGGACTCTGATGGGCTTAAACTAAATTTATTTATCATATTACACCTCTGCTCAAAAAACCTTCATTGGCTTCCATCTGTCCACCTTCTTCTTCTAGTTGACTTCTAAGTCCCTTCAAAATCTTACCCAAGAAGCCTTTCCATTTTATCTCCTACTACTCTCCCTCATACTCCATTCAAATTAAACTATTCATTTTCACCCCGCCCCCCAGACTTTTGACCACCTTTGTTCATCTAGTGTCACTCTTATATTTAACAGTTATTTAGCATCCACTATGTCCAGCACTGGCCTATGGACTAAAGGTACAGAAATGAATAAAACACAGTCCCTGTCCTAAGGAGCTCACTGTCTAGTGAGTGAGGGCAAACACTATCACAATATTCAGGGGAGAGAGATCAATTTTGCCTCAGAAAGTAATACAGGAGTAGGCAAAATTTGATCAGGACTTTGAAGAAGTAGAAATTCAATTACTAAAAACAACGGGGAGAGTGGTATTTTGTGCAAAGGAAAGGCATCAAATATCTTGTGCAAGAGAATGACAGAATCCAAGTCTCATACTAGGTTGTGTTGATGGCTAGTGTGCAACATGGATTGGAAGGGAAGAGTGGGTGCAAGGAGATGAAAAGTAAAAGGACCCCAAGACTTGGGGTTCCCAGTCTGCCTACTCATTTGAGAAACATTTATTGAGACTCCTCCAATTCTCCAGGGACCATTCTAAGCCCTAGGGATACAGCATTGAACTAGAGAACAGCCTCTACTGTTCTGTAGGTCACATTCTTTTTTTTTTTTTTTTTTTCTTTCTGTAGCTCACATTCTAATAAGGTTTCTATGGCTTCAACAAACCAGAAGAGAGTCAGGCCATCTCAGGAAGTTCGTATCTGGGGCTACCATTCAGCACATATGTACCAGTTTGGTTGTACGGATTAGAGAAATATATTGAAGTATTTCTAACCCTGTTGAGAACTAGCCCCTAGCTTCCGGGTGCTCTGCTACCTCACTTCTTCCCGGGGACTCTAATGATCTCTTATCTAAAGAGGTAATGCCTGGAACAGCAGAGGCCCAAGGACCCCATTTGAATGTCCCAACCAGCTTCTAGTACATGAATCAGTACTTGTGCACCCACTACCCTGTTAAATAGTTTTACTCTCTCGTCTGTATACCTTCTGTGGTTCAAGACTCAGCTCAAAGGCCACCTCCTCCACTCTGTACCACAGGAAGAGATTTCTGGTGCCTCTGAACCACCCCGGTTCTTTGCCTGCCCTTGCTGATTACCTTGCCCACCATCCAATTTATATTATGGTGATTTATTACATTTTATCTGGTCTAATAGCCTTGAGTTCCATAAGGGCAGGGTCCAGTATTTGATTAAATCTTTTATTCGCTAACCATTATTGAACATTTTTCTCTCTGCAGATCACCTTGCCAGGACTTGAGAAAAACCAAATTGACTAAGACGCCTTCCCTGCCCTCAGGGAGCTCATTGTCAATGACTTGTGTTTGTCAAACCACAACTGTTCCAAGAGCATGACATTGCATTTTTATAGCACCCCAAATTATCTGCCTTGTCAGACTGTCATACTGTATACCAAAACTTGCACAGCTGAACAACTGCTGTCCTCCAAGGAGGTGGTCAGCCTAGCAATCTAGGTTGCTATTTCTGGAGCCAAATTGAGAGCCATCTACAGAAATCTGATCCGGTGTGTAATGTGGAAGGTCAGCTCATTGTCTGGGTTAGCTGTGATGTCAGCACCTTGGTTAGACACTGACACATGGAAGGTACATGTTAGTATCTGAATTGGATGGACCTAAATAAGATAGAATGTGGTAATGACTTATCTAGTTGAAGTGGAGAAGGTCATAGGAAGCACAGAGGACAGAAGCACCATGTTAACTGGAGTCTCGAGTCTGTATGTGTGATCTTTCTCTCACATCCATTCCAGCTTTACTTCATTTTCCCTCTTTCCAAATGTTCTTCATATTTCCATTGTTTTCCTTTCTAGGTCTCTGTCAGGATCCCCTGGTACACTGCTCTGCAGTGCTCTATATAATTACACACATCTCCCTACCATCTCAGTTGCTTTTGGCCAGTTGCTTTTGGCCAGCCTAGATCTGCATCTATGTGCAGGTCTCTCTCTGTTTTGGTGTTTTATTTTTTTGTTTTTTAAAATGTTAATTTATTTTTGAGACAGCATAAGTGGGGGAGGGGCAGAGAGAGGTGGACAGAAGATCTGAAGTGGGCTCTGTGCTGACAGGCTGACAGCAGCAAGCCCCACGTGAGGCTTGAACTCACCAACTGCAAGATCATGACCTGAGCTGAAGTAGGACACTCAACTGGCTGAGCCACCCAGGTTCCCCTCAGCTTTTAAAGTTAATTAAATTTTGAATTTAATTCCCCATGGGGCTATCTTTCTTAAGCTCTTTGTTTCTGTGTGTGACTGTGTCTCTGGTGTGGGTGGGGAATGTAGACTCTGACCCTGGATCGTGTCTTTGCAGCTGGGAGTCTGCCAAATCCTAAAACAGGTTTGAGCTCCCAGAGTCTTGTTTCCTGAGCATGTCCAGGTTGGGACATGGCATACTCAGGACCAACTGGCTGGGGCACCACCTGCCTGATTCATGACCTCTCTGTGGTGTTTAGGTCCAAAGTGTTTGGTCATTAGGGTCTGTGTCTTCAGACATTGAGGGCCACATTTCTGCTCATCCTATGGTTGCAGAAGAGACTCATGGTGATACTAATTACAATGGGATTATCTGTCCCCTTCTACTCTTGAACTCTTAGTGTGGACTGTCCCACATTCACTGGAGACAGTGTAAACAGTCCTCTACCTATATGGTATCACCAGTTTCCTTGCAACTGGAGTCCACGGCAGTCTGACCCAAACTTTCTCTTTCCTCCATCCAACCCTTCAAGTTGTTTTCCCCTGATTTAAGTCCAGCATATCTCTTTGGAATTCTTAGAATGTCAGAGAGCTAGAGGGGACCTCAGAACCCTGACAGTACCCTGGTTCTTTGTTTGGGGTCCAAATTCCTAGGAGTCCACAGCGGTAGGAATGGGGTCTGAAGGTTTCTTAATATTTTGGTCTTTAACAGCATTTCTTTCTCTAATTAAAAAGTAATGCATGTATGCTCAAGCAGAAAACTTGGGAAAAGGAGAAAAACAAGGGAATTTTAAAAGACCCCTATATTTGAATTATTCACCCTTTTAACCTCAGTGATCCAGTGCCTGGCACAGATTAGGTGCTTAAAAAAATATTTGTGGAGTGCATTAACTTTGATCCGATCACTTAGAGATAACAACCACAATTACCTCAATTGTTTATCCTTCCAGCCAGTCACATATATGCTATACATAAATGGGATCATATTGTACAAGCAGCTTTGTAGCATGCTTTGTTTGGTCGTGGCAATACACTATATGTTTTTCCATATTGACAGGTTTTTTTTACATCATTTTAAAAAGTTTATTTATTTATTTGGGGTGGGTGGGCAGAGAGAAGAGAGAAAGAATCCCAAGAAGGCTCTGCCCAATGTGAGTCAGTATAGAGCTCAATGTGGGGCTCCATCTCATGAACTGTGAGATCATGACCTGAGCCAAAGTCAAGAGTTGGATGCTTAACCGACTAAGCCACCCAGGTGCCCCAAAGCCCCCACCATTTTTAATGCTTTCATATTATTCCTTCAAATAGCTGTACCATAATTTTCCTAGCCAATTCTCTACCACTGGATATTTAGATAGTTTCTAGTTTTCTGTTGTTATGAACAACACTGTACCACCCATCCGGGTATACATATTTTTGTCCACATATCTGTTTCTTTAGGATGCATTCCTAAAAATGGAATTGCTAGGTCATAAGAGTAAGCACATTTTAAGACTTCTCATACATACAAGATGGCACTGCCAATTTACCCTCCAGGGCTACTGCCTGGTCTTTTTTGAAAGACCTAAGTAAGGAAAATCTGGTCCATTTTATCTTTGACTAGGTAGCACCGACTAATCAACCACAAGCTTTAGCCTTTGGCCCGAATTACAGCAATTCGACCACCACGTTGGTTATTGACATTTGCTGACCAGGAGCTAATTGGTTGTCAGGTTTTGGATCTGTATGAAAGGTGAAAACAAGTTAGTAACTTAAAACCTATCAACTTTTGTCCGAGGGGGGCAAAATATTCAATCCTGTGACCCATGAGGTTTCCTAGTAGTGAAAAGCACTGGGGACGACTGTGCCCTAGTGTCTGGCACAGGCCCAGGGCAATATGTACCATAACTATTGTCCCCTACCTTATTTTACTGATGGGACACTGAGGCCCTGCCGGTGTCCTACCTCAGGGTCCAGACTGCTGCCTCAACTTCTCATAACTCAGAGGAGGGCCACCTACTTGCCCCACCCGACGCTGCCCGAGCCGGCTTCGCGCGCCTACAGCGCCGCCCTGGCGGTAGGGCGAGGCCGTAATGGCAGAGACTGGATGCGGTTCGGTGGCCCCGCTGGTGCTCTGTCCTGTGCGGAGCCTCCCGACGCCAGGGGGCGCATTCTTCTCCTCCGCCCTGCCCCAGGAGCCGTTGGAATTTGAATCACCGGCGGGCTGAGGCCGGAAGCATTGACCCCCTAGCCAGGCATGGAGAGGCCGGGAGCCAGTGCTCGGTGCCCCGTGCAAGAGCAGCGTGCCCGTTGGGAGCGGAAACGCGCCTGCACTGCCCGGGAGCTGCTGGAGACCGAACGGCGCTACCAGGAACAGCTGGGGCTGGTGGCCACGGTGCGGGCTGCGCACACCCTCCCGTTTGGGGCGGGGACCCCAGGGTATGGGAGGTCCCTGACCCCGAGTATAGTGGGCCTTGGACTGTCTCTCCTGCATAAAGGGAGCTCAGGCATTCTGCAGTTTCTAGCTCCGACTTGGCGTTAGCTTCGTCTTCCTACAGAGTATATACCGGTATTCTCCTCCTGCAGTACTTCGTGGGGATTCTGAGAGCCAAGGGCACCCTGCGACCAGCGGAGCGCCAGGCCCTGTTTGGGCCCTGGGAGCTCATTTACGGCGCCAGCCAGTGAGTAGAAGGGGCGTGGGGAAAGAGAAGAGGGAGAACCCTGGCCTCTGGCAGTGCACGAAGCTTGGAGGGTGACCCGACTTCAGATACGGAGTCTGCCAATTAACTCACCTGTGGTCTTGGCCCAGTGCCGTAACCTGCCCCGATTTCCCTCTGCAAAATGGGGTAATACCACTACCTCCGGGGCAAGGTTATGCGAATTAAATGAGGTGGTGCTTGCGTAGTTGTTGGACTGCTCTTTTACTGTCCTCACCCACGCAGAGAGCTGCTTCCCTACCTCGAAGGAGGGCACTGGGGACAGGGGCTGGAAGGCTTCTGCCCCCACCTGGAGCTCTACACCCAATTTGCTGCCAATGCAGAGAGGTCCCAGACCACCCTGCAGGTAACCTGAAGATGATCTCAAGTCCTTTCCCTCATCCCCTCTTGCCCCATACATTGCCTCTTCCTCTGGAGATACAAACTTCATCCATACTGTTACTACATTTATAGGGCCCTCTGGGTGCCCTGGTCTGTACTAAGTTCCCTGTAGGGGTTCTCTCAGGAGCACACAGCTTACAGAGGGCTGGGCACACAGATGGGTACAATATAAGGGGTGGCTTGTCCCCCTGCTGCCAACCCTTTCTTCATCACTCCAGGAACAACTAAAGAAAAATAAACGTTTCCGGAGGTTTGTGCGACTTCAGGAAGGCCGCCCCGAGTTTGGAAGCCTGCATCTTCAGGACCTGCTCCCTCTGCCTCTGCAGAGGCTCCAGCAGTGAGTAAATTCACCTTGACTCAGCCAACTTCTCTGAGTCTGTATGACTGCCGCTCTCAGCTTTGTGGGGTCTTATGGCTTCTGTCCCACTGCCTCTCTCTCTTCTGGGACAAACTGCTCCTAAGAACCTCACAAGAATACATGTGAACCCACTGGAGTACCTGGGGTCTGCAGCCTCAGGCCCTTAGCTGGGAATGTGGAACTCTACATTGAAGTGAGGGGCCTGTAATAGAGCTAGTGACAAGGTATCTGGAAGTTTGTTGAGATGAGAGGTTGGTCTAGCTTAGAATTTCTGTCCCTGGGGATGTTAAGAGCATATAGTGAGGTTGTCTGTAGCATCCTCCTTGGGTTGATTAACTTCATCATGGGATGTAGACTCCCAAATTATGCTCAGTCTGCTCCTGACTCTTTGGTGTGGGATGGAAGAGGGCCATGGGGTATGAGCCTGAGTCCCAGATGAAAGGGTGGGGTAGGGGGGACACAATAATCTGAAGTAGATCTTTCGGCCTTGAACTGAAGTGTGTGTAGGGGGTGATATGTAGGTCAGGCAGAGGGAATTTTGCCCGCTCTGCTTCCCCTCATGGACTTCCACCTGTCTGACTCCAGGTATGAAAACCTTGTCATGGCTTTGGCTGAAAACACAGGTCCCAACAGCCCTGACCACCAACAGCTCACACGTATGTTCTTGCTCCTCTGAAACACAGGCAGGAGGCTGCCTCTCCTGTATCCCTTTCTGGTTCTGACCTCCAACAATATCTGGTATGCTCCTATCTTCCACTGACATGTACACAATGTCCCTGTTGCCCTGCCTGCTCTTCAAGCGGTTAGACCCTAACCCTAGTCCCCTCCAGAATAGCCTTTCACCACCATCAGTCACCCACAGTCAAAGCTGTACTGGGAGTAGGGCTGGGGATGTTATTGCAGGGGCTGCCCGGCTGATCAGTGAGACTGCTCAGAGAGTCCACAGCATTGGTCAGAGACAGAAGAATGACCAGCACCTCCGGCGTGTTCAGGCTTTGCTCAGTGGCCGCCAGGCAAAGGGGCTTACCTCAGGTAGTCTGCACACACCCCCCTCTTCCCCCACTCCTCAATCCTCGAACTGCCCTTTTCTGACCCACCTTTTTCTGTATTGCCAGCACATACACCCTATTTCCTCAGCCTCCCCTTCCCTCTGTTCCCATGGATCGTGGTCCTAGAGCAGCACCAGAGTAACAGCTCTCCCACCCCTCAGGTCGCTGGTTCCTACGTCAGGGCTGGCTACTGGTAGTGCCTCCCCGTGGGGAGCCTCGGCCCCGAATGTTCTTCCTCTTCTCGGATGTGCTCCTCATGGCCAAACCTCGACCCCCACTGCATCTGCTGCAGAGTGGCACCTTTGCCTGCCGTGCCCTCTACCCCATGGCCCAGTGTCAACTCCACAGGGTCTTTGGCCACTCAGGAGGCCCTTGTGGTGGACTGCTCAGCGTAAGTTATAGCCGGGAGCCCGAGGTAAGGTAGGAGAGGCTCAAAATAGACCTCAAACACCTGTGTACCTAATTTATCTCCTGGGCCTGGGCCCCCTTCAGAGGAACTAAGCCACCTATATTGAGATAACAGGAGTTTGGGGTTCATAGTTAGTTCTCATCTCAGCCTGAAATTACGTCCATGGAAACAGCAAGGCCTTCACCTTTAGCCTGGACCTTTCTGAACTGTGCACTAAGAGGTGATTTCTCCCCAGCTGTCCTTTCCCTGTGAGAAGCTACTGCTTATGTCCACAGACCAGGAAGAGCTGTTGCGCTGGCACCACAGTCTGACTTTGGCCATCAGGTAAGTTGTGTCTTCCCTCAGGAAGACCCACGAGCTAGAAATGAGCAGTTCTAATCCTATCTCAGGTCCTCCATCTGCTGGGCCGCCCCCACCCCCAATGCCATGAGGGATTTTGTCTTAATAGAGTGCTCATGCCAGTGTCTGAACTGACCATCTTCTCTCCACAGCAGCCAGAAGAGCTAGAGGAATCTTACAAATTCCAGAACCCAGGATACTTGAGGGATAGATCAGAGTCAGGAGTACAAAGAAATCTTCAGTACTAACCAAAACACAGAACCCTTCATGGTTTGAGAAGGGTCATTTTGTGTTTGTTTGGGACCAACCAGCCTCTAAGAATAAGGAAACAAAGTCCGACCCAATTGAACCTCTGCTGAACCACCCCCTCCGATACAGATGAGGGGCTTTGGGACTGATAAGCCCGGTGCTGTGTTTATAGCTGGTCGTTCATCAAGACTACAGCTTTGTAAACGTGGATGTTTTTATGTTGTATGCGTTTCTATAATTTATTTTCCCATTGGATTTTAGTAAAGTGGTTTGTTTTTGTTTTTGTTTTTGTTTTCGTTTTTGGAAAGGCCTCTCTATCTCAGCTCTGGGATTTGAGAAAGAGGGTTTTTTGTGCCAGGAAGGCTGGCATGATGGTGGTGGCCTCAGGAATACAAGGAAAAGAACTAGAGCTCCCTCTATCTATCAGCTCTCACACTGGAAGGTGGCCTCGTTTTGTCCTAATAAGGGAAGCTTTTCAAGAAGGCCCAGTTGTTCTTGGGCACCTAGTATGGGTGTGTGTATGGCCAGCTGGAATGGAAAAGGCACACAGGAATATCCAGTCACAAGAACAGACTTTGTTTTACTAAACCTTCAGCTGTCGTTCCTCCTCCCAGGCGGGGACTGCGGCCGCGGCCCTTCCCACAGCCTTGCTGCATCTTCTCCTTAGCCCCTGCTCCACTTCCCAGGGAGGAGCTAGGTTCCTTGTCTCTGTGCTCCAGTTCAAGGGCTCCTCCCAGGCCTGACTGTCACCAGCCTCCTCCTCCTCCTCCTCCTCTATACATAAGTCCTCAGGAAAGGGTATGCTGGCCTCTGTGAGGGGAAAGATCGGGAATATTCCTGTCTCAGAAACGGTCGCTACCTCCACCAGACTCTCACCTCCCAACCTTTTACCTGGTTCTGGAACCTCCACACCCTTGTTTGGCTTGCTCTCTTGTAGCAGCTGGTGGATGGTCTGAAGCTTCATGTTCAGAAGCTCCTGCTGGGCTCCAGCCAGGGTAGTCACACTGCAGAAATATCCACTCAGAGGCTACCCAGTACGTGTCCCCACCTCTTCCACCTATCACAAGTTCCTCTGGCCCCAGGCTCATTGCTCTTCTTACCGCTCAAAAAGGGGGTCCAGCTGGGCCATCAGATTGTTCAGGTGTTGCTCTGTCTGGGCCAGCTGTTGTGTCAACTGGGCCAACTGTTGCTCTGGGGGTAAGGGAGAAAGGAGAGCAATGGTTATTTATGCCTTCTGCTGTCCCCTGATCCCCCACCAAACACAGACTTGTGCAAAACCCACCTGACTGCAGTGATTCTTTCTTGCCTGCCTCCTCTTGGAGAAGAGCATTCTCATCTTTCCCCTGCTGTAGAAGAAGGAGAGGGCTATACTGCAGCAACAAGGTTCTCCATCACCTCAGTCTCCAAAGCCAGCGAGACGTGGATAATTTGTAGAGAAAGCTATGGGGTCTTTACTTCAGAGAATCACAATCACATCCAGTCAAGCTCCTCACCTGTGACCTGAAGCAGGTCAGTATGCCCCCCCCCCCCCCCCCACAGTCACGGAGTCTAAAGAAACGCCTCCGGGAATGAGCAGCCGTCTCCAATTTGATAAAGCTCTGGTGGTTAGTTTATATACAAAACCAAAAATTGTCCTTCATGTCTCTTCTTTCCATGGTGCCTTCCAAAATCCTGTCTTTTCAACATCATAGCCACTCAGGAATTGGAAGACCATCTTCCTTGCCCACTGCCCTTCCCCATTGTCTTCTCTGGGTTAATAATGCCAACTTTATTCAAACGAATTGGTGCTCATTTGACATGGTTTTCTCTGGTTGCTCTACTGAGCACATAATACTCTTAAGTAGCACCTTGAAGAGAATAAAATTCTCCAGGAGTGTTGTGAGCAGAAGATACAGTGCAATACCTTGTTGCTAGCTTTGATTTGGGAAGTG
Organism: Herpailurus yagouaroundi; assembly: GCF_014898765.1. Taxonomy (NCBI): domain Eukaryota; kingdom Metazoa; phylum Chordata; class Mammalia; order Carnivora; family Felidae; genus Herpailurus; species Herpailurus yagouaroundi. The sequence continues at coordinate 20,852,769 of NW_024412401.1, read as the reverse complement.
GTAAGTTGTTACATCACACAACTGAACTTTATTATTCAACTAATGAACTCCTAACTTAAGTTTCCTCCAGACAGTACGTGGGTCCAAAAATAGAATATATTATCATTTCTAGTTCAATGTCATCAGTGAATCCGGTCCCTCATCCTAGCCTGTCCATGATTCTATTTGGAATCATGATTAGCTATCCCTTTTAATTTCGTATCCTCTCCAAATTGGTTCAGCCCCCTATTTCCCAATGCAAATAAGTAATAGGGCTGGGGTTGAATACAGAGCCCTGGGAGGTACTACTTTCCATTTCAACTATTTCAATACACCAAAATGTTCTGTCAGTTCACATTTCAGGGCCTCCTTTCTAAGGTGAACATGAAACTGCTTGGTACCTTGAACGCTGGCTACAGCAATCCACACCTTGTGTCAAGACTGGAATCCTACCAGGAGCCACTTTTGTAGTATGGACATTTAGCTGTTAGGCTCAAATCCCAGCCCTACTAGTTACTACTTGCTCGGTAAATTTGAGCAAGTGACTTAATCTCTTCATTGTATTGTCGGGAGGATTAAATGTGGTGGTCGTTATTTATTTACAATTTACCAAATGCCCTTCACATCCGCTACCTCGATGGGTGCTTAAAATAACCCCATAATGTTGGGAAGCCAAGGAACTCTACTATATTCGTTTACAGACAGAAAGATGTGTCTTGTTCATGGTACCATAGCGCCCTCATGGGAAATTCAGGCCCGGGGTATCCCCACCCCTGGTCGTCCCGCACCTGCAAACACTTGTACAGCACAAAAGCCACGACAGCTGCGGTGTACAGCGCCCCCAGAGGCAGAGCCCCGGCCCGGGCCCGCTCGCGCTGGTCCTTGGGCGGCGGCCGTCGCCGGGGTTCCGCGGCCTCAGGGCCGACCTGGAAGGGGTCTCCTGCGGAGGAGGGCAGAGGCGGGTCAGTAGGGCTGGGGCCTGGGACCCGTGGGCAGTCCTAGCCTCCCTCCAGTAGCCCTCGCTGATACCTGGGTGTGCCCGGAGGTCGGGGCTGGAGCGGTCTCCGAGGACCCCGGGCAGTGCAGACACAAGTAGCAACCCCAGCACACCCACACATGAAACCGAGTCCGCCATTGCAGACCACAGAATGACGGTCCCGAGCGGCGCCAGCGTTGTCCGGGAGCACCAGCGCGCATGCGTACACGGAGCAGTGTGTGTGGGTCCTGCTCGCGGCTGCACTGGGAGGCCACGCCCACTCAGCGTGTGGGCGGGGCAGACTTATTAGCATAGGACTTTAGCCCTGCTTTCCTAAATTAATTCATTTCTTATCTAGTTAGGAATCCTATTAATCAGAAAGCTTCTAGAAGTCTACAGTTTTGTAAGATTATGCTGGAAAGCCGTTTTTATTTCTCATGCTACCAATCTATTCACCCTAACCATATAATGAATAGCATCTTGGACCTATAAAAGAGTAGAGCCTGCACGTGTTTGCACAGTTCGTGCTGAAGGCCTGTTTCCTAGGCTACAAACGGGGGACTTGTTCCTTATTAACGCCTAGGGGAAAGTCCCCGGACCGCGGGCAGAGAGTGCCACGTGCATGCGCACGTAGACCTTCCCTGTGTTTCACTGTAAAGTCCGCCAAGAAGCGATCCCCCCGTGTATGGCGGGGGAGCTGAGCGGCGTGTTGCAGGGGTGTGTCCTCAGTCAGCTCTCCTAGTTACGCAGGCAGTGCGTTTGTGCGCACCAACCACACGGGGCTCATTCTCAGTGCGGCTGTAGTTTTGGTATATGCCACAGACATTTAGACTTTAGCTGGGACGCGTGGGGATCACCCTGGCATCGTCTAAGCCCCCCGGCAGGGCTCCTGCAGCCATTGAAACACCTCTTCCTCGTGTGGCTTAACACATTAAACAAAAAATTTTTAACACAGGGAGACAGCGCACGAGCAGGGGAATGGCAAGAGAGAAGAGAGAGAAAATCCCAAGCAGACTCCCTTCGGTCAGCGGAGAGCCTGAGGCTCGAACCCATAAACCGTAAGATTATGCCCTGAGCCACAATGGGGGGAGGGGGGGGCGGACACTTTTTTTTTTTGTATCGCTATTATATATGTATTTTGCAATTCCCTTTTCTTGCCACGGCCTTTTCTTCTCTACCCTTTCCAATGGGCAAAAATGCCTGTAATAGCCACTATTTATTGTGTACCATGGCACATAGTAGAATGTGGACTGATAGCCTGGACTAGCATCCTGCCTCCCCTATGAAAGCTAAATGACTTTGGTCAAGTTACTTAATTCTCTCTGTGCCTTAGTTTCTACTCTGAGGAATTTCCATTCCTCGGTGTGATAACGTAGTGATAACACAGATTTACCTCACTGCTGTTATGATGATTAAGTGGGATAATTCAAGTAAAATGCTTAGAATCGTGCCTACTTACTAGTGATTTTAACTTGAGCAGCTGCTTTGAGTCAGGCACTTGAAATTGTAACTCCTGGGCACCTTCCACTGAGACTTACTTAACTTTTTTTTTTTTTTTAATGTTTATTTACTTTTGAGACAGAGACAGAGCATGAACAGGGGAGGGGCAGAGAGAGAGGGAGACACGGAATCGGAAGCAGGCTCCAAGCTCTGAGCCATCAGCCCAGAGCCCCACGCGGGGCTCGAGCTCACGGACTGCGAGATCGTGACCTGGCTGAAGTCGGAGGCCCAACTGACTGAGCCACCCAGGCGCCCCCAGAACCCTTAACTTCTAATTTATTCATTAGTGCAACTATTGTACTTTCTTCAAACTGATGAAATTTGAAGTGGCGTTCATGAGAGAACAGCTAAGAAAAAAATTCTTGAGACATTTTTGGTGCAAAAAGGTGATTTTATTATAGCATGGGGATGGTGCAGAAAGAACTGTACTGGGATTGTTAAGGAGTGACTTGATTATATACTTTTAAGTTTGTGGAGGGAAGGGGCATAGAGGTAAAGTAAGTTTCTAAGGAATTTTGAAGCAAGGCTTTCAGGACCTTGAGGGGCTAGTTGCTGTTAAGTAAGGTCACTTTTAGCGTTTAATAAAATATAAACTTTAAGGCATTAAGGCAGCTACGAGTTCTTTGAGGAAGGGCACGCTCTGCATGTTTCAGGTATCTATCAGTGGGCTTGCAAGCTGTAAGGAAATTTGAACTACATTTTTCTTGCCTTTGTTTCCCTGATCAAAACCACTATCACATGTCAATTATATCTTAATAAAATTGGAAAAATCCATTTTGGTTTATTAAAATCAGTTAATTAAAAGTCAATTATTCTATGAAAATTGCTTATAAAAAGAAGATACTGCTAGACTGTTAATTGCAGGAGAGCAGGGGCCATATTTCTTTTCTTTATCATTTTATCCCTATAGCTAAGTATAGCACCTGGTGCTAGCCGGCACTCAATGAATCCTTGTTGAAAGAAATATGATCCCGGGTCATGATCTCACAGCTTGTGAGTTCGAGCCCCACGTGGGGCTCTGTGCTGACAGCCTGGAGACTAGAGCCTGCTTCAGATTCTGTGTCTCCATCTCTCTCTTCCCCTCCTTCACTCACGCTCTCTCTTTCCTTCAAAAATAAACATAAAAAAAATTTAAAAAAAGAGAAAGAAATATGACCCAATAGGTAAATATAATTAAGCTCTTTTAAAGAATTATGAAACAAAGGTTCAGGAAGGCTGAGTAAGTTAATCAGGTACAATACAGGTAAGAGGCAAGTCAGAGATTCCAACTCTTTTCTGTCTCCCTATCAGGCACCTCATATCATCCCAACCCCCAGCTCTTCCACCCAGGACTTCTCCAGGCAGACTTGGGTAGTTTCCCTGTGTTCCACGCTGCCTTTTAATTGTCTGGGATACATAGGGTCGTGTTCCTAATTAGATCAAGAGCACTTTGAGGAAGAAAACCATTTCCCACTCACAATTTTATCTCCAAAGCTTGGCACATAAGCAAGCAATCAGCACGTGTGACTTAAATGAATGAAGTATATGTATGTTAATGAAATGAATGGAATAAGAGTGTATCTTCTTGTTCTTTCAGAAAGGTAAGGGGCAGGGTAGGGAGGAGAGACCCACACTCAAGGGAGTTGTCATAGTTTAGCTGATGATCAGGAGGCAGCCTGGTTGCAGAGCAGTGTAGTCCAAACCTTGAACCTAAGCCAACTGGCACAGTCAATGTAAACAGGTGGTTCAGGCCAGGTATAATATAATAAATGGTCCTCAACTGATCATTGCCTTTAGGGAATTTGGCCAGACATATCACTGACCTCTGGTCTAAGGAACTTGAAATCCTTCTTCCCATGTCAATAGCATCCCATGTGGTTGGTCTGTATCTGGGTAGGGCAGGTACTCTACTCCCTGAAGTGAACAAGTGCAAAGACATGGCTCAGTTTCCCAGGATAGTACTGGGGCAGAGGTTTCTTTAATTCAACTAACTTTTCAGATTGACAGTTCTTAGGGACAGTTTGGATGAAGTGGGTCTGGAGCAGAGAATTTAAATTTCCTCTATCCCCTAAACTATTATACCAGTAATAATAAGAATGACAATGGTGATCTTATCCCCTATAGTCAGCCTTAGGGTGTGGTGGGATTGTAGGTATCGGGAGGCCTCCCCGTCCCATTCCTCTTTGCAGCATGCTCGGTGAGGAATACATTCTCTTGCATGGGTCTCAGAGTTGGAGAGAAAAGGCAGACGCCTGTGGCAGAAGGGAATCTCTGTCATAAGGTGTGGCTTCCTTGTCTTGTTGGTCCTGCCTCATGCTACTTTGTCCCCTGCGAGTCTTTATGGGCTTACCTGCACAGCGGCACAGTAATCTCAGGCCTGCGTCTCCTCTGGCCAAAGGGGGTACAGGGCCACAAAGGGTGGGGGCGGAAGCCTGGAAGCTGCTGGGTGGCGCAGGTGCAGGCACAGGGCGGTGTCTTTGTTCTTGCACTCATCCATCCCCTCCCCCTTCCTCCCCGGAAACCAGTGACTCTGCCACCACCAGTATTGGAGATGCTGAGCTGTGGGGGCCAGGCCCAGGGAGGGGTGAGAGTGAAGGGGCCTGCAGCGGCTATCAGGTCGTAAACCAGGCTGACCCTTCGGCACAGGACTTGCAGACTTGGCTCCCACATCAGCAGTCATGAGGAGCAGATGTGACAATTACACTTCGGATCAGCTAGTGCCCGGTGAGCTGGGCGGGGCAGGGGCAGGGGGAGGGGTCACATGGTCCCAAGTCCCACTTGCTAGGACCTGGAGGGTTGCGTTGGGCAGTAATGCCCTCCATCCTCTGGCATCCACAGGAATCCCCTCCATTGCCCAGGCCTGGGGACTATGGGCCCTCTTAGGGGCTGCGATGCTGCTGCTTCTCATCTCACTGGCTGCGCACTTGTTCCGATGGACTAGTGGCCGAAGCCAGAGCCACCCAGGACAGAGACGGTGAGTAGGGGACAACAGAGATAGGTGATCAAGAGTTCCTCCTTACCAAGAAGTCCCCACTCATCCTCTAATCTCTGTCTTGCAGCCCTGGAGGGTCTGTGGAAGAGGTCCCTCTGTATGGGAACCTGCATTATCTTCAGACTGGTAGGAAGCTGACAGAGGGGAGGGGCACAGAGGCCACGCACGTCCTGGGTGGGTGGGATAAGGGACTGCAGGAGGAGGAACAAGAAGTAACCAGATCACTACTGTTCCCTGTCTCAGGTCGGCTGTCTCAGGAACCAGGGCCAGATCAGCAGGATCCAACGCCTAGAGGCCCCAGCACGGTGAGTCATTTGTGGTGAGGAAGAGGGGAGGGAAGGAAGTGGGGGCTTTTCCAAGGGTCCAGTGAACTTCTAACAGCTTTGAATCTCTAGGCTGCAGAGGAAGTGATGTGCTATACCAGCCTGCAGTTGCGGCCTTCTCAGGGCCGTATCCCCAGCCCTGGAACCCCCATCAAGTACTCAGAGGTGGTGCTGGATTCTGAGCCAAAGCCCCAGGCCTCAGGCCCTGAGCCTGAGCTCTATGCCTCAGTGTGTGCCCAGACCCGCAGAGCGCGGGCTTCCTTCCCAGACCAGGCTTATGCCAATAGCCAGCCTGCACCCAGCTGAGATGGAGGGCCTGGCAGAGTGGGGCAAGCATCGCCCCAGCCTCCATTAGCCTACTGCTACCCTGTCCCTGGAATGACTGTTTCCCAGCCGCCCCCCACCCCCACCCAAGACATGCAGCCATTGCCCAGTCACAGAAGGTAACGTTCCCCAAACTTCCTATCTGAGCTATGAGGGAGACATCTCAGGGGAACAGTAAGTAGGTCCCCAGTTTCTTGGGAAGGGAGGAAACAAAGGCAGTGGCCCCCTCTCCATCCACCTCCCCCCATCTATTACTCTAAGGCCCCAAGCTCCTAGGTTCTCACTTCCTCCTCCTTGTGGATTTTAACCAGATCCTCTCCACTCCTGCTCCTTTAAAGTCTACCCCTAACACTTCAGTGTTCCCTCAGACACAGGAAGTGGGCAGTGGTGGAAAGGGGAACAGCCTGAGAGGACAAGGATGGGTATACTCCTCAGGAGCCCATAGTCTGGAGGGATCCTGGAATCTAGTGACCTGAGGAACCCAAGCCTGGCTTCTTATCTGAGAACACTGGCAGGAGAATACCAGTCCACATCCTGCTGCCTCTGTTGTGTCCCCAAGTTTTCAAATAAAACTTCTACGTCTCAGAAAGTGTTTAGATTTTTATCTAGAGAGCTACAGACCTGCAACAGGCCCCACACTGTAGGGGTGTGAGCTTTGCTGTCTGCACAGAGCACTTCCGGGGGCACCTAGCTGGGGAAGATGGACCAAGAGGGTCGGTGGCCTCAACAGTGCCAAGGGTGGGTGCTGGGGTGGAGGCAAGAGCCCTGCTCCTCAAGCTGCTGCTAGAACATTGCCAGGATGTGCAGTCACCCCACTCCTATCACCTGGAGCTCACCAGCCCCCAACCTACTCTCCCCATGGCCTCTATGACTGCGTTGCCACCAGCCACAACCTCAGGTCTACCACAACCCATCTTCCTACGGCCTCTGTAGAGGCAAGTGTGGCTTGACAGACCTTTTGGAGGTTTCACGGATAGAAGACAGTGGAAGCCGAGGCTTCTACTTCTGAAATTCTCTCATTCCCACTCACAGTCTCGGAGAAAAGCAGAGGAGGGAACGGTGCGCCTGAGCCCAGCCTGGTGATCCCAATGAGATGGGGTACCCTCTGCACACACACAGAATAACCCAAATGCCCCGGGTTTCTGGACCTCTGAGGACCCCAACATGGACCTCCCCCAGAAGAGGCCCCGGTCGGGTCGCGGTAAAGAGCAGGCAGCTGAGGCTGTGTGGGAGGGAAGGTGGCTTCCGGGGTCTGCACTGGATGCAGGGAGCCATTGGCAGCGGGGTGTGGGGTTCTGAGAATTGCTAGTCTGAAGACTGCTCAATGTGTCCGCGGTCTGGGGTACGTGAGAGCCTGACTCTGTAAGAGAAGGGATTTGGGGTCCCCCAACCTCTGGGACGAGCCGGAAATTGCAGCCGAGCCAGTACCACCACCAACCCAGTCCTTAAACTCCGCCCCCACACCGGCTTCCCTTGTCTGCTGAGGTCTCCGCCAGCTCACGACCGAACTCCGAGCGCCCCCGCCAGGCATCATGCGGGCCTGCCACGACCTCTGCGCATGCGTACAGCTGCCCCTCCGCGGCATGCTGGGAAATGTAGTCCCGACAGTTCCGTTCCCCACCCCCCCATCCTCCCTATCCAACCCCCCCACACCCCCCGCGCCGAGTTTAGCCCTGAACTTCGCTGAGCGCCAAACTTGCGGTTCCCTGATCCCTACAACCTTTCAATTTTTCTCACTGTCTTGTCTATCACCGAGGTTCGTGCCCTAGCATAGGCCCTCAGGCCCTCAGGCCAGGACTGTGGCAACTTACTCATTGATCCCTGTATCTGGAAAACATAATTTGGGGAAGCCGGATCCACCTCAGACACCGTACGACGACTCCCATGCCTCATCTCTCTAGCTGGTCAACTCCTTTCCCAAATACCTGGTAGTTCTCTCCCCTTCTGTAGCTCCAGGAGTGCATTCCTTAGTGGCCTCCCTTCCCTGACTGGTTATGATTCTAGCCATAAGAAGTGCCCTGTTCCTGGCAAATTCCCAGGGGCGGATCATTAGGGGAAGCCACTCTGGAGCCCCAGCTTTCTCCCTCTTCCTGAAATTCCAGCTAAGAGGATAGAGGATAAGCCTAAGATCTGAAGAGGAAGGGTTTTTGGGACGGCCAAATGCTCAAAGATTGGAAGTTCTTAAGGAATTACTTATAGGTGGGCGGGGCTTAGGAAGCCATCCAGCCAAGACCCCTCCCATCTTTGGCCTTGCTCTGTACTCCGTCAAGATGAGTCTAAACTTCCAAGCTTGTTTTGGCCCTAAGGAGGGAAACAGAGCTGGGACATGGAGAGAGACCAAATCTAAATGACTTCATCTGAACCTTGGAATCAGACATGACCAGAGCTAGGTCTGCCTTCTGAACTTTTTGGTTATGTAAGCTAATGCATTCTCTTTTTTTTGCTTAAGTCATTCTAAGTTAGATTTTCTATCTCTTGCAACCACGAGTTCTGACTAATTCTGTGGGGGGAAAGACCAGCACACCAAGGCCAGCGGAAGATGCTGAACCTCTGAGATCTTCCCTTATTGCTCAACTCCTCCACCAGCCACCCTCCTCTGCCTTACTTAAATGTACTGTTGTTCCATTTGACCCTAAAATATTTTGCCTAGTGTGTGCCTCTTTCCAGGTTTTTAAATATCTAGAATTCTATAACTGGGAGGAGGCTGACAGATCTGGCCCAAGCTTATACCCACTGCAGGAACCACTCTACCAACTTCTTAAACATTTCCAGAAATAGGGACCTCGCTACCTTACAAGCACTCCTTTCCAGTCTTTCTTTTTGAGAGAACTTTTTTTTTTTTTAATTTGGAGCCAAAAGCTGCCCCCCTATTATTTTTGTCATCAATTCTGCCTCCTGAGCTACAATCATACAAGCACACTTCTCCCTCCTGTACATGACAGCTCTGATGGATGGCCTAAGTTTTTTTTTCCCCCACCTTCCCAGAAAAAGCTCTCTAGAGTTCCTTTTACAGACCTTATGTGAAGTCTACTCATCATTCCTACTGTTTTGCTTGAGCAGAGTCTCTCTTTTTTTAATTTACTTTTTATTTTTTAAGAGAGAGTGTGAAAGTATGAACAGGGAAGGGACAGAGGAAGAGGGAGAGAGAGAATCTTAAGCAGGCTCCATTCTCAAGCAGAGCCGGATGTGGGGCTTGATCTCACAACCCTGGGATCAGGACCTGAGCCAAAATCAAGAGTCAGATGCTTAACCAACTGAGCCACCTAGGTGCCCAAGCAGAGTCTCTCTCAAAGTATTATGCTAAGAAGTGAATATAGTACTGACAGCACACAGTGGAGAACCCATCTCTTCATTGGGCACTAAGTCTATGGGCTTTGTTTGTAAGGAATACACTCCTTTAGCCTAGCTTAAAAGTGAAGGGGTGTTTACTTTTGGGACACCTGGGCAATTAACAAGCTGAATGGAGTGGGAATCACCGAATAGTGGCTATCGTATGGTTGGGCATCTGCAGACTGTTGTTATTGGATTTCAGATCTCAGATCTCAGCATCACTGGGGACCTTGGAGAAAGGAGTACATGGGTCTTCCCACTCCTGCTCCTCCTGTCCCATAACTCAGATACTCTCTCTGACAGAGTTTCTGCTTCTTTTATTTATTCCTAATTTTTTCCCAGTTTGCTAACTTGCTTCCTCATCTTCTACTATAAATTCTCTACTTCTTGTTTTTGCTTCCTTCACAACAGCTTCATATTTTCTCCCCTATTTCATGATCTCAGCTAAATGTTTAATTACTGAGCACTGAGCAATAGTGCTCAGTATTGCACTGAGTACTGAGCAATAGTGTGAGCACATGTGTTATAAAAATCAAATAGAATCGAAAGGTATACAACAGTGGTTCTCAGACAGAAGTGATTTTGCCCCTCGAGAGACATTTGGCAACATCCAGAGACATGTTTAGTTGTCACAGCTGGGGAGCGAGTGCTATTGATATATAGTGGGTAGAGGCCAGGGATGCTGCTGAATATCCTACAACACACAGGCCAGCCATTCATCATACAGAATTTCTGTCCCCAAAAGTTAAAAGTGCTGGGGTTGAGGGGCACCTGGGTGGTTCAGTCAGTTGAGTGTCCAACTTTGGCTCAGGTTGTAATCTTGCAGTTTGTGAGTTCAGACCCTGCATCGGGCTCTCTGCTGTCAGTGCAGAGCCCACTTCAGATCCTCTGCCCCCCTCTCTCTCTGCCCCTCCCCTGCTCAAGTGCACATACACTCTCTCTTTCTCTCTCTCTCTGTCTCAAAAATAAAGAAACATTAAAGAAAAAAAAAAGTGCTGGGCGCCTGGGTGGCTCAGTCAGTTAAGTGTCCGACGTCGGCTCAGGTCATGATCTCATGGTTCCTGAGTTTGAGCCCCACATTGGGTGTATGAGAGTCTGGGTATATGGAAATCCTCTCCATTCCACAATCCCTGATGACTCCCAGCTATAGAGGACGAACTTTAAATGGGCTCTTCTGAGTTCCTGGCAGAGAGAATTTCCTGCAGACCAGTTTCTGGAGGACAGCCTCAGAGCCAAGAACAAGGATCTTCAGGAAGGCAGCAAGTCCCAGAAACAGCCGACTTCCCAGGAACAATCAGTGGCTTTGCTGAATCTCTCCAGCTCTCTGAAAACTAATGGTGGGTTGAAATTCTCGGCCTTTGAGGCCAGGAGAATGCAGACAAACCAGAAGGCAGAGAGACCTGCTGGAGGGAACAAATGAATCTCTGACTGAATGAGAGCCTGGAGGAGATATGTGTGAAGGTCAAACACAAAAGATTTCCCTGAACTAGAAAATGTGATATCAGAACTAGAAATTTCCATACATAAACCAAAGGAGAGGATGGTTACTCCTAAACCCCAAAAGAGGTCCAGAAAATTAAACAGATGAAATATCTCAAAACATTTAACAAAAATATGGAAATGCAAATTATGTGGTGAAAGATGAGAGACTGAACCAGACCGAGGAGATTTAGCCTGCAAATTCTGTGAGTTCCAGGAGAAAAGGAACAGTAGAGAAGAGGTTATGATTAAATAATAGGTGAAATTTCCCTGAGCTGAAGAAAGACAGCCCTATACAGGTTAAAATTCCTGAACTCTAAGGATAAGGGAAATCTTACACATTTCCAAGCAGAAAGAAAGTTCTTTCTTCTTATGCAACCCTGGAAGTTAAAAGACAGCAAAACTGAATGTGAGTTAATGGAAGAAAAGGCCTTCAACCAGGGCCTAGTTAAAGGAGGAAAGAAAGATATTTGAAGATTTGCAAAAATTAGTCAGTATCTCATCTGAGAAATACTTTTAAGAAAAGGCTCTAATGAAACAACAAATGAATTAGAACAGACTTCAAGATAGGGGAAGGTCAAGGGAAGAGGAAAGAAAACGGTGGAGTGCAACGAACCATGATCTATATATTTATATCTATATTTCTATATATGTATAGTACATCATATAAATGCTAAAACTCTTGAAACAGAAGGAACACGTACAATGTAAAGGAACTTCTAATAGGGACTGAATCATCTCAAGAAAACTCTGGAATCAGGTGGTGAGGGTAAGTCAAAGGTAAGTGTTCCAAGGATCTGGGGTGGTGGGGGGGGGGAAGGAGGAGGAAAGGTAGTGAAAGTAGTCTAAAGACCATTTCTTATTGAGGTGGGGAGGAAGTAGAAGATAAGTAAAGTATGATGGAAATAGTTGTTCTGTTTTCACATACTAGAACAATCATGTGCATCTATTTCAGAGAACAAGGCAAAAGATGGTAACTATTAATAGAACGACAAACTCCAAATTAACAAGGAGAAAATGGGATGAATAGCCATTCATTCACTCCAACAAAGGTAAAGAAGGGTTCACAACAATGTTTACAAATCCAAAAACAAGTAAGATGGAAATAAATCAAATATATCACTCAGTATAGTAAATATGAGTGGACTGAATTCTTCCATTAAAAGACTCTAAGACTTTCTTATAAGTCAAAATCTGGTCAATGCTACTTAGAAGAAACATACTTCTTCTAAGCAAAGTGATCAAGGGACACCTGGGTGGCTCAGTGGGTTAAGCACCCTACTTGGGCTCAGGTCATGATCCCACAGTTCGTGAGTTCAAGCCCCACATTAGGCTTTCTGTTGTCAGCGAGGAGCCTCCTTCAGATCCTCTGTCCCCCTCTCTTTCTGCCCCTCACATGCGCTCTTTCTCTCTCTCTCAAAAACAAATAAACATTAAAGAAAAAAAAAGGCAAAGTGATAAAGATTCAAATTAAAGATATGGGAAAGAGACACCAGGCAGATAAAGAGAAAGCAGTGGTAACACTGGTACCCAACAAGGGGAATTTAAGTTACCAGCTGGAAGTGGTGTGAGGATTGCTTGCAAAGAGGTAGGAGGGAACATTTAGGATGATGGGAATCTTCTGGATCTTGATTGTGGTGGTGGTTAAATGACTGAATTACATTTGTCAAAACTCATAGGATTGTACACTTAATACTGATAAAATTTATTGCGTGTCAATTACAATACAGTAAAGCTGGTTTTAAAAAAGAACAAAATTATAGTATTTACAAAATTTAAATGCTTAATGAAAAAATAGTGTAATACTGGATGCCATCTCAATTGCCCTGTATCATATATGCCCCAAATGCTATAAAGATAGCAAGCTTAAGAGAGAGAGAGAGAGAGAGAGAGAGAGAGAGAGAGAGAGAGAGAGAAAGGGGAGTACTTATTTCAATAGATTACAAAAAGAACAAGAAACCAAAAATAAGCAGGAAATGTCAAAAGCTGACATGAATGAAATGGAGAACCAACAAAAATACTAAAGAGCATACACTTTAAAAAGTTCTTTAAGGGGCGCCTGAGTGGCGCAGTCGGTTAAGCGTCCGACTTCAGCCAGGTCACGATCTCGCGCTCCGTGAGTTCCAGCCCCGCGTCGGGCTCTGGGCTGATGGCTCAGAGCCTGGAGCCTGTTTCCGATTCTGTGTCTCCCTCTCTCTCTGCCCCTCCCCCGTTCATGCTCTGTCTCTCTCTGTCCCAAAAATGAATAAACGTTGAAAAAAAAAAAAATAATAATAATAAATAAAATTCCTCATCAACTAACTTGAAAATTTAGAGGTAATAGACACATTTTAGGAAAAATGTAAATTACTAAAATTGGCCCAAGAGAAAGAAGAAAGCTTGAATAGCTCAACTTATCTTAGAAAAGACTAGAATAAAAAGGTGATTATAGGCCTACTTTTAGAAAAGATTGCATTCAAATGACACCAGAACTAAGTTTTATCTATTCTTAAATAATGATAGCTTCCATGCCATTTAATTTAGTCAAAACTATAGGAAAAGAAGAAAAGCTCCCATATTTAATAGTTAGAGCCAGCTTAATTTAATATAGTTCCTTATAAAAATTCTATGTAAAAATGAAAAAGAGGAAAACTGCTGAAATATAATGAAGGCTTTTTACTAAAACTTAACAGCAAACATTGTTCTCAAGGGTGAAATACTAAAACCACTTCCATTAAAATAAACATTTAGTGGGGCACCTGGGTGGCTCAGTTGGTTGAGTGTCTGACTTTGGCTCAGGTCATGATCTCACAGTTTGTGAGTTTGAGCCCTGCGTCGGGCTCTGTGCTGACAGCTCAGAGCCTGGAGCCTGCTTCAGATTCTGTGTCTCCCTCTCTCTCTGCCCCTCCCCTACTCATGCTCTGTCTCTCTCTCTCAAAAATAAATAAACATTAAAAAAAAAAATTTAGACAGAGATGCCTGTTATTATTCTTATTATTTAACATATCTTGGATGTTTTTACTAAATGTAGTAAGTCCTTAACCACATTTACATTTTTGTCAAGTAAAGTAACATATTCACAGATTCTGGGGATTAAAGTGTGAACATTTTGGAGAGGCCATTATTCTGCCTACCATGCTCTGTCTATAAATTAGAGCCTCCCAGAGCCAGTGGACTAAAGTAATGAAGTTGGATACAACCTGGTTTTCAGGGTCTCAGAAGCCTTCCTTGACTTCTTGATGTGGGCTGGACTTCACCAAAATTTATACAGATGAGCCCCTTTCCACACAGCAAATTCCTCATTTGCTGTCCTCATCGCTGGGCTGCCTCCTGTTATCTACCTTTACAACCGAGTCCCTGTAACAAACAATGGAGAGGCCAGGAGAGAGCAAGAAATGGGCTTTGGTGTCTGTGCTCATATGATATAATGGTTATGGAAAAGCTGAAATGAACAGCACTGGCTTCTCAGCTCTTAAAAGGCCCCAGGCTCTCCTGACATTTGGGCAAGTGGAGGCACAGTACGAGTTTCAGGCGTCCTTTCTGATATCCAATCTTGAAAGGTAATGTGAATGTCAATATTGCAAAGACACATGTGGGGAAGAAGGATCCCTCTCTCACACCCTATTCACAAAAGAAGGCATCGGAAGGGAAAGCAGAACGTCATAAGGAGATGTGTAACCATCCCCACAAGAGCTAAGGAGGACAGAGACACAGACCAAGACTGCTTAAGTTGTCTATGCCATTGTGGATGTGCAGTTTAGCTCACTCCAGGTGCATTTGGGGACCTTCTCTCTTGAAGCCTCTCCAAGGTCCCATTTAGGCAGCATATCCATTGGTTCTTTTTTTGAGCACATACTGGAAACTTGGTTTGGTATTTCACCTGGCCTCCAGGCCTTGCTCGCTTGTGTATTGGTTCTGAAAACGGGGATATTATCTATAGTTTATTGAATTCCTGCAGATGTTCCTGCAAAACGGATCTATGTACACACTGCCCCGCCCCCATACACCACAGATACAAGTACCCTGACAGCCCCCACCCACCCATGCCACCAGCTGCTCTATGTGCTCCCACTCACTCTCTTAGGCCCCACGGGCCCCCAGGGAGCCACCAACACACACTGTCCTCTGTTATCTGGAGGAGGTCCTGATAGGGTGACTGGGGGAGGGGACAAGGTTGTTGGAAACTTTAGTTAAGCAAGGACGGTTAACAGCTGCAGGGACACCTTAGGAAACAGTGAGTCTTAAAAAAGAAATACTTCTATAATCTGTCCCCATCACCTTTTAAGACTTTTCTGAAAATGGCCTCTCATTCCCTGCCATGAAAAAAAATAACAGCTCTCACAGGCACCCTTCAGCCCACAGAATCCTCAGAGCTTCATCCTCCCAGCAGCCCTTGACATAGATGCTCACCTCACACAGATACCCCCACATCCTGCAAAGACCAGGGGATGCATGTACACACGTGCACACTCACACACAGGCAATATGCCTGCCTCTCCTCAGGTGACAAACGTGTTTTTCTACCTCAGTGGGCCCTTTGTGTGGGTGGGCTGTGGGGTGCTATTGGGCAGAGCTCTCAACAGACCCATAGGGCCCATCACAGCACTCCTCCACACACTACTAGTCATACACTACGGCTGTTAGCGTGTGGTGAGGACCTCCTTCCCCTTCCTTTTTCCTCCCCACAGAGGTGGCAGTGTGTGAAGAGGTTCTGCGGGGGCAGACGTCACCCACTGCAAGTGGGTTTTTTCCCACCTACATACCTTGTCTTGTTCCAGCTTCTTCCCACCTGTGGAAGTAAGCCCTTTGGGGTCACATCCTGGTAAAAGAACATTAGGGAGCACCTTTGAACTACTGTTCGACAGCCCCTCCTCCCCCACTGGTCTCCCTCTCAGCTAGGCCCTTGGCACCCATGAGGGCCTCCCAGCCCCTGCTCTTCTCCCACGAATGCCCCCTTTTTCCTTGGGGCTGGGTGTAAAGGGACAATGTTGAGACTCTTCTTTAAAGGAAGACCTTTAGAAGGAAAGTAAGAGAAAAAAACTAAAACCAAAACAAGAAAATATCAAAACCTCAGGTTCAGAGTCCGTGCACTCAGGACCCAGCCGTGCTTTGTTTCCCTGCCTCCCTTCTGAGAGAAGCTGCCGCCCTTCTTCACCGCCACACTACTCCTTTGTTCACCTGCTCCCTGACCCCCCACAAGGGAGTATATATGGTCCGTGCTGCAGGCTTTTCCCAAAGTGCACAAGCTGTGGGTTGTCCCTCATCCTCACCCCCAGCCCAGGCCTATCCCCAAGCTTCTGCCTCCTGGACTCAGCTTGCTGGATCCAGCTCAGATGTCCCAAGTCCAGCAGGGGGCAAGACGGATGGGGAAGGGGCTGATTGGCCAAACATGTAGTCAGAAGGGAACAAGGGTCCAGAAGGCCAGGGAGAGTTTGTGAAGAGGGAGTCTGGGGGAGTTTATAGAAGAGAAGCAGTGTGGCCCCAGATCCTCTGCATCCTCCAAAGGGCTGCCACATTCTCAGGAAGGGCTTTGGAGTGAGAACCTTCCTATGTGTGAGATCCTCAGAAGCCCTGTAGGAGTACAGCTGGAGGGGAGCTGAGTCTACCCTGAAAGCCCCCAAACTGATAAGGAAATGAGCCCCACCAAATCAAGGGCCTCTTTCTGGGAACCTACATCTGCTAGGAACCGCAGGATGAGGAGGAGCACGGGCTCCAAAGTAGGATACCCCGGTGTGATGGAGAGGATGGAGTTCCATTCTGGAGCAATGACTGGGGACATCTTCTGTGTTTAGTTGGGCACAAAAGAGCTCTGACAACACATAGATAAGCTCGTGCACAGAGCAGCCAAGAGAAGAGCATGGGGCAAATCAGGGTAGATGATCAGGAGGATAGGCATTTAGAGCCCAGTACTGCCAAAATGGGTCTGGGATGCATGCAGGGGGAGCACAGGCAGGACACAGGGACAGGCCTGAGTAGTGAGCCCTGACACCTCCAGCCTCTACCCACATGTTCTGGACCTCAGTTTCCCAGGCTGTCCCTCTGGCAGAGGCTTAGGGATGCCATCTGCTTCACTGAACCCATCTGTCTGAGACTTGCTCACATCTTCCTCTTTTGTAACTGGAAGTCACAGGGTAAAGCACTAAGCTGTGCAGTCACCGAAGGAACACAGAGCCTAAGAGTGTGAAGGGACAGAGGGGAGAGTGTCAAGGGAAGCTTGGGGCCAGTGGAAGAAGGGGGAGAAGGGTGGGAGCAGAGGTGCTCAGGGCCATGGCTGAGGCCATCACCTATGCAGACCTGCGGTTTGTGAAGGCTCCCCTGAAGAAGAGCGTCTCCAGCCGGTCAGGACAGGGTAAGGGTGGAAGAAGCATCTCCTTGATTTTGCAACCTTATGCTCCCTCATGACTCTACCCCACCTCCACCTTTTCTCTCCTCTCCTGCCCCAGAGGCTGATGAAGATGAGGAACTCACCTACGAGAATGTACAAGTGCCCTCAGTCTCAGTCTCAGGTGGGCCCTTGAGCTTGGCCTCTTCTGGAGTAGGGGACAAAGCAGGTAGGGAAAGCTCAGAGCCTGTCTGTTGGGGGGGGGGGGGGGGCGGGGGGGGAGGAGAGCTGTGTCTCGAGCTGCAAGTCCACAGTATTCTTGGGGGGGGGGGAACAACACCCTTGGAAAAGGAGGGGGTGCTTAGGAAAGAGAATACTGAACACTGGATAAATGGGAGCCAGGGAAAAATAAAGCTCCCCGGGGGCAAGGTGGAGACAAGGGATCCGGGGAGGGGTCAGGGCAGCCCTGTGGGGAGAGGAGTTCGAATAGGAAGTGGGGAGTCATGGGACAGAGAAGAGAGGGCAGGGGAGGGGGATGGACGCGCTTCCAGGAAGAGGATTTGGGGCAGGCCGATGGGGGGGGGGGGGTGGAGAAGGCTGCGGAAAACATAAGGAGAGACCCAGGAGGGAGAGGAGGGGATCCCCGGGGAGAGGCTATAGTAAGACCCAGGAGAGACACAAGAATCCTGGGGGAGAGGCAGAACTCCAGAGAATGCTAAGCGTGTCCCAGAGTACTCTAGCGTGTCGCTGAAGGCTTCTCGGCGCGGTGGAGAAGGAGAGGGCGGAAAGAAAGGAATTTCCCGGGGCTTCCCGTCTTCAGACTGGAGTAGCCACCGGTCCGCAGGGCTCCAGGCGGAGCAGCCAACTGCGTCCTGGAGCTCCGTGGCGTCACCAGCTGCCGGGAGGATTCTCACTGGTGAGTACGGAGCCCTCCCCACCTGCGCGCCCCGCCCTCCCCGCGCCGCAGGGCTCGCGCTCGGGCACGCGGCTGGGCCTCCCGCTGGGCGGCCGCCCCCACATCACCCACCCGGCGCTGCCGCCCCGGGAGGTGATAGCGAAGTGAAGTGCTGGCGGGGTCCCAGCTGGGCTGGTGCCCTGTCCGGCGGTGTGCAGGTCTGGTACCAAGAGTTTGCCGGAACAGCCCTCCGGACTGCGCGGGCAGCCCCGAGACCCCCTTTCCCGGCCTTTTCACCCCCAATATCCACATATATCTTTCCCACAGGTTGACCTAGATCCTCCCGTCTCCCCCCGTTACGATGGTCCCCACTCCTATATCCCCGTCCTCTGTCTCCGTCTGAGATTTAGTTCCCATCTTACCAGCGACACGCCCCTCAATCCTTACCAGCAGCAATCCCAGCCCTTATTCTGGAACATCTTCCCTCGCTACCTGCGGAAACCCACTACCCGACAAAACCCACCATGCCTGCACCACGTCCTCTGAGGGATGCCCTTTCCCATGAATACCACCCACCCAGCCAGCCCCTCAGGCTATAGACTTTCGTGGGGGTCTCTGCCCTTCATCCCACTGTCTCCCTAAGGCCGCGCAGCCTGCACGCTGTACCTCTTTCTTGGCCTGCTCCTCGCCTGCCTGCTGTTAGGGGTGGCCGCCATCTGCCTGGGAGTGCGCTGTGAGTATGGCCGTCTCCCCTTTCCCACTTACCCCAAGCAATTTTCTCCCCTACTGTCTCCAGCGGCTGCCCTTCTCTGGGCAGGGCCCCCAGTCACCACCACCTCCCTTAGCTTTTGGTCTGGTTTCCAGCCAGGTCTGTTTTAGAGTGCCGTGTCTTCCTAAATTGTCCTTACCTGATCCAGTACCTCCTTAAGCTTTAGGCAGTCAGATCCTATATTTCAGCCTGTTATGCAAAAATTTTCAAGAGCAGACAAAAGACTGATGCTGAAGTCTCAGGGCACCAGAGCATGGCTGAGGAAGATGTCCTCCAAATCTCATTATGGCTGAACAGATCTGCAGGTATCTCAGCAGCTCCAGCAGATGAACAGTGTTCTGGAAGCCACTAACAGCAGCCTGAGGCAGCAGCTCCACCTAAAGATAACCCAGCTGGGGAAGAGGGAAGAGGATCTGCAGGGGTCCAAGAGGGAACTAGCCCTGAGTCAGGAAGCACTACAGGAGGAACAGAGGGTTCACCAGGCTACCCAAGAGCAGTTACAGGCCTGCCAGTCTGACAGGGAGAAGACCAAGGAGGCCTTGCAAAGTGAGGAGGTACAGAGGAGGACCTTGGAGCAGAGGCTAAGCCGGATGAAGGATACAATGAAGCCCTTGTTCACATGCCCCTTATCAGGTATCTGCTCTGGGAGAGGAAAGATGGGAGGGTGTACGTGAGGGACAGATTGAAATGAGGACACACTCGTGGCAGGGGCAGGATCTATCTATCAGGGGCCGTATTAAGTTGTTGAGGAAAGGGGTCGTAAATCAGAGTGGTGGCTGACACAAGCTGTGCAGCCTTGGCTAACAGAGAGGAGGATCAAGTTGCATACTGGATTTAGGGCGACTCACCCAGCTCTGAGGCAGATCCTCCAGGAGAGGAGGGTGGCAGCCAGCAATGCAGATCTCACTGTCCAAAGCACCAAACTCAGGTCTCATGTGGTTTGATATCAGAGTCAAAGATCTGGGAACCCCCTGAATTTGGATGTGAAACTGGTTGTTTGCACATTTTTCTAAAGAGAGGGTCTATAGCTTTATTTCTCACTACATCTGAAATTCCTCAAAGGTTAAGAATTAGTGATTGATGAGGCGCGGTGGGGCAAAGTAGCTGAAGCTCTCAAGTGTGGGTGGCACTCACAATGAGGTGGGGGTGGGTAATGTGGGGTAGGGAACTGGGGTGGAGTGTTCATCTATTTTGAAGGCAGGAGCCCAGGCAGTGTGTGGGGGTGAGGGAGGGGGCCACATAAAAGGAGAGAGGTGGTGCAAAAAGCAGGCTGAGATTAGAGGTGCCAGGGCCAAGGCAACTGGAATGTTCACGGACTGGTGACCTATGGTCCAGGTTAGGCTCTGTCTAGTTTAGGGGGCATCTGGATAACTCCCCCAAGGCTTAAGATAGTAAGATTATGTGCAGACACACCCAGTCCTCATTTCTTTAGCCTTCTTATTCTCGATGACTCTCCGTTCCGTGCAGTGCTGTCACGCGTTCCCTCAGCTACACCCTAGGTCCCAGCATCCTAAACTGCTCTTCCACTAAAAGGCTGGTTTCCGATCTCAACTCCAAGATCTGTTTTTTGTTTGTTGTTTGTTTGTTTTAAGGTTTATTTATTTATTTTGAGAGAGAGAGAGAGAGTTCGAGCAGGGGAGGGGCAGAGAGAGAGAGGGAGACAGAGAATCTCAAGCAGGCTCTGCCCTGTCAGCGCAGAGCCAGATGTGGGACTCAATCTCACGAATTGTGAGATCATGAGCTGAGCTGAAGTCAATAGACTCTTAACTGACTGAGCCACCCGGGTGTCTCTTTATGTATGTACGTATGCATGTATTACTGATGTAATCGCTACCCCCTACGCGTGGCTTGCACTCACGACCCTGAGAGCAAAAGTTGCATGCTCTTCCAACTGAGCCCGCCAGGCCCAGGCTCTCCTTCAGACCTCCACTCTGACCACACCCACCTCCTCCAAGCTTTCCCTACACGTCTTTAACCTCATTGAGGCCTCTAACCCACTATCTCTCCTGTTTTCTTTGCATCAGCTGGCACTTCTCTATCCATCACTTGAACCACTCGCTCCTTTGTTCCTTTACACCTTCTGGTGCACCAGAGTTGATACCTGATGAACTCAAGTGCCCACCTGGCGCATGCCTGCACCCACGTGTGCCATATTGTGCGGTCATTCTGCTTGGTGCCACCAGAACTCTAGTCTCCATCCCAGCCGGTCCCTCAATGCTGCCTGGCAGCTGTGCAGTGGTGGCTTGCCCTCCACGATAGCTCCTTACTCCACCACCTTCTCTGTCACTTTCAGCAGAAAGTGCCCGAGAGTCAAGTGCCCGACTCCGGCGGAGGAACTCCCTCCATTTCCCACCCCTGCATCTATACTTTCGTTCACATTTTTGCCCACCCCCATCTTCTGCAACGATAACTGTGGCAGCTTGCTGCACTGTTTTTCCTAAACATCCCTCCACACCTCCCTCCCCCATCCACGTTTCATGTTGCAGCCGGGGTGATCCTTTAAAAACAAAATCTGATCATGCCATTCCAGTTAATTAATTACATCAAAAGTTATGCAATAAATACTATATGTCCAGTGCTGTGACCAAGCACTTGGGATACAGCCAGTGAACAAAACTCCTCTATGTAAAACCCCATGTTGACTTATTCTTCCTTGTAATATAAAAGTCCTTCACCTGGCTACCAAGGTCTCTGCCTACTTTTCAGCATGACCCTTATCCTCTCAGCCTCTTCCATGGTGGCCACACTGACTTTTTATTCCTTTTAGTTGCCATGGGACAGAAATGCAAGAGAGTAGCTAGGTGGGGACATGAGAAAATGTAGACAGAAGAGAGGGAGCGAGTGGGGAAGGAATGATCTTTGAGTGATGGAGGTAGGACTCATGGAACAAAGCTGTTGAAGAAAGAGGGATGTTTATTTCTTATGATCAGGAACAGAGGAGCAGGGAAGAGACAAATTTTGGGGTGGAAGGGAAGGAAATGGAGAGAGTTCACATCAAGTGTCTGACAATTTCAGCAGAACAGGAACGAAGGTTATTACTTGTGGAAGAGTGGGGAGGAAAGGGGAGGTGGCTAGCAGCTTGAGGAGTATGGGAAAGTTTTGAATATGCAGTGAGGAATGCTTAGGGACCTACTGAGATGAATTAGAGCCTACTGAACACTTATGGGAGGCCCAGGTGAGGTTAGCCAAGGTGTAGGGGGGAGACTGCAATCATTCAGAAATCGGTAGTAGTACCATCAGCCCTATGAAAATAAAGCTCCCAGCCTGTTAAGGAGTGATGTTGTTGAATACCAAAGGCTTTTCCTAAATGTGTGTAGGAATGGAATTACTAGGGGAGGCCGAAGAAAGAAAGATCGCAAAGATCAAGTGTTAGAAGTCAGTAAAGGTGCCGAGATTAGACTGAGGGGGACACTGTGAGCAACCAGGTCGCAGAGTCCTCACTTTCATCCCAAATGGGGAGATCTCCCTCTTGGGTTTGGGCTGTGCTGTCACATTCTTTCTGGTTTTTAGATACCTGCTGTCCCTCAGGATGGATACTGAGTGAGAAGAGTTGCTTTTACATCTCACTTACTGCAAGAACTTGGGATGAGAGCCAAAACCACTGTAAATCTCTGTCCTCTGACCTGGCCACCTTCAATGACATTTATTACTCAGTAAGCATACCCTCATTCACAGACCGTAGTGGGTAGAGGGATCTATGCCGTCAGTTAGGAATGGCAGTGCACACGTGGCACGCGTCCTTTTTCCGTGCAGCTTCTCAGCACAGTGCTTGAGGTGGCCCCTACCAACTGACTGGAGGTGGCATGAGAGTTGAAGCTTATGAACCATCTTTACTTTAACCTGTTTCTCATCTCAGCTTTCTGCTCAGCTCTCAGTGCTGCTTAGTAGCTTCTTTGACTCTCATGGAATTTCAGGCAGAGAGGTCCCAAACTGGTGGGCTGGATTGAAGGGACTGGCTCCTTGTGAACAGAGCAGCTCATGGACTGACTCCCCTTCAAAGGCTGGCAGAAATTCTTACCCAGCTGGGAGGTGAACTGAAGGGTGAGCCTCCATCTGCATGGTGGCTTGAAGGCTGCAGGGATAGGTCACTGATGAGCTGATGTCATGCACCAGTCAGACACAGTCCTCTTGGTCAAAGCTCATAGAGCTCCCTGTAGTGTTCATTTTCTTCTACTGGCCCATTCCCTCCCCTACCTCCCCGCGCCCCCCCCCCCCCATATTGGAATATTTCTCATCACTTTCCACATACCTCTCATCTCTCTGAATCTCCCCTCAGGGTAATTATCTCAACAATGCGAGGAAGATGTTGACAGAAGTTAATCCTCCTGGTTCATTTTGGGCTATCTCCAACTATATTAAGATGTGGCAGCAGGCTGATAGTAAAAAATCCTCTGGGTAAGTCTGTTAGGATTCCTGGGCATGTCCAACTCCATAATTCCTTCATAAAGACATGGTATTGAGATTCCTCTCCAGTTTCTGCTCCCAAAACTCTTTCATAAGTCAATATTGTAATTGCCTATTTGTGCATTTTCTTTACTTAATAACTTCTTAGGACAGTCTTATTCTCTGTCCCCTCCCCAGTACCTAGCAGTCCCTGGCACTTTTTTTTTTTTTTTCAAGTTACTAGGTGGGGACCTTTTTTTTTTTAAGTTTATTTATTTGTGAAAGAGAGAGAGAGAGAGAGAGAGAGAGAGAGAACCCCAAGTAGGTTCTGCACTGTCAGCACAGAGCTAGATGTGGGGCTTTGAACCCACAAACCATGAGACCATAACCTGGGCTGAAGTTGGATCTTAACCAACTGAGCCACCCAGGCGCCCTGAAGTTACTGGGTTGGGACCTATGTCGTCTTTCTCTCAGAGGAAGAAGGTGAGGCTTTAGCTAGGGCTTCACAGCTGATGAACCCTGGCATCTAACTTCCCATCCCTTGACAAGGCTACCGAAACCGAGGTGGCACTTTCTCCGTCAGGACCACTTGGCACTAGAGTTGCCCCAGGAAGTAAGGGAGCAGTGGGATAACTTTGAAGATCAACTCCAGGGACCCTGAAACAGGGTAGTCATCATCCATGTTCCCTAACTGGAGTTTCCATCTTTAACATCTTGGGTGATTTTTCCCTCCCCTGGTCCTAAAGCCTCTTCGGGTTGGAAAAGACATCTGTCCGTGAACCATGCCCAGACGTGGCCTCAGGCAGGCAGGGCAAGCTAGGACTTCATTGTATTTAATGCAGGGCAAGGGGAGAGAAGGGAGTGGGGGTGGGGTGAAATGGGGGGGTGGGGTGGGAGGGGCAGAATTTTATCCCAGTTCTACTTCACCAATCTTTAGGTATTATGGTCGAAGCTCAAGATGTTACAAGGTACAAACCAGTTGGCCAAAGTGGCAGCAGGAGGACTGCACTTCTCATCTTCCCTGCATCTGTGAGATGGCAGCTTTCGGGAATCCAGATAAGGACTACTCTTTGCCCTGAGTTGGGTAAGCACGAGGGATGGGACTGAGGCACGAGAGTTGGGGAGGGAGGAGGGAGAGGATCTCAGAGCAGGGGCTCAGAAGTCAGGGGAAAAACTTATTCCTGAGAGTGACAGTCACCTCCACAGACTTCAGGGCCTTGGTCTGCTTATGTAAGGGGGGGTTGGGCAGGGAAGGCCTGGAACTGGAGGGAGGCTTGGCTGTCTGAGAAGATGGGATGAGCTGGATGAGCATTCTTAATAACAGTGAATGTGGAGCTCACTGGTGCTTCACTCTTACAGGTACACGTGCCAACAAGAGCCTGTGCCCCTCACCTGTAACTGCAGCCTGCAGGACCTAAGATCATTTCCCTCCAGTGTTCTTTCACTCTTCTGTGGGCAGTGCCCAGGCAAGGGCTGATCCATGCCCAACACTTCTAGCCAGCCTGCCGCCTGCTTGAAATCCTGTCCCAGAAACTGGACTGTTCCTGGGAAAGTGGGTGAAGAAGTCTCTAGAAGAGATTTTGGCCTCCCCAAGAACTTCCCATAGTGGAATTGGGGGCAGGGTGGAGGAGGGCGCATGGGCTGAGTGGATAGGGGCAGCCCGGAGCCAGCCAGGCAGTTTTATTGAAATATTTTTAAATAATTTGCACGTGTTAGTCTCATGTGTCAGCAATGCTTTGTCTGGTTCAGTGATTGCCCACGGGAGAGCAAGCCCAGGGGCTAGATAGGAAATGTTCTGTCCCTTGAGTCCATGCTGAGGTTCCCCTACACGGGGAGAAGAGCCGGTCAGCCCATCTGGGGCTGGCACTGTCCAATATGTGTGCTCTGTCCTCACAGGGCATCCTGAAGGCCAAGGTTGGAGGCCAGAGACCACAGGCTCTACTGCTAAGAGCGTGCCCCAGGCAGCTGCAGGCCGGGTGTGGGAGGCTTGGCATGGTGCCCTCGGTGGCAGAGGAGACTGCCCGCCTCACAGTTCAGGTTGCGGTAGCGGGCAACAGCTGGTGTGGGGCGGGGGCACATGGACAGGAAGCCAAAGCTGAACGGGCCAAGACAGCAGCCAGGGCAGGGCAGCCCCTCATCAGACTCCCGGGGAGCTGAGGGGGGCGGCGAGGGTTCTGTCCGCTCCAGGGCTGCTGCCCGGGGCAGGCTATGCTGGGCCCGGTTCCAGGGCTCCCCAGCCCAGCCTTGTGGGGAGTTCACCACCACAGCTGGGGGGTTGTTGTTAAGGGTAGGTCCTGATCTAGGGGACCAGGGCTGGGAGGCTGAGGAACAAGTGCTGATGAAGTTGTCTGTGGCCACGGCCAGGGGCAGCTGGGGAGCTGGTCCTGGGGGTTCTGGCTCAGGGCTACTGCCCTCACACTCCATTCTTTCTTCAGCCGAGGGGCCCACAGTGGGGGGGCCAGGACCTGGCAGTGCTGTCTCCATACGTCGGGGAAGTTCAGGGGATGATGGTAGCGAGCGGCAGCGACGGGCAGGTGTCCCAGGCTGGACCAGGGTCTCTGGAGTGGTCACCAAGGGCAGTTGGGTGGAGGGCAGTGGTGATGGTGGTACAAGGGGCAGGGGGGCGACTGGCTTGCTGGGTGTGTCCAACAGCTTGATCTTGCCTCCCCTGAGGTCTTCCCGGAGTGAAAAGGGGTTGACTCGAGTCAGATTGTCCCCCCAGTTGGGGGGTGATTCCGGTGATGGGGGCAGGAAGAGGTCTGACCGGCTTCGGGAAAGCCGGGGGTCTGGCCTAGGAAGTGTGGCAGACGGACCCCCTCTTGAAACAGACCCTGTAGACAGAGAAGTGTGTGGTTACTGTTCTTAGCATTGATCATAGTTCCTTGAGGCCTCATTATTCACCAGGAGGCTGGTGGGACTAGAGCTTACAAAAGGGAGTTCCACTGGGTACTTTGGAAAGGGGGAGATGTCACCTCTAGCCCTCCTTTACCTCTTCTTTCCTCCTTCTCCTTCCTTGGCTCTAGAATTTGAAAATATCTTTTTTTGAGATGTCCTTTCACCACCACCCACCCACAGCCTTCTCAGCTAATAAATACACTTAGTCTTCCCCAGACAATTCCCTCAGTCCTAGGGAAGAGACACAAAAGGACTTATGTTGGGTCAAGGTCATGCTCACTTACTCTGATTGTGTGTCAGGGGAGCCCTGGTGAGGGGGGATGGCTCAGGCAGCTGCTCAAGGATCCATTCCAGGTGCTGGGTGATTTCGGTGAAGGGAGCACGAGTGCTGGGTTCCATCTGATGGGGAGAGAAAGGGGCAGCTTCATTCATTGCTCCAAAAGAGGGTCCCTAAGTTTTCCTCTCACCACCTGGGACAGGAAAGCCTTGCCAGCTGATGGATGTGGGTGGTAGGCAAGGAAAGGGAGTGAGGATCTTACACTGCAGCAGTGGATGGCCAAGAGCAGGAAGGGCAGTGGGCAGTCATCCCCTACCAGGGTCTGGAAAGCAGGCACATCCAGGCCGAAGTCCTGCGGGTACAGAGAAGAGGGGCCTTCAAGTCAGCCTTCCTTGGGTTCTCCTTCTGCCCCCCAGTCAGGACCTCAACCTCCAGAGAACCAGTCTAGAGCTCCTCCTTTTCAAACCTGGAGACATCATTCACCTCAGTACGGGGTAGGTAATCTGGGTCGGCAGGTACTCGTGCAATGAGCTCACAGAGGACAATCCCAAAGGCAAAGACATCAGCCTGGGGGGGAGGAGAGAATGTCAGTGGAAGACACTGACAGT
This sequence comes from Herpailurus yagouaroundi, assembly GCF_014898765.1. Lineage (NCBI taxonomy): Eukaryota > Metazoa > Chordata > Mammalia > Carnivora > Felidae > Herpailurus > Herpailurus yagouaroundi. The sequence continues at coordinate 20,825,759 of NW_024412401.1, read as the reverse complement.
TTTCATGTCAGAATTTTGTCAGAATATGTCAGAATTTGGGGGGAAGTCTTGATAGTTTCATGTGTTGGAGGGGTGCCTATGAAGGGGAAGGGAGATCTTGGGGGTCTCCTAAATATTCAGTAGGGCTGTTAAGGAAATTGGGATGGGACCTTATAAAAGTATCTCGAAGGTCTCTGGAAGGCCTTGGGTATCTGAAGGATTGATGTCTTACCTTCTCATCATACAGCTCACCCCGCAACACCTCTGGAGCCATCCAGTATGGGGAACCTACCACAGCCAATGGCTCCTTTCTTGCCCCTTCCCTGCAGGGGTAGGGGCAGAGTGGTCAGAAACAGCTCACTCAGATAACCCCCTAAACAAAAGGGGATGAGGTCAGCCCCCTCCCCACTCCAAGGGAAATGTCTCTGGAGGCTTCATTTAGATAGGGGCCTTCTAGAAAGTTTAGGGAGCACAGGGGCATTCACCTCACCTATACACAGGAATCTTTTCAGCCAGCCCGAAGTCACCCACAACAGCCGTGAAGCCTTGGTCTTCCCGTCGGATCAGACAGTTCTGGCACACACATAGCATCCCCATACACCCATCACCTTCTGTTCTCTTATCTCCCAATATACACCCCAAAGCCCTGTCACTCCAGAAGAACCCCAACCCTCTCTGATCTACCAGTTCTCTAATGCACCACAATCTTGCAATTTCATCTATCACTGCAAACATAGGCTGGTAACCAGCCCCTTAGAGCTCCCCTTCACCCCAGTCCCCCGTTCTTCAATGCTTTGCTACCCCAACATCCTAATATGTCTACTATCCACATTCCAACATCCATGGGTCAGATACAGTGTAATAGTTTCAAATCCCCTTTCATGCCTCCATCCACCTGGCCAGCCTACCTTGGATGTTAGGTCTCGGTGGAATACACCTTTGGCATGCAGGTACCGCAGGCCACGGGCAATGTCCAGAGCCAGGTGGAGCCTGACAGGCCAGGACAGGGGTTCCGGAGAGCTGAGCAGCTGTTCAAGGGTTCCCCCATTCATATACTGGGGCATAATGGGAGTAGAAGGGGAATGAATGTCAAGGTTTCTGCCTGTACTGCAGGTCTCCTACTTGTAAGCCAGGGGACACTTAGGAGGATCGCAAAGGTCAGAAGGGTGAGTCTGTGCGCTAGGATCTCCCGCTCATATTCTAGAGCTGTCCTGTCCAAGACCTGTGCAACTATTTAAATTTAAATTAAGTTTAAATAAAATTAAACATTCAGCTCTCCAGTCACACTAGTCATATTTCTACTGCTACCTACCCACATGTACCTACAGAACATTTTCATCACTACAAAAAGTTCTATTGGACAACATTGTTATAGAGCATATAGGGAATGTGACCAACTGAGGCCTTTTATTTGTGGTTAGCCCAAAGGGAAGTTCAGGAAGCCTCCCATGGGAGGAGGTCCTGCTGCCTCTCATTATTCCTCTGTAGATGCATCGGGCGCTGACTCTCTCTCCCCATGGTGATGGTGGGGGGTCCCCTCCTTCCTGGCCCATCCTCACCTCTGTAAGAGCGTGCAGCTGCCCCTGGTGCACACAGACCCCCATGAACCTGGAAGAGGATGGGGAAGATAGGAGGGTAGGCTGTAAGAACCCAGGCCCCTCTACAGTTCCCACTTTTCCCGCGGGATCTTTCCTCTTCTCCCAGCAAGCTTCTCAGCAAGCGGCTGAGGCCGCTCACCTTAGGATGTTCGGGTGTCGGAGCCGGTTCATCAGCTGCACCTCCCGTAGCGTGTTTCCCCGGTTACTGGGGAGTCTGTTCATTTTCAGCACCATGACTTGCCCTGACTGTCGGTGCCGAACCTGGGGGCGGCATGGGCCGGCGAGTCCAGTGCAGATTCGCCAGGTCGCGAGTGTCGTCCGGGTCTGGGGCCCCTAGCTCCAGCCTCCCGTCTAAGGCTCGGTCCCGCCCCTCTGCCCTCTCTGCTGATCCTACCTTGTAGACCTCAGAGAAGAAGCCGGCCCCGATCTTCTCGGCGCAGTGGAAATCGTCCACGCGCGCCAGGCTGGACACAGCGCTGCGGAGAGCCCGGTAGGAGGAGGGGCGGCCCCGGCCCGGGCCTCCACCCGTGCCCCCCGGCCCCGGGGGCCCCTCCCCCGGCGCCTCACCGGGCCCTGGCCCAGGGCCCCGCAGTGGGGGCCGTTCCCCGGCCATGGCCGGGCCCCCAGCCCCGGCCTGCCTCACATGGCAGGGTCCCCGGGGCCCGGGCAGGCCGCGCTTGCCATGGGCGCGCGCCCAGCCCGATTCGGGACGCAGGGGCTCCCGCTCCCGCCCGGGAGAATGGAAGATCAGCGGAAGATCCTGGGCCCGCCCCCGCCGCGCCGGCTTGCAGGGCCCGGGTAAACGCCGCTCCGCTTCTTTCGGCGCAGGGCCTGGGCCTGGGCCTGGGCCGGGCGGTGGCTGTGGCTCTCCCGGGGGCCGGCGGGCAAGCGGGCGGACTCCCCGCAGGCGGAGGCGGGCTGGCTGGCGGGCGGGCGGCGGCTGCTCCGCTTCGCCGCTGGGGCTCAGGCTCCGCGGCCTGCCAGGGGCGGGGCTGAGCCGGGCCTCCGCTTAACTCCTTCCAGCCCGGCCCACCGGCAGCGGCCACGCCCCCTCAGGTACGCAACCCCTAACCCGTGGCAGCGACACCCTGGGCGAGAGGGTCTGGGACGTCGGGGCCAAATAAGTTCAGGCCCGAGCTAAATAACTGAAGGGAATTATGGGCTGATTGTGCGTCCGCGCAGCTCAAATACCTTTTTAGCTGCTCTGGGTGTCCTTTCTCTCCTCCCACCCTCAGTCCACTGTCTACAGAGAGCCGAGCTCAGGAAGCCGCCGGATTCCTGGGCTCCGTGGGCCAGCAGGGCAGAAAAGTAGACACTTCAGGTCTAGCCACAATCGGAGGTAGCCCAGCAACCTGCCTACATTTCCGGCCCGCGCTCTGTTCCAGCCTGCCCATTTCCCAGGTCTCGACCCTTACACCCCTGGATTCCCTGACACTTTCTCCCTTCTCGGGCAGTTGTATCGTGAGCCTGTGGCCAGCCCGTCCCTGATGTGGCCCACACCTCCTTACTCCATCCCGCCTCCCTCGAATAAAGTTCAGAGGAAGAGAGGAGTATCCGTCCAGTGACTACCCAGCCTCAACCTCCTACTCTTTCCTCCAAATGACCCTATCTCTCTGCAGAGAAGCCTCCACCTGCCCGGAAGCCCCTCCTTCCGCGAGATCCCACCCCTCGGCAAAACCCCGCCCTTCCAGGAGCCCTTTCCTTCGGAGACCCCTCACTTCCTCAGTGAGACGCCCCCTTCAGAGGGACCCTTCCCCAGTATGATACTGCCACCATCAGTGTGTATCAGAACCCCTCAGTGAGACACCCCTCCTCTGTGTGTTCCTTCCACACAATGAGACCCCACCTCTCAGAGTGACTACACCGGTCATTGTGACCCCCTCCTCTCAACGTGACTCCTCCCCTCAATGTGGCCCAGCCCTTATCAGTGTGACCCCTCTCTGGAGGTTCTGCCCTCCACCTTGTAGGAATCCGGTCTGCCCCCTCAGGCTGGAGGAGGAGCTGCAGTCTGCCTCTTTTAAGTCGGTGCTAAGCCCTGAATGCGCACGCACTGTGCACTCACCGAACCCAACGCTTCCGGTTCTCTGCTGGCTCCTCCCCCCGGGGGTCGGCGAAATAGCCAATTATCGCCAGGGATGAGTGACGCGCTCCATCCGGAGGACGCCTCCCAGGCGAGCGTTTGCGGGCAGCTGTGAGCAGCTTGCCACCTAGCGGCGGAATGGAGGGTGGCGGGAATGAAGCCTGCAGCTCTTGGGAGCGAGAGGGGCTTGAAGAAGGCAGAGTTCTTTAAAAAAAATTCTCAAGTATTGCATTTCTGTTTCTGTGGTAAGATGAAAAGGAAATTAAGGCAAGCACATTCTGCGTCCGTGTGCGTGCTCGCCTTCTAACAGTCGTGTCCGGTGTTTATGAGAGTTGGAGCCAAGTTCTATTTAATTGTCCAGGGCTAATGAGAAGAGAAAAAACAGTCTCAGATTATAAACGTTGCCTTAGGGTGGAGAGAAGACCGGATGCTGTCCCGGTGCAGCGTACAGCGGAAGATTTCGCACAGGTTTGGAGACAGAATGGAAGAGATTCACAGCCCTTCTAGAGCCAGTGAAGATAGGCCAGTCTTGAGAACAACCTATGCCTGGGCCTTGTGCATCATGTAATTCTTCCAGAGGCAATTTGATCTCAGCGAAACAAACTCATTCATCACGTTAATGTTCATTTAACACCCACAACTATTTAATTTGTAAATGTGCTTCCTATAGTTGTATGAGATCTGTAAACACTAGGAATTTATGCATTTTGTTAAAATATTATTATAATAGATAATGTAATTGACATATATCTGACCTTTTATCCAAGTTTGAGAGTTACCGTTGTTGGCGATAGTAATTCCAAGCAGAGGAGCCAGGATCCTGTTTTAGAAAGATCACTGTGGTGGTTGTATGGAGGCAGGGAGACTGATTAGAAAGGAAGTTCTGCTAATGTTCAGTCAGGAGAGGATGAGAGACTGAACTAGGATAGGGATAATAGGGAAGAAGAGGAAACATTCAACCAGTCTGGGAAAACTTGATGATTGATTTAGTATCCGAAGCCAGTCAGGTCAGTGGAAAGAAAGCATCAGCCAGGGTCATTTTTAAGTTCGTAGTTTAGATGACTGGTGATATCAACTGAGATAAAGAATCCAGGAGGAAAGGTTGGGTGGGGGAAGTTGGATGTTTGCCTCAAGTAAAGGTGTGATGATAAAGGAAACCATGAATGTGGATGCCATCATCCAAGTAGAGTGTATAGAGGGAGAAGGCTGACAAGAATCCTGGGAATCACCAACATTAAAAGGGTATGTGGATGAAAAGAATTCCGTGAAGGAGACTATGAAGAATCAAGCTGAAAGATAGGAAGAGAATCTAGAGAGGCTGGTGCCATGGAATCCAAGGAATGGGGAATTTAGGGAAAGTGAAATAATGAACAGCATTAAGTAGTACAGAGGGGTCTGCTAAGATAAGTTTTAAGTATTCCTTAATTTAAGCTATTAGAAGATCCTTTTGTGGTTGTTTTTCAAACTTTTATGGTGGAAAAATGTCAAATATGAAAAGAAAGAACAAACAATAAAACAATGAATGTTTATTTACCTTGGGTAAGACCATTTTGTTGGAGAACCTTGTGCAAAATCACTTGTCTATGCCTCATTTGTACTGTTGCCATAAGTGATCTGACCGAGGTGAAAGTACCTGCTTTCATGTACCTACTATGCTAATGATTCTCCAATGATAATTCATGGCCAGTCTTGTTTCATCTAACTCTATACCCTTGCTCTCTCCTTCCACTTAATTATTTGGTGTATATTTTTGATATAGCATTTCATCAATAAATATTTCAGTATGTTACCTTTGAAAGACGAGGATTCTTCTTTAAACCAAACCACAGTACCATGTCACACCCCAAAAAGCCTGATAATTCCTTAATATCAAATGTCTATTTGCTCATATTTCCCCCATTATCTTATAAATGTTTAGTTTAAGAAATTGTTTGGGGCATCTGGGTGGCTCAGTTGGTTGAGCATCCGACTTCAGCTCAGGTCATGATCTTGCAGTTCATGAGTTCAAGCCCAGGGTCAGAGCCTGACAGCTCAGAGCCTGAAGCCTGCTTCAGATTCTGTGTCTCCCTCTCTCTCTCTGCCCCTCCCCTGCTCGTGCTCTATGTCTCTCTTTCTCGCTCTCAAAAATAAATAAACATTAAAAAAAAATTGTTTGAACCAAAATCCAAATAAGGTCAATACATCACAGTTGATGTATCTCTTAAATCTTTTTAAATCTTTAAGTTCATCCTCTTTTATCCCTTACTGTTTTTGTCTTTTTAAAGTTGTTTCTTTTTCTTTCTTTTTCTTCCTTCTTCCTTCCTTCCTTCCTTCCTTCCTTCCTTCCTTCCTTCCTTTCTTTCTTAAAGTAATCTCTGTATCCAACATGGGTCTTGAACTTACAACCTTGAGATCAAGAGTTGTGTGCTCCACTGACTAAGCCAGCCAGGAGCCCTGGTTTGTTTGTTTGTTTTAATGTTTATGTATTTATTTTGAGAGACACACACAGCATGAGCAGGGGAGGGGCAGAGAGAGAGAGGGAGAGAGAGAGAATCCCAAGCAGGCTCCTTGCTGTAGGTGTGGAGCCTGTGGGGCTCAATCTGGGGACCACAAGATCATGACCTGACCTGAAATCAAGAGTCAGATGCTTAACCACCTGAGCTACCCAGGTGCCCGTTTTCTAAAGAAACCATGTCATTTGTTCTGTAGCGTTTCTCAAAGTCTGAATTTTTCTGAGCTTCTTCTGGTAAATTTATCATGTTTCTCAGTCCCCTGTATTTCTGGTAAATTGGTAGTTAGAGACTTAATCAGATTTAGATTTGATTATTTTGGCAAAACTAATTCATCAGTGGGTTTAGTATTCTCTCTCTCTCTTTTTTAGTTTAGTACTCTTATCAGGAGGCATACAGTGGCCTGTTTGTGAGGTAAATTATGATGTTCATTGTCTAGACCAGGGTTTCTCACACCTGGCACTACTGACATTTGGGGACAGATAATTCCTAATTGTAGGTGGCTGTCTGTGCATTGCAGGATGTTTAGCGACATCCTTGGTCTCTACCCACTGGATGCCAGTAGCAACTCCCCCAGTTGTGATAATCAAAAATGTCTTTAGACATTGCCAGTTGTCTCCTGGGGGACAAAAAATTATCCCTGATTGAGAAGCACTGCTCTAGTTTCATTAATAAAGGAGTTAGAAAATAATATTCTCATTCTGTTTTTCCTTCTTTGTTTAGTAGGTAGAATACCTCTATAAAGAGAAACTTTTCCACAACAGCTTGTTACCCAGAGATATATTTCATGCAGGAAGGGAAAGAAAAATGGTTGTTTCTCTTTTATTTTACCAGCTTTTAATGAGTTGGTTCCCTTGCATTCTCCAAAAGTGACCAGTGAGGTTTTTTTTTTATGGTACCATTATGAACTCATAATTTAATACATGTATGATGTGTCTCAATTGTTGGTTGTTTTTCTCATTTTTATTTTTTCATTAAATTTTTTTAATGTTTATTAATTTTTGAGAGAGAGACAGAGTGCGAGCCGGGGAGGGGCAGAGAGAGAGGGAGACAGAATTGGAAGCAGGCTCCAGGCTCTGAGCTGTCAGCACAGAGTCCGATGCGCGGCTTGAACTCAGGGACCGTGAGATCATGACCTGAGCCAAAGTCGGACCCTCAACCGACTGAGCCACCAGACACCCTTTTATTAATTTTTTTAACATTTATTTATTTTTGAGAGACAGAGCGTGAGTGGGGGAGGGGCAGAGAGAGAGAGGGAAACGTAGAATCTGAAGCGGGCTCCAGGCTCTGAGCTGTCGGCACAGAGACCAACGCGGGGCTCAAACTCGCAAGCTGTGAGATCTTGACCTGAGTCGAAGTCAGATGTTTAACCGACTGCGCCACCCAGGCACCCTTGTTTTTATCATTTTAAAATTGTCCTATTTTGACCAGTTGGAACTTATTCAGGTTGGATCCTGAGTGGGTTTTTTTGACACAACCTTTTAAGGTTTCTTGCTATTTAATATAGTAAAATGTTCCATACTTATTTTGTGTATTCCTAAACTAGAGCTGGTATCAGCTATTTTTCTCAAAGATTCATAGTTCCTTTTATTGGAAATGGTATTTAGAGACTGTAATCTGGGATATAAGATTATTTGACTTTAGGAAGAGCAGTTTCATGAAGATAGTTGATTACCTATTGTTCTCAAAACAGTCCCCTCTACCATCTCTTTATTATGAAAAATTTCAAACATGCAGAAAAGTTGAAGGAATGCACAGTGAAGGCCTGTGTACCTTCATCTAGATTCAACAATTGTTAACATTTTGCTGTTTGTTCTCTTTGTGTGTCTCTCTCTAATGTGGTATGATATGATAAATGACCTGATATAACATAATCAATTTTTATTGTACCATTTGAAAATAAGTTTCTGACATCATGGCATTATTAGCATTATCCTCTAAGGTTATTTCCTCTATAACCAAAATACCATTATCACACCTTGAATTACTTCATTTGGTTTCTTGATTCTCATATTTTATTGGCTCTTTCTTCTAGGTCTCTTTTGCTGATCTACTACATCTTCCTGACCTCTAAACAGTGGCATACCAGGGCTCCATCACTGGACCTCTTCTGTTCTCTCTACACACATGCACAGCTGGTCATTTCTCTTGCTTGAGACCCTCAGTATAATGTTGAGTGACTTAATGACAGTAGATACTTGTATCTTGTTCCTGATCTTTAAAAGAATGCTTTTAATTTGTCACTGTTTTTTTTTTTTTATAAAGTCTATTTATTCATTTTTGAGAAAGAGAGAGTGCAGGAAAAGGGCAGAGATAGAGGGAGAGAGAATCCCAAGTAGGCTCCTTGCTATTGGGGCAGAACCGGATGTGGGGCTCAAACTCACAAACTGTGAAATCATGACCTGAGCCAAAATCAAGAGTCAGACACTTAACTGACTGAGCCACCCAGGTGCCCCTTAATTTTTCACTATTAAGTTTCATGTTTACTGTGGGATTTTTTTGTAGCTACCTATTCTAGTTAGTTCTTATCACATTAAGTGGCATGTAACTAATCACATCAAAACCCAGTGGCATAGGGGCACCTGGGTGGCTCAGTCAGTTAAGTGTCCAACTTCGGCTCAGGTCATGATCTCACGGTTCATGAGTTTGAACCCTGCATTGGGCTCTGTGCTGACAGCTTGGAGCCTGGAGCCTGCTTCGGATTCTGTGTCTCCTTCTTCCTCTACCCCTTGCCTGCTCACCCTCTCTTTCTCTCTCTCAAAAATAAATAAACATTTAAAAAACCCAGTGGCATAAAACAAGTACTTATTCTCATAAATCTATTGATTTGAGTCAGCATTCTAAACTAGAATTGGCTACAGTGTTTGGCTATATGCCATGTGTCTCTTGTTCTTCCTGGGACCCACTGATAGCCTCAGAATGTTCTTCTCATTGTGCTAGAAGAAGGGTAAGAAGACAAGTACGGTTTTGCAACTGCTTTTCATGCCTTAGGGTCATGTCATGTCTGTCAACATTCCAGTGACGAAAGCAAGTCATATGGCCAAGCCCAAAGTATACTGTCTATAGCAGGGATGGAAGGAAGGGAGAAAAAAGATTTCTAAACAATGATACATTAATTAATTTTCTAAAATTAAACCAACTTTGCATTTATAGAATAAACTTAACTTGCTCTTGACGTTTTTCTTTTTCTTCTCCTTCTCCTTCCCCTCCTCCCCTCCCCCACTCCTCCTTCTTCTACCTTATTAGATTTGGGTTGCTTTTTAGGGTATTTTACAGTTTTATTTTTTATCAGTTTTGTATTGAAATATAATTCAAAGGCCACATAATTCACCCATTTAAGGTGTAAAATTCAGTAGTTTTTGTTATATGCACAATTTTGCAACGATCATCACAACTAATTCTAGAATATTTTCATCATTCCAAGAAGAAACCTCATGTCCATTGGCAGTCACTCCCTATATCCTGCCCCACAGTCCTAGGCAACGGTTAGTTAACTTTCTCATTGTATAGATTTACCTCTTCTGGACATTTAATATATGGAATCATGTAATATATGGTCTCTTGGTATCTTGTGTTTTTCACTCAGCATAACGTTTTCAAGGTTCATCCATGTGATAGCATGTATCCGTACTTCATTTTTTTTTTTTATTGCTGAATAATATTCCATTGTGTGAATGTACTGTGTTTGTTCATTGGCTGATTGCCATTTGGGTTGTTTCCACTTTTTAGCTATTATGAATGATGCTCCTATGAATATTCACGTACAGGTTTTGTATGGACATACGTTTTCATTGCCTCATGTTCCTCATGTGTTTTGTTCCTCTATTCCCCCTTTACTACCTGTTTGGTTTAAGCTAATATCTTTTAGCATACCATTCTGGTTTTCCTATTTGCTTTTTTTAAACTTACATATTTTAGTTACTTTCTTGGTGATTGCTCTGTGGATTATAATCTAGTCAAATTGTTGAAAGGTAAACACACAATTAATTACCTAAACCTTATATAGTTGATTTGCTTTGGGTAATTGCTGAAGAACATATAATCTGCTATAATGCTGGAGGTGGAAGTCCCCTAGCATGTTGTCTAACTAGTAGTGCTGGCTAGTAAGAAAGCTATTGATAGTGCAATTTATTTTTCATGTCATAAGCCATCTTATACTCCTCTTATTCTCATTGTTTTTCAGTGGCTTCTTAGGGGTTTACAGTCAAGCAGATATCTTTTTCTTCTTTTCCAACACTTATGGTTCTTATTACTTGTTTTGGTTTCATGTACTGTCTAGACTGTCTAGAATAATGTTGAATAATAAGGGTGAAAGTGATCAGTTTTGTCTTGGTTCTGACTTCTGTAAGATTGCCTAAAGTGAAGGACTGTCAACTCTACACGCTGGCATCCAGCTTATGCCAATGGCAAATGTAGCTAATCCTTAGTATTTTTTTTTTGCTAAGCCACAGCCCTTTTTCAGAAACCTCACAGTAATAGTCCCATAAGTGACTAGTTAATTGGAACTGGTATGATGAATGAGATCTGTTTGCCAGTTCTGGCCCTGGATTTTCTCTTGGATGTAGTTTGATATTGGCTGTTCATTTCAAATATTCTTTATCATGTTTCTATTTCTGGTTTACTAAAAACCTTTTTAAAAATCACAAATGGGAGCGTGCCTGGGTGGCTCAGTCAATTAAGCGTCTGACTTTGGCTCAGGTCATGATCTCTTGGTCTGTGAGTTCGATCCCCACATCAGGCTCTGTGCTGACAGCTAAGAGCCTGGAGCCTGCTTTGGATTCTGTGTTTCCCTCTCTCTCTCTACCCCTCCTCCACTCATGCTCTGTCTCTCTCTTAAATAAATAAACATTAAAAGAAAAAGCTTCCAACTCTTGTTTTTGGTTCAGGTAATGATCTCAGGGTTTGTAGTTTGAGCTCCTCATCAGGCTCCACGCTACTGGTGCAGAGCCTACTTTGGGTTCTCTCTCTCTCTCTGCCCCTACTCCCTCTGGCACACATGCTTTTTCTCTCAAAATAAACAAATAAACTTAAAAAGTTCACAAATGGCGGGGGCCTGGGTGGCTTAGTCGGTTGAGTGTTGGACTCTTGATCTCAGCTCAGGTCTTGATCTCAGGGCTGTGAGTTTAAACCCCAGGTTGGGCTTCACACTGGAAGTGAAGCCTCCTTAAAAAAAAAAAAAAAAAAAAGGATCTTAAAACAATTTTTTAAATGTTTATTTACTTTTGAGAGACAGAGAGAGACACAGAGTGCGAGTGGGGGAGGGGCAGAAAGAGAGAGAGAGAGAGAAGGAGACACAGAATCTGAAGCAGGCTCAGGCTCTGAGCTGTCAGCACAGAGCCTGACAAGGGGCTCATGCTCACGGACTGCAAGTTCGTGACCTGAGCTGAAGTGGGACGCTTCAGTGACTTAGCAACCCAGGTGCCCCAAAAATATCTTTAAAAAAAAAATCACAAATGGATATTTAATTTTTTAAATGATTTCCCCATGTCTGTTAGAGTGACGAAATGGCTATTTCCTTTGGTGTATTCATGTTAATTACATTGATAGATTTTCTAGTTCAATCATTGCTGTAATCCTAGAAACATGACATATATTATTCTTTTACAATATTGCTAGGGGTGCCTGGGTGGCTCAGTAAGTTAAGCGTCTGACTTCAGCTCAGATCAGGATCTCATGGTTTGTGAGTTTGAGCCCCACTTCAGGCTCTGTGCTGACAGCTCAGAGCCTGGATCCTTTGGATTCTGTGTCTCCCTCTCTCTCTGCCCCTCCCCGCTCATGCTCACTCTCTCTCTCAAAAGTAAATAAACTTAAAAAAATTTACAATATTGCTAGATTTTTTTTTTTTATTATTATGTGCCCGACACCAGTGCTTCATGCTAGAGATACAACTGTGAACAATATCGACAGATAAAGTATCTGCCCGTATTGAACTCTCAATTCAGGGGTGATAAAGAACATTTGCCAGCTCTCCCTGACGCTGTGCTTTTGGCAGAAACCACTCAAGATATGCTGTCTTGCAGAGCCTTGAGAGGTCCCAGAAAGAGGGCTGCGATCATTTAGTGGTATTTGCCACTGGATTGGAGGAGAGAAGACAGTGATGGCAAGCATCCTTCTATTTGCTATCCCTGGTTTGATGTTTTATTTAGGATTTTTCATCTGTATAACTTGTGTGAGGTTGTTAGGTCTTAGTAACTAATTTTGTAAATTGAGTGTAATGTAGGTCTTTTGGTAGGGGGCATCTATTCAACTGCTTTTTCAGTTTCTTCTGTGGCTATTGTCTTCTTCAGGTGTTCTGTGTCATTTTGGGTTGATATTCATTTATATTTTCCCAGACAATATTAATTGCACTGAGATTTTTTTGGTTTAGTTATATGAAGTTTCACTTAGTATTCTGTTTTTTTCTTTTTTAATGTTTATTTATTTTTGACAGAGAGTACAAGCCTGGGAGGGACAGAAGAAGCGGGAGACAGAAAATCCGACCAGGCTCTGCACTGTGTGGGTTCAGCTTTTGGCTTTGCCCAACAAAGCTGAGGATGGCAGAAAGGATTACTCAGGACTCCATAAGAGAGGTGAGAGGGAGGCTAAGGGAAATGTCCCTGAGCTGCTCTCAACCTCCCGTATTTATTGAGCATACATTTAGGGTAACTTGTGCAATATGTCAGTGGACTACATGTGAGTAACAACGTATAGAAAACGTGCAGAAACTCACATGTGGAACTTGAGAAACTCAACAGAAGACTATGGGGGAAGGGAAGGGGCAAAAATAGTTACAAACAGAGAGGGAGGGAGGCAAAATAAAAGACTCTTAAATACAGAGAACAAACTGAGGGTTGATGGGGCTGGAGAGGGAGAGAGGAAAATGGGTGATGGGCATTGAGGAGGGCACTTGTTGGATAAGCAGTGGGTGTTGCAGGTAAGCAAAGAATCACGGGAATCTACCCCCAAAACCAAGAGCACACTGTATACACTATATGTTAGCCAACTTGACAATAAATTTTATATATATTCATATATAAAAAGAAATGTGCAGAAAAACAAGACAGGATCAAATATTCCATGTGATAACATGGTCTAAGGAATTTATGAGCATAGGCAGGACCTAATCCCTAGATACACATTAACTAGATAAGCTAAGCATGGTCTGCTGTTTTCAGCAAGGCCAGAAAGCAGTGTTCTGCTTTGCAATGTATTCCCTATAATCTTCTAACCCAGGATATAGCTATTTGATTTCCCACAGTGCACTGTAGAGCCTGGTTCGAACTCAGGAACCGTGAGATCATGACCTGAGCCGAAGTCGAAAACTTAACTGATTGAGCCACCCAGGTGCCCCTAGTATTCTTAGATAGTTAAAAAAAAATTCCTGTGTGCCTGTGTTTCTAGCCATTTCCTCATGCCACCTGGAGGGCTTGTGTAATCTTTTTCTCTTGGCTTAGCTGTGCCAGTAGTTGGCTTATTTGCTTATTTATGTATTTATTTATTTATTTATACATACAGCTCCTAGAATAATCATTTCAATTGTTTTTCTGGTTTCTGGTTTATTGGTGTCTACAGTCAGCTTCATAAATTTTTCCTCTTTTCCTTAGCTTATGATATTCCTCTTTTCCTAGCTTCTTGAGTTGACTGCTCAGCTACTTGCTAGGCAACTTACGTAGTTAGCTGGTTTAAAAAATTTTTTTTACGCTCGTTCAATTTTGAGAGACAGAGTCCAAGAAGGGGAGGGGCAAAGAGAGAGAGAGAGAGAGAGAGAGAAACCGAAGCAGGCTCCAGGCTCTGAGTTATCAGCACAGAGCCCGATGCTATGCTGGAACTCACGAGCTCTGAGATCATGACCTGAGCAGAAGTCAGCTGCTTAGCCGACTGAGCCACCCTGGCGCCCTTAGGTAATTAGTTGGTTTTAGATTTGTTTACCTGGCTAGCCTGTCTGCAGCCTATTCTGCTGACGTCCTCACAGTCTGCAGTGCATGACCCCCTGCCCTCGCTAGGCACAGCTAATTGGCAAGGGTAGCCAGTTCATCTGCTGGGAGACCAGGCTTCAGAGACATGAATGTGGTATAGATAGATATCAGTGTCCATCTATATCTGCTTCTCCTTTCTTCATTGGGCATGTGGAATCTCATACTTCCAAGCTGCAAAATGTTAACAATTGGTAAATCTAAGTAAAGGTTATATTTTTATTGTGATTTTTCTGTAGGTTTTTTTTCCAAGTTAAAACTTTAAAAAATATACCAGTGCCCTAATTCCCAGAATAACCTGGATGGGGCCAGCCATGAATATTTTAAAAAACCACTCTAGGTAATTCTGAAGCACATTCCTGCTTAAGAAATCACTGTTGTAGGGATGCCTGGGTGACTCAGTCAGTTAAATGTCTGATCTCCACTCAGGTCACGATCTTGCGGTTCATGGATTCCAGCCCTGGGTTGGACTCTGTGCTGACAGCTCAGAGCCTGGAGCCTGCCTTGGATTCTGTGCCTCCCTCTCTCTCTGCCCCTCTCCTACTCACCATGAAAAGAGATCCAGAGAGTTTACTAATTTACCCAAGGTTGTATAGTTAGTAAGTGACAGATCCAGAACTGAGCCTATGTCCTTAGTCATGATGTCAGTGTGCACTTGAGGCTAAAACTTGCTCAATAAAGATTTGATTGAGTTCTCAGTTGTTATTTATCTCTAAATGATGGTATGTAATCATACTTTTTTTCTTTTGCTCCAAGAATTATTTAAGAGGGCATTTAAAAAATGTCTTAGTGTTGTTTTTTTTTGTTTGGTTAACCTAATTTTTATTTTCCTTTTACAGGTTTATTGTGTTTGTGTGAAAAAATGTGGCTTATTTTGTGCTTGTTGGGATTTTTGAGATTTTTCTTTGTAGCTTAAGGTAATTTTTTTTTTTTAATCTCTATTGTGGCAATTTATTGTATTTTGACTTTCTCTGTATCTCTGTATCTTCTTTAAAGTTGTAAAATCACTGTGGTTAGGAATTATGTCTAATTCATTTATTCATCTCTATATTGACCAGAATGTAATTGCCTGGCAGAGATGTTCAATAAAAGTTAGTTGACTGAATACATTAATATTGATCCTTGTGGATTTTAAGAATACTATACAGGGGCGCCTGGGTGGCGCAGTCGGTTAAGCGTCCGACTTCAGCCAGGTCCCGATCTCGCGGTCCGTGAGTTCGAGCCCCGCGTCGGGCTCTGGGCTGATGGCTCAGAGCCTGGAGCCTGTTTCTGATTCTGTGTCTCCCTCTCTCTCTGCCCCTCCCCCGTTCATGCTCTGTCTCTCTCTGTCCCCAAAAAAATAAATAAACGTTAAAAAAAAAAAAAAAAGAATACTATACATATAAAAATGCCAGAAGGAGGGGCGGCTGGGAGGCTCAGCTGGTTAAGCGTCTGACTTGATTTTGGCTCAGATCATGATCTCATGGTTCAAGAAATCGAGCCCAGAGTTGGGCTCTGCGCTGGCAGCACGGATTCTGCTTGGGATTCTCTCTCTTTCCCTCTCTCTCTCTGCCCCCCCCCCCCCCCCCGCCAAATAAATAAATAAACTTTTAAAAAAAGCCAGAAAGAGACTGTACCATTTCCTTTCCTTTGATCCATCCTCTATGATATTGATAGTGGCCTATTTTCAGGACAACTAATAGTTGAATAAGATTCAATTGAAGCTGCATCTTAAGAGGAAAATGCACATTTTAAAGATCATTGAAGCATATGAGATTTTACAAATATAGTTGTATTTAGGAATTACTCTGAGAGCATGCCAAAATTTTTATTATTTTTTTAAAAATGTGTTTTTTGGGGCGCCTGGGTGGCGCAGTCGGTTAAGCGTCCGACTTCAGCCAGGTCATGATCTCGCGGTCCGTGAGTTCGAGCCCCGCGTCGGGCTCTGGGCTGATGGCTCGGAGCCTGGAGCCTGTTTCCGATTCTGTGTCTCCCTCTCTCTCTGCCCCTCCCCCGTTCATGCTCCGTCTCTGTCCCAAAAATAAATAAAAAACGTTGAAAAAATTTAAAAAAAAATGTGTTTTTTAAGCCCATAAAATATTTTCACTGGTAAATAGATAAGGGAGTTAGAACTGGAAAGAATCTTTTTTTTTTTTCCTTTAGAGATTTTATTTTTAAGTAATCCCCACACCCAGTATGGGGCTCAAAGTCACAACCCCAAGATCAAGAGTCACATGCTCCACTGACTGAGCCAGTCAGGTGCCCCAGAACTGGAAAAAGTCTTAATAGCCATCCAATGCCTCTCTTTCATTTTACAGATGTGGCTCAAAGACTTTAAGTAATTTGCACAGACCTGTATTACCCATCCCATGTTCTAGTTAGGACTAGACTATATGACCAGTTTTTAAAGTCCCCTGTGTATAGTTAATAAGTCATCCTTATTCATATTCTGGTATTCCTTTTTAATATTTTGACTTCTTGAGTTACTAAAGACAGAAAAGTATATTAAAGTCTTCTAGTCAATACCACCATTTCTGGTCGTTTCTACTTGGATTCCTTCCATCCCCACCCTACCTCTTGGATGTCAAATGCTAAGATTTGGGTTATCATAATCTTTGGTTTATGATATAGTCTCATCATTTATTGGTTTGATTGATTTCTTCTTAATGTGTAATAATAAGAATTTATGAAACCACCATCCCAAACAAAAACTGGGATCTTGACATTAACATACATCTCACTGTATGGTCTCCTCTCTCATTTTGTCTCACTCCATGTGAGGTAAGCATCTGAAACTCATGCCCATCATTACCTTGCTTTCCTTATTATGTAGGTTTATTGCATCTCTCCCTCTCTGTATATATCTTTTTGCCTATTTTGCCCATCCCCTCTGGCAACCACCACTTTGTTCTTATGAGTCTGTTCATTCGTTTTGTTTTGTTTTTTTGATTCTACATATAAGTGAAATTATGTGGCATTTGTCTTTCTTGGTCTGACTTACTTCACTTAGCATAATACCCTCTAGGTTCAGCCAGGTTGTTGCAAATGGTATGATTTCTTTTTCTATGGCTGAGTAATATTGCATTGTGTATATATACACACCACATCTTTATCCATTCATCTTACCGACAGACACTTAGGTTGCTTCCGTATGTTGGCTATTATAAATAAAACTGCAATGAACATAGATAGGGGTGCATATATCTTTTGAATTAATATTTTCATTAGAATTATTGGATCATTTTTATCTATTTACTTGAATTTAAATTTTTTTTTCAACGTTTTTATTTATTTATGGGACAGACAGAGACAGAGCATGAACGGGGGAGGGGCAGAGAGAGAGGGAGACACAGAATCGGAAACAGGCTCCAGGCTCCGGGCCATCAGCCCAGACTCCGACGCGGGGCTCAAACTCACGGACCGTGAGATCGTGACCTGGCTGAAGTCGGACGCTTAACCGACTGCGCCACCCAGGCGCCCCAACTATTTACTTGAATTTAAAAAGGGTTTCATGTTGTCTGTAATCTTTTGGAGTTTATTCTTTTCACTTCTTGTTTCACTTTTGATGGTCTCTTGATCTGAGAAATTTTTTTCAAAGGCCCCATGATTTTCTTTCCATTTATCCTCATAGAGGGGATTTATGCTTGCCCGTATTGTCTTACAATCAAATGACTGACCTGGGATCCATCTGAAATTTTTGTTTCATAAATATTCTGATTGATTTTAAAAAATTGAGATATAGTTGACATATGACATTATATTAGTTTCAGGTGTGCAACATAATGATTTGATATTTGTACTTACATGAAATTTTACAGCAATTCCTGGTCAGGATCAAAGGCAGAGCCACAGAAAGTTATAGACTGCTGTTTTGGAGACCTAACAGGCTGTGTGGAACAGGCAGGGCACTGATGTGGCTTTCCTAACTGGACCTTCATTTCATGGATGGGTGGAATCCTAGTGAAACATTCTCTGCACCAACACTGGGTTTGCAGTGTCCACCAGGAGCAAGTTGTGGTTGGGTTGCCATGACGACCGTCCCCTGGAATGGGGCACAGAGGCCATGAGCATTCCTATGGGCCCCTTAGCTAGTTCTTTCACTTCCTTCCCAGGTTAGAACACCTTTCTGATCTTCACAGATCTTAGAAATATTGTCTACACAGATGGAAACAATAATAGTTACAGGCCATTTCACCAACAGGAGTAGACTGCTTCTTCACAAATCTAAGACTTCACACAAATCTAAGACTAACTGTATGCAGTATGTATTAACTCACACACTGATTCTAACTGCCATGGTCTGTTCTACAGAATTTGTTCTAGTCTCTACGTTTTTTTTTTAAATAAAATTTAAAAATATTATTTTTGAGAGAGAGAGAGAGAGAGAGAGAGAGAGAGAGAGAGCCAGCGGAGGAGGGGCAGAGAAAGAGGGAGACACAGAATCCAAGGCAGGCTCCAGGCTCTGAGCTGTCAGCAAAGAGCTCGATGTGGGGCTCGAACTCACAAACTGTGAGATCATGACCTGAGCGGAAGTCAGACGCTTGACTGAGTCACCCAGGTGTCCCTAGTCTCTACATTCTAATGTATACTCCAACTTAAGTTTGAACTTTCATTTTCTCAGCTTCACACTCTTTCCCCTGAGCCCCCAACCTCTGTTACTGTTCTCAGCTCTTTTCCTGTCTCCCATTCCCAACAAATTCCAACCAAACACTATGAATTGCTGTTTAGTTAGCACTTAACATAAGCATGGGCCAGTTGCTCTTTTTGTATCATCTCGTGCTACTATCTTGTCCTGTTATCTATTTTGTCCTACTCAAAGAAGAAGTAACAGTAATGTCCTCATTTTATGGATAAGAAAACTGAGGGTTAATGAGATGAATTTGGCTAAGGTCCATATCTCTAGTGAAGCTAGAATTTGAACTAGTTTTTTTTGTTGTTGTTTTTTGTTTTTGTTTTTATTTTTATGTATGATGCTTGGGCTCTAAGTAAAAGAAAACTTAAACTGGCCTTAACAATAATGAAATTAATTATTTCACATAAAAAGATTGGTTAAGGAGCGCCTGGGTGGCTCAGATGGTTAAGCACCTGACTCTTGATTTTGGCTCAGGTCATGATCTCATGGTTCCTGGGACTGAGCCCCTCCTAGGGCTCCTCATTGACAACACAGAGCCCTCTTGGGTGGGATTCTCTTTCTCCCCCTCTATCTGCCCCTCCCCCACTTATGCTTGCTCATTCTCTCAAAATAAATAAACATTAAAAAAAGGGTTGATCAATTCAGTAGCTCATCAAGGACCCAGGCCTTTCTACTTTACCACCCATCCTTGCTGTATTCAGGTTTTGTCCTCAGATTAGCTTTGCATTCCACAAAGTTTCATGATGCCTACCAAAGTTCTGTCATCATGTCCATATAATTTCTAGAGGCGGGAAGGGACATTATTCCTTCTTGTCCATCTCTCTTTCTCTAATTTGTCATGCATCTTTTTTTTTTTTTTTAAGATTTTGAAAAAACATTTATTTATTTTGAGAGAGAGAGAAAGAAAGAGAGAGACAGAGAGCATGTGCACAAGCAGGGTAGCAGCGGAGAGAGAGGGAGACACAGAATCCAAAGTAGGCTCCAGGCTCCGAGCTGTCAGCACAGAGCCTGATGTGGGGCTTGAACTCATGAACTGTGAGATCATGACCTGAGCCAAAGTCAGACACTGGACTGGCCACCCAGGCACCTCTGTTATGCATCTTTTTAAACAGCATTTTACATTGCTTACTTTTCTTGGGACCCTTTCTCATCCTGGCTGACTTCCCTTTATTGTCCAGAATTCCACCAGCCCATGCCTAACTAATTGCCGGCAAGGGGACAGGATCACTATTATGGGCTTAGACTAGTTAAGACTCATTCCCAGGGCTGGTTCCAAGCTTCCCTGAAGTTTCTGGCTGCTCCACAGAACAGAATTAAGGTTCTGTTAGGAAGAAGGAGATGGGAGTAGGGAACAGGTACGCAGTGTGCAACCAATAGTCGGGTTGGATTCTGTTAGGGAATCCCCAAGTCCAGGTTGTTCCTTGACACACTGTTACTTTTCTGGGCTCTCCCCTCAGTTCCCATCCCCATCTAGCGTATTTCCTTAATAGTGAGTCAAGTCCCCTACAACTCTAGCTCTAAAGGACACATTCCAAGGCTGTCTTTGGCAGAACAGCAAGGAACGTGAAATGTATTCCTTGGGGCCCAGTGTTCTTGTGTAATCCCCAGGTCAGTGACATGTGTTTGGTCAGCCTGGGCACTGTCAGTTGGGTAGGGGGAAGAGCAGAGGCTCTGCCTGCTGGAAAGGTGTACTGACCTGGCCCTGACTCAGCCCCAGAGCTGAGTTCCAGTCATGCTCCCTTCTGAGATCTCCTTTATTTAAAAAAATTTTTAAATTTATTTTTACTTTTTTAAATAAAAACTTTTTAATGTTTATTTATTTTTGGGAGAGAGAGAGAGACAGAGACAGAGCACAAGTGGGGGAGGGGCAGAGAGAGAGAGGGAGACACAGATCTGAAGCAGGTTCCAGGCTCTGAGCTGTCAGCACAGAGCCTGACACAAGGCTAAAACTCATGAGCTCTGAGATCATGACCTGAGCCAAAGTCAGACGCTTAACCAAATGAGCCACCCGGGCACCCCTGAGATCTCTTCTTTCTGGTCTGTACTCCTCTTAGAATCCGAATTGTTTTCCCCCTCCTTTTTTTTAAATTAAAAAAAAAAATTAAATGTTCATTTATTTTGAGAGAGAGAGAGTGAGCAGGGGAGGGAAGAGAGAAAATGTGAGCAGGCTCTGCACTGTTCGATCCCATGAACCGTGAGATCATGACCTGAGTTGAAATCAAGAGCTGGACGCTTAAAGAATTGAGCCACTCAGGTGCCTCCCCTACTTTTTTATAGTTTGTATTTATTTTGACAGAGAGGGGAGAGAGAGAGAATCTCAAGCAGGCTCCTTGCTGTGTCAGTGCAGAGCCTGACACAGGGCTTAAACCCACAAAAAATGAGATCATGACCCGAGCCAAAGTTAAGAGTCGGATGGACACTTAACCAACTGAGCCACCCAGGCACCCCTTCCTTTTTTTTTTTTTTTTTTTTTTTTTTTAAATATGCTCTGCAGCCAGTGTGGGGCTTGAACTCATAACCCTGAGACTAAGAGTTGCATGCTCTACTGACTGAGCCAGCCAGGTGCCCCCTGAATTGTTTTCTTAACAAATTCTAATTTGTTCTTAAAACCCTAGTCTTAAAAACCCAACATTACTGTCGTATCTCCTTTCCGTGACCTCCCACATTAGGAAAACCAATATCCACTGAATTTACTAACCAGTCACAGATCTCCCATATGTGTTAGAAGCTTTGAGAAAGTATTAGACAATAGGGAAGAAAATTAAGTTTTAGTAGCTGTGTGCCAGGTGCCTGGGGTAAATTCTTTCCCACACTGACTTTATCCTTAACAGCATCCTGATAGGTTGGGTTATTTTAACTTTCATGTTAGAGTTTAGGGAATTCAGGTTCAGAAGTTAAGTTGCCTGCTCACAAAAGGTAAGGTTGGCTCAAGGCCACAAGCTGTTAGGAGCGCATGACTGCGTGACCTCATGCCCATGCTCTTTCTCCTACCCTTCCCCTCTTCTGACTTCATGGTCTTTACTATTACAAAACACATTTGTATATATTGATTTTAGCCTCACAACAGTAGCAGGGTGAGTCCTAGTATCTGCATTTTGTAAATGATGGTGGGGTTCAGAGACACTAAATGACTTGCCCAAAGTCATGTGGAGTTTAGCTCTTCTGACTACAGAATGTGTATAGGAAAGCATGGCATAATTTGTTGAATGATGATCCAGATTATGGTGGGTAATCAATAAATAATTCATCAGATTAAATTACTGAAAATAAACAATGTCACTGCTTTGAGGTCCCTAGGTTCCTTTTTCTCCCTGTGACCTCCCCTCTGGGCTTCCCTCAGAGACCTCTTTTCCCAGGAACTCTATCACCTCCAACCAAGACTCACAAAGAGTAGCACCCACATGTCTTCAGGCAGGAGGCTTAAGAAGGAAGGGTCTTCTTTTATGATAGAGCTGAGTGGACCTAACAGTTTTTGTTCTTTCCCTTCCCACCTTAGGCCTTCCTGGAATGGGGAGGCCCTACTCAGACTTTTCCCTGCCCCACTTGGCCGACTGCATTTGTTCTGGAGTAGACAAACCAGTGAGTCCCTGCTCTCCTGTTTCACTGGCCTTTGCCCTGGCAGTTATCAAACTAATGCCTCCTCCTCTCTCCTCCCCTGGCACTGCCTCCTGCCTCTGGCTCCGCCCCACAGCCCTGGACACAGTACACAGAGCCCAGAGTTTGGGCTCCAAGGGAAACAAAAGGAACTGCCTGGATCCCCATGGCTATGGCCAGCACCTTCATACCAGGGCTGAACCCCCAGAACCCTCATTATATCCCAGGGTAAGACTTCTGCTTGTTTCTGGAAATAGGCATATAGGGATATGGGAATTGTGCCACTTAGATCTTGGAGGTCAAGTAGACATACTGGTATTTGGGAGGCCCAGGGCTGGGATATTTATGGTGTTTGATGGAAAAGGAAAAGCAAGGCAATAGTGGTAGCTGGGCCTGCCACAAAACTCTGTTGTCTTCTCTATGGTAACAGGGTAACAGCAGAGGGGAAGGGTTGAAAACCTAGAGAACTGAGAAATGCCTGCTCCAAATGGGCACACAGCTGAATCCAGAAAAAAAAATCAGGGCTTCAGAGGTCTGTCTATCTCTGGGGGTGATGGAGCAGAGGGAGACTGGAGGTGACTCGGGGGGGGGGGGTCCTGTGCTACAGGTACACCGGACACTGCCCACTACTTCGGTTCAGCATGGGCCAGACCTATGGGCAGATGACTGGTCAGCTACTTCGAGGAGTTCCTGGCCTGGCCTGGCCCCCTGCCCATCGCACACTTCTGCCTCCCATCCGGCCTCCACCATCTCCTGAGGTTCCCAGAGGAAGACCGCCTGTCAGGCGTGGACATGAAAGGCTCAGTTCCAGCATGATCCCAGGGTACACAGGTATGTATGTGTGGTCTGAATAGGTGTCCCTGTCCCAGAACATGTGCCCCAAACACTAATCGAAATCCTCCTTGCCCCCTCCCACCCAGGTTTTGTACCCCAGGCACAGTTCCTCTTTGCCAAGAACTGTAGCCAGGTCTGGGCTGAGGCTCTGAATGATTTCACTCAGTGGTCTGGGGGACAAAGGAGTCAAGAACTGCCGAAGGAAGCCAAGGAAGAAAAAGACGTGGGGAAAGACCAAGAACCAAAGCCAGAGTCAGAGCTGGAGGCAGAGAAGGAGCTGGAGCCGGGGCAAGAGGCAGAACAAGTGAGACCAACAAGGCTGGAGAGAGTGCAGGGGGAGTTGGTAGTGTGACCAGGCCTAGGGGTGGCCATGAGTAGCATGACTCTGGGTACAGGGAGTATGGGCCTGACTGCCAGCTCCAGCTCCCAGGGAGCTTCTGGTAGAGCACAGGAGCTGAATTTGATGCCCTTATTTTTTCTCTATCAACTTCCCCTCACAAGGCTTCCCCCTATTCCATGGATGACAAAGATCCTCGCAAGTTCTTCATGCCAGGTGAGAGGAAGTGGGTAATGATCAAAAGCATGGGGAGGCTCCCAGGAGGTCCTGACTCAGTATCCCCATCCCCCTAGGCTTCACTGGTTACGTGCCCCGGGCCCGCTTCCTCTTCGGCTCCAGCTTTCCTGCACTCACCAACCGGGCACTGCAGGAATTTGGACAGATGTATTCAAGGGGCAGATCCCAGAAGGATCCCAAACATCTCCCCCCACTTTCTAGGACCTACCCTCAGAACCTGGGCCTGTTACCTAACTATGGGGGCTATGTGCCAGGTGAGGATAGCCCCAGAGGGAAGCTTCGGGGACCAGAGTATTTGTACGTGTGTGGCACAGGTGGAGGTGGTTTGGGGGGTTGGAACTAATAGATATGGAGGGGGGGCTTGGATCACGTGGTTCAGCTTACCACTGCGCAGAAAAGGAAACGGAGGTAGCCCACAGTGGAAGGTAGGACAAGATTTTGGAGGGCTTAGGCACTGGCTGAGAAATAAATGGCTTTTCCATGCTACCAGCTACAAGTGACAGACTGTCTTGTCCATATAGGGTATAAGTTCCAGTTCGGTCGCACGTATGGGCATCTCACCCATGATGTACTGGGCCTCAGCACCCTCCAGAAGCAGCTCCTGGTATAGGTACCTGGACTTCAGGTTCTGTCTTCCCTTTCTTCCTATCCCAGCCATCCTTTTGCAAGGAAGAGAGGTGGGCCGCAGGGTGGGGGGAGGCACAAAGAAAAATGGTTTGGAGGCCGAGCACCTTTTTTATTAATAGGTGTAATAAATAAATAAATAAATACATAAACAGAAGTCTGGGCTCCTCCTCCCTCTTCTGACCACCAGGCACTGGCCACAGCCTATTTACATTTGGGGGCCTAGGGAGCTGGCCCCAATACTGTCACCCATCCTCCTTACCACCTGGCCTAGGAAACCCTGCAAATGGGCCTCTGGTCACCTCCCTCCATAGGGACATGCTTATCTGTACCTATGGGAGGGCCAGCCCAGATGGCCGGGGAAATCCTGGCAGCCCAGTGCTGCATCCCTTCCCTCCTTTCTGGGGTGGAGGTCTGGATGAGGTCACTGGGACAGTTAACGGGGAGTAATTAATACTGAGCACAGGGATGTATGGCCCCCAGCTCTTAGTCTGCTCTCTGTGGCCAAGCCAGAGGGCTTGGGAAGGGCTCTCAGGCTCTGAGTTGGGGGTTATGAGGGTCCCTGAGGCCACCAACATGCACAGGGCCTCAGTTTTGGCTGCTTCCAGGGGTTGGACTTGGAGTTGGGGTCAAGGTCACATAGGCCAGTGGCACCAGGCCGGTGTCGGGGCCGCGGCTGCAGCGCAGCCAGTCTCCTCCAGCTGGCCCCAGCACCCGGAGGATATCTCCCTTGTGGAAGCTCAGCTGTCCAGGGCCTGTGGCCAGATGATGGCACAGTGCCTTCACCTCGCTGGGGAAACAACAAATGGAGGTCAGAGAAACCCCATCCAACACCAAACCCAGCCCCCCAATCCTGTCTCCCAGGGCTTACCATGGAGGCTTGGAGGGCAGAGCTGGAGAGGGTGGCTCCTGCAGGCTCTCCCTGGGCTCTGGCTCCCGGCGGGCACCCACTGTCTGTGCCACTAGTTGGAACATGGACTTGTCCAGGCTCAGCCAGTCAGAGGGTAGCCTAGAAGAGAGCAGCTAGAGCTCTGGCTCTGTCTGTATCCTGGCTTAGAGAGGCTCCCCAAATCCCTCCGTCTACACTATGGGATGCCGCTCACCTGTTTGCGGGCCGGGTCTCACGCTGAGCCTTTCGGGAGCCAAAGAGGTGGCCCCACTTGATGCCCCCAGGTGAAGGTTCTGAGGCTCCTTCCTCATTTTCTGCTGAGGGGGCAGTGGACCCTTCCCTCTCCCGGCTGCGCCTCAGCTCAGCCAGCACAGAATCAGGTGGGCTCCCCATCCAGAAGGGCCAGCCCCTATCCCGGCCAAGGGTCTCCTCAGGGGCAGGGCAGGCCTCCGCCCCCTCGACTACTCCCTCTCGAGGGGGTGGCCCCCCACTTCCTGACCCTTTCTTTTTCTCACTGCTGCTACTGCTGCCACCACGGGGGAACCTAGAGCACTCAGCTGAGCCATCGATGTAGACCTGGGAACTCTGCATGAGCTGGTACCACCAGCCGGCCTGCCCGCCTCGGGCCCACCTGCCACGCCCTGGGACCCCAGCTGCCTCTGCCACCTCTTCTGTCTCCTCTTCCTCTTCATCCTCTCCACCTTCTGAGGCACCCACACCCTTCACCCGCTCCCCATGGACTGCCCTGTCCGTGTCTCCAGGGCCCTCCTGGCCCCGAGCCCGGGCCAGCTGCAATGTTGAGTGGGCGGACAGCAGTAGGTCCTGGGACACCCGCAGCAGCTCCTTGTGCTGCCGCTGCTGCTGCCCACTTTGCAGCAGCCGGTGCTGGAACAGCAAGTCAAGGCTGAAGGGCAGCAGGGCCAGGGGCTGTAGCAGCAGCAGCAGCTCCTCAAAGAGGCTAGGGCACACAGTGTGTGCTGCACTCAGGAAGCCCCACGGCTGGTAGTGGGTCTGGATGATATCTAGGGGAGAAAGAGAGAGGCCTGAGCCACACAGAGAAGCACAGCCTGGCCTGGGGTGGGCCTTTGAGAAGCAGCCCTGGCAGAGCCACCGCATATGGCCACACAGGCTGCGTACTGTGCCCTCAGATGCACTCCAGTGGAAACGATGCCACCTCAAGTTGTGCAGGTCGCGACCTCCAAACCCTAAGTGGCAGCCCCAAGTTCAGAGTGGAGGTGTTGGGGTTCCTAGCCACCCTGACTTCCACACTGCCTGAGTATCCTGCTGACTCCAAGGCTCTAACACAAGTAGAAGCTGGGGGAAGTTTTGGGCAGAAGCCCTGGCTTTGAGGATGAAAGTTTGTGGGGTTCCCTCCCCACCTCTAGAATCTGTAAAGAGCTGTGCCTCCCTCTTTGAGCCTCTGAGGTCTGGCCTATATTGAGTTTGCAAGAGAGAACAGTGTCCTGGGCATTACCTTCGTGGTTATAGAGGTGGTTAAACCAGAACTCCAGGGACCGGATGCTGTAGGGAAATAGGTGAAGAGAGTTGAATCTTGTGTGGATATAGCCAGATGATAAGGTACAAAGGAGACGGACATCGGGTCAGACATAGAGCAGAGGTATAGGCTGAACACCCCCCTTCTATGGCTACCTGGTTCATTTCATGTAATCTAGTTCTGGAAAGTCAGCGGGGACGTTGGGAGGGGGTGAACATGTGATTCACAAGCCAATTTCTTCCCTCTAGAAAGGAGTTGGCTTGCATAGGACCCAAGAAGTCAGGGCAGCTACTGAGTGAGAGTACAGGGTACACATCCCCAAGGGGATGGCCTGGGCCCAACTTGAGAAAGAAAGATACTAGGATGTGGATCTCAAGATGGATTTACGGGCAGGCAGGATTTGGAAGTAGTGCTGGAATGGAGTGGATCAAAGTTTACAATATCCAAAGAACCAGATTAATTTCCAAATAAGCCAGATTATGGATTAAAAACCAGATTAAAAGCAAATGACCATGTTGGTGATCAGTGCCAGGGGGTTGTGGGTGTGGTAGGAAACCAGTGACCTACTGAGAGAGGCTATAGCTAGATGGGAGTGGCGGGGGAAGGAGGAAGGTGAGCCTGAGCCCTGGCCACAGATCCTGTGGATCCACCTGACTGTCTCAGTCTAGGGAGTTGGTTCCTCAGAAGTGGCGGAGCCTAGGGGAGAGGGCTGGTGGTTTGCAGCTCTTGTTGCCCCACACACTCACTTGAGCAGGCCAAGAATGAAGGCGTTGAAACGCATGGTGTGACTGGTGAGCTCTGGGAATTGGCTGACTTTGTTGTAGAGGCCATGCAGGACCTTGGTAGACGGGCCTGAGAGGAAGCCAGAGTTAGCAGTCAAATGTCCAGTCTCTGGAACCTTAATCTCAGCCTGGAGTCCCCATCTTGCCACCCAGCACTTACCCAGCTGTGTGGAAGCCTCAACCACACTCCATGGCATGTTCTTACGTTGCCCAATGATGACATCTAGCACAAAGGCCTTGAGCCCATCCTCCAGCACAGCCTGGACCGCAGGGCACAAGTACTTCAGAACCAGGTGGCCCACATTGGGGCTCACAGAACTATTCCCCAGCTTTGCCTGTGGATGCAGTAGACAAGTACAGAGAATCATTTGAGGCCTGACCTTGGTCCTTTCTGACTCTCTTAGGCCTGAGCATGCTTCTCTTGAGATCCCCATCCCGAAGCTCCCAACTCTGGGTTCTTGGTGCAAGAGAGCAGGAGGAAGTGGTCGCACAGAATGGGTGAGGGTCAGCCGGGTAGAGCTCAGCTCTTCAGTTTCTTGCCTACCTTCACCCCAGGATCCCGGCTTGTGCCAAAATGGGCCACAATGAGGTCCACAGCAGTGTTAACTGCTTTCACCAGCCCTGCAAGTAAGAATTTGATGTGTGACAGGTTCCTAAGCAAGTCCCTGGGCAACGTGGCTGAAACGGAGCCCTCTGTGGAGAGAGGGAGGGGCTTCCACTCTTTCTCTCTGTCTCTGCACATGGATCTCAGTCTCACCGAGGACCAGTCCCTGGCCCCTTCTTGTTTTTGCCCAGTTCTCAAGCCCTGCACTGCTTTCACCACCAGTGGATCCATCTCACCAACTGCATCTTCAAGACCTTCTTACTCCATATCCTAGATCAATCTAACTATTCATCTTCTCTGCTATGAGAAACCAGGCTAGTGGCTGCTGGAGAAAGTCTGGGGCCACTCATAACAGTGATCGACAAGGGCACTTCTTGGATGTGCGTCTCGTGGTATGCTCTGTTATCCTTTCACATTGCCAAATCTTTACCCCTCTTCTCAAGCCCTTGATTCTACTTCACCTAGAGAACAGAGGCGACTGGTCATGAATTCCACATCCCTGTCCATCCAAAAGACCTAACTACATTCTATCTAACCTCCCCCAGGGCCCACTCACTCTCCATCTTGTTCAAGGTTCTTCCCTCTTCCTAGGTTTGAATCTCCCACTCTTCCTCTGCAAGGGACCTTCGCTTCATCTTTATTCCTTCTCACAGGCTCCTTCCCTTCAGCCCACAATGATGTTCAGTTCTTTTTGCATCATCTCATTGAAGCAGCTCTCTTAGTCCAGTGGTCCCTTATTTGCTAAATAGCTTAGTAGATGTCACCATTATGCTTACCGAAGCTGTTAGTCCCTGTAGTACTTGAACTGTCCCCAAGAGTACATGGCCATTTATTTATGGCAAAGTCTCCCTCACTATACGTAGCTCTCCAAGGCAAGAGACTGAAGCCCGATTCTTAAGCATCTGATAAATGACCCTTGCGTGCTCATGCACACACACCATACACAATACACAGACTTCTACCTCTTGCCCCAATTCCTGTGCTAATTCTTTCCTAGCATGTGGAGTTCTAAAATAGGGAAATAATCTGGAAGACTAGACAGTAGGGCAATGGGCACAAATAGGCACTGACAACAGAATTCCTGGCCTGAGCTGGGGGTAATATTCACCTTTTTTCTGAAGTAGGTCAATGGAAATGGCCTCTGAGTTGCCATCTGGGGACAGACAAAACTCAGCTGGAGGCTTCTCAGTCAAGGAAAAGGGGTCTTGGAAGTCAGGGCAGGTCAGTGGTAATGGCTTTACTACTTGACCTGCAAAGAAGAGAAAAATCAGTCTCAAGCAACTCTCCTAAGAGTTGCAGCTGGGTTCTGTGTTCCTTTGGGGACTGACCCCTTCTCCAGCCCTGCCAAGCTGTGGTAGAGCCTGCCCTGGGTATAATGGGGACCTGGGCCACACACCATTCATCCGGCAGTTCAGATGGCCAGCAGCACTGAAGGAGCCAGGGAATTCAAAGATGGGGTTCCTTCGGGCCAGTCGAGCTTCCTGCGGCCTTCGGTCTAGGCTCCCTGACAATCCAGGTGGCCCTAGTGGGTTCTTCCTCCTGTATTCCCGCCACTTGAGTGCTTGAGGGGACAGGTGGTTGGCTGAAAGCAGAACAGATTAGCAGAAGAGACAGACAAGAGTTAGCAGGAGATAGCACTTCATATCCACCCAGTGGGCCCATATAAAATATGAGGGCTGGGTGTGTGTGTGGATATTATCCATAGATAATATGGGGAAGGACCCCATATTAACCCCCCCCCCCCATTATTTAACCCCTGACCCCAGGCTGGAGTATAAGAAACCATTCAAAGGGGAGGTAGAGATGCTTGGGGTGGGGGGTAAAGCTCATACCATTATTGGGCCTGGAGGCCATGCTGCCCTCACCACCTCCCCGGGCTAGACTTTCTGCTCGACTGAGGCTAGATCTCCAGGAGCCCAGAGGAGGCAAACTTCCTGTTCCATGGAGACGGTACTCAGCCAAGGTCAGTATCTTCTGATCCTCCTTCTGTGGCTGCTGCGAGGTGGCAGGCCGGGCAACAGGAGGACAGGAGTGGCTCCATGGGGGTGAGCTTTCTGTGGCTGTGGCCTGCTCTGGAGGAGGGGAGCACGAGGTGGAAGCAGAAGAATCGGTGCTGGGCCCAAAGGGGCCAGCACTGCGGATGGGAGAGTAGCTACCCAGGGGTGACGGCCGTGAGGTTTCTAGCTCAGGACCAGCTTTCCTGGCACCTCTGTTGGTGGGTGCCTGTGACTCCCCTGAGGGAGCTAAGGCTGGAACTTGAGCAGTGGGGGCAGCCAGTGGGGCAGGCTGCTGTGCACGGCCACAACCAGAGAGGCTGTAGAGCTGGGAAAGGCTGTGGAGGGCTCGGGCCTTGGCCAACTGCTTGGGGAAGTGGTGCTGGAACACGAAGGGCTGGATGGGCAGCGTGGTAGGCCTCTGCTCCTTGCTGTAGCGAAGGACTGGTCGGCTCTCAGCACCACCTCCTGTGGCAACAGTGATGGAGGAGGAATCAGACAGATATGCCCTGAGACCCCCATGAGAGGAAGCAAAGAAGCAGACAGATGATGCTCACTGGGGAGAGGGGAAGAGACAGGCAGGACCTGAATTGTAGGAATTGAATGGGGTAGGGGTAATCCAAGTTTGGGAATTTGACAATGCCCCTCCCATCTTTTGTAAAACTTTCCCTATTGTCTTTATGATAACTGAACTCTCTTGTACTCTTGGCTATTCACCCCTTCTTCATTTTCTTAACTTCAAGGGTGTATATATCTTAAGGCTCCATTCTTTGATCTCCCTTTACACATTCTCCCCTGCATTGTTCAAGTTCAGACATTCATACACATGACTCCTGAAACTTCAGCTTTAGCCCCAGCCTTCCCCTTGATCTCTGGATCATTCTGCTTTAGGATTCTGCTTTCACGTATTTTTTATTTTATTTTATTTGAGAGAGAGAGAGAGAGAGAGAGAGAGAGAGAAGCAGAGGGAGAGACAGAATCTTAAGCAGGCTCCACTCTCAGCACTAAGCTGAAATCAAGAGTTGGATGCTCAACCAACTGAGCCACCTAGGTGCCCCAAAGATTCTGCTTTCACTTAATAATTGCTATTTTAAAACAGTTCATCTATCGCCTTTCTCCTGATGACTTTCATTTCAGTCAATGGCAGAAACACCATTTCCTTTGTTTTGGAAGCCTCAAGAGTTGGAGTCAGAGTCACATGATCTTCAGGGTAAGATATTATTTACTTCAAGCTTTTGCTCATCATCACCTTTCTCCGCTAAAGCTGACTCATTTCATTCTTAAGCAAATCTAACCATAATATTTCCTTATTTGCAGCTGGGATCAGACTCCTGTCACCCCTATCCACCCCATTCCCACTTTTTCATAATCCTGGCATTGGAGCCTCACGGTCTTTATTTGCTCCCTCTACACAGAACGGTGGTCTCCAAGACTGATCCTCTCCTGTTCTTTCAGCCAATCTTCACGTCAGCGTCTCTCAAGACATAGGGCTCCAAACTAAACACAGAACTCCAGGATACTGTATAGCCTGATGGTCTTTGTGTGTGTGTGAGCTACGCTTCTAATAAAACACTGCGTATACTGTAAACATCTGGATGAACACAAGGTGGCGCTACAAGCACCTACAAAGCCTAAACCCCTGGGTGTGGCTCGCTAGCACAACTCTGGCCGCACAAGTCTGTGAGATAGGAATTAATATCCTTACCTGACAGATCAGGGTATTGGAAATTTAGAGATTAAGTCATTTGCCCAAGGTCATACAACTAGGAAGTGGCAGAGATAGAACTCTGCCTAAGCCAGAGTCTCATTTAGGGGCTAACGTTCTCTTTATCACATTGCACTACACATGAAATGGTAGCCCTCATCTTTTCCCATTTATTTATTACTTCAGTGAGTCTTAAGGGGACAGTGATCACAACCCCATGGTGGGGGGGGGGGGGTTAGAATCATTCCTAAGGGACGTGTTCAAAATGTACCCTCTAGTAGTCATCCCCAATCTGTGCTAAGAGCAACCTTTGTCATTCTCCCTTTGCTTACTGTGCTCCAGCCACACTTCCTGCTGTCCTTAAACATGCCTAGTTCATTAACATCTCAGGGTCTTTTGCACTTGCTGTTCTGCCCCAAATCTTCTCATCATTCAGGCATCAGCTCAAACATCACTTTCTCAGTGGCAACCACCCCAGTCACAAGTCACACTCTATCTCATTATCCTGTTTTATTTTCTTTTTAACATTTAATCACTATCAGAAAGTAATCTCATTTGTTTATTGTCTATTACTCCTCATGAGGGCTCCAAAAAAGCAGGGTTTCTGAATTGTTCATTGATGTATCCCCAGTGCCTAGAATAGAGCCAGGTATGTAGTAGGTACTGAATGAATATTTGTTAAATGAATGAATCCCCACTGTCTCCCTTGGTTCAGTCTAGTCTCACTGCATCCAGATCTTCTTACATAAGTCAGACTGCTTCCTAAAATACCAATTTTATCCCATGGCCCTACTGCCCACAGAATAAAGTCTAATCTTCTCAAACAGGTGTCCATACCTGCCACCAATTAGGCTGCTCTCCCCTCAAACTTCCACACCTGCCATTCTCATTGACACCACTCTCCCCACTCTGTCCCCAACTTTAAGCACACAGCTTTCCCTCCTGGGAATGCCTCCTTCCTTTCCATTTATTTAAATATCAAATTTCAAGGCTGAATGGACCCTGGCTATCAGATTAGGTATTCCCAACCCCAGCTTTATTATACCCCCTATATGAAGTATGTTTGTATTAGACTGTTTATTTCTACTCTTTAAAAATCCTCCCTAAGTCCCCAGGATAGGGTTTGAGGCAGGGAACTAAGCTCAGAGAAGAAGGAGGAGCCTAACCTGGGGAGTGGGTCTCAGTTATGTCCCCAGGGAAAACAGACTAAGGCTTCACATTTTTCTACGTGACAGCTCTTAAGAAAACTGGAGTCAGAGACCACGTTCATCCAAGTCTGCTGTTCTATAGGTGACATAGTCCCAGTCCCTCAGTTCCTTCTTAAAATGAAGCACCTAGAACTTCCAGGTGAGCACTAACTGGTGCAGGGAGTAGAGGACTATCAGCTTCTCCCTTCTGGAGTCTATCAATGAATCCAGTCATTTTAACTTTTGGAAGGAAGCCCTTCCAAACTGCTGACTCATTCTGAGTTTGCTATCAGTTAAATATCCCAAATCAACGGAAGTACATACAGCTCACCTGTCAAACTTCACATTGTTCCCTGCTTTTTTAATTTTGTTCTTTCCAGACTTGGTAAGATCTTTTTGAATCCTGACTCTGCTGCTCAGGATCTCAAAGAGATCTCTGCTTCTTTTGTCATTCATGAATTCTTTTGAATAGTCACTCATAGCAAAGAATCGAGAGAAGAGACCTGTGGTAAGTCACTGGAGACTTATGGGAACAGCATCTCTATATGAAAAGTCTTACCTGATAACAAAACAAACAACACTTTTAATGCATCTCTGACCAGGATTGGTCTTGCCCTAAGAATGCCAGCCACAACATCCCCTGTGCCTAGAGACACCTGCCAGACAGTACACTCTAAGAAGGGAGTAGGTTCCAAGGGACTCTGGCCAATCTCTGCTGTTTCTGACCCCCCTCTTCCCTAGAGACCTCCCTTTCCATCCCCACCCCAAGAACAGCTCCTTTGTGTATGTTTAGGAGTGTGAAGTCTTCTGATGGGCTGTGATCTCCCTAACAGCAGAGATAAAACCATTTATGTTTTTTTAACCCATTTCCTTTGAGAAGCCAAGGGACCCCAACCTGAGGCCACAGCACAGCACATTCCCCTTTATCTCCCTTTCCCCTGCTTTATCTCCTCTTTCTTTCCAAACCCTCTGAGATCTGGCTGCCACCCTCACTGCTCCCAAATGTTGCTTTCTGGATTCTTCAGCCTTAATGTTAGCAATTTCACTTCAAATTTTGTTGAACTCTTTTTGAAATTTTCTCCTCATTTAGTGCATGTCCCTTCACTCTCCCCTGGTTTTCCTCTAATATCCTAATTCTTCTCAGTCTCCTTGGGATGTTGCTCTGCTCACCCTTAAATCATTGTATCCTCAGGGCTCTCTGTCCTTGTTCCTTTTATAACTCCACACATTCTCCCTGGATGCTCTCATCCACTCAAAGCTTCAACTACCTCTTTTTTTAAAAGTTATTTTTAAAAATTTAATTTAATTTTATATATTTTTAATTTTTTCTTTAAATCCAAGTTAGTTAACATATAGTGTAATAATGGTTTCAGGAACATAATTTAGTGATTCATCACTTCCATATGACACCCAGTGCTCATCCCAACAAGTGCCCTCTTAATGCCCGACACACATTTAACTCATTCCCCTGCCCACCTCCCCTCCAGCAACCCTCAGTTTGTTTTCTGTATTTAAGAGTCTCTTATGGTTTGCCTTCTCTCTGTTTTTATCTTAATTTTCCTTTCTTCCCCTTTGTTCATCTGTTTTGTTTCTTAAATTCCACATATGCAACTACCTCTTTTATTCTGACAACTCTGATCATAGCCATCCCCTGACTCCCAGGATATCCTTTCCAATCTACCTTCCACCCAAACAACCAGTGATCTTTCTAAAACGCAAATGAAAACATGCTACTAAGCTGTTAAAAACAAACAAAATGCCACTTCCCTGATTAAATCCTTCAAAAGTTCCATCCACACCCCACCATGGCTATACCAAATGATTTACAGTTTCTGGAAAGCATCAAGTTATTTTGCACCTTTGTAGTTTTATACAGACTACTGTATGAATCTAGAATGTTCTTTCAAGTCTCCACAAAGCCTATTCCTAATCGTCCTTCTAGACTGGTTTTAAATATAAATTATGTTAGCAGTCCTTTTCTGACATGTTAGTCTGGATAGCCCTCTCATAGACCAGTACCATATACTGTCATCTCTGTGTTTTAATTATGTTTCCTTTTCTGTTTTCATCCTTAGTCCGTATTGAGGGCAGAGACTGTCCCTCATATCTATCACCAGCATTTAACACAGAGCCTTTATAAAATATTTAAATGTAATAAAATAAATAGGAAAAGAGAGGACCCAGGAGGCTTTAAAGGTCTAGCGACTGGTTTCAGACTCTTTGATGAGTGGCAACAATCACTGATCAAAGAATGGACTTCACTGACACCCAGTATGGTCTGCCTATTGGACATATCCCTTAAGCACTGTAAATTCCTAAATGTCCAAAACTAAACTCGTGCCTTATCCCTTTTCCTATAAATCTACTTTAGTGTTTGAGGTCTCTATCCACGTACCCTCATCTTTCCAGTCATCCAGGCTTACAATCACAATCTTCTGTGTTACTTCCTTTCCCAATATATCAATTTCTAAATCCTGACTTTATCTCCTCAGTGTATTTGTTTATCCTCTATCCCTCCTTCCCCCGGTGACAAATGTAGGACATGACCTGGACTGGAAAGATTAATCTAGGCTGAGGAACCTTTAGTGGTTATGGATGGGGTGGTTGCCAGGGCCCTATCACTGAGGAAGCCATGCATATATCTTCATATTCTCCAGCTAGGTTCCTTACCGTCAGCTCTAGCTCTCGCATCCTTCTGTGTATGGCTGTTGGCTGGGCTCCCTGGGAGAGCAGGCCCTGGATCCATCAGCTGGGCCAGGGGGCCTTGCCCAGCAGCTCTGAGGCCAGTAGGTGGCATCTCATTGGACTGGGGGCCCTGACAGACCTGGGTGGACCAGGGCTCTGGGCCAACTAGGTCCATGCCTGGCCCCGAAGGCATGGGTGGTAGGCTATGGCTACAGCGAACGCCCTCATCCAGTGGGCCCACCCTATCTTGTTGGGCTTCTTGGATGGGTGAGAACTCCTGGGAGGACTCTCCGATGCTCAGTCGAAGTGGCGGAGAGCCAGAGCCTGCAGCTTTCTTCCGGCCTTTGGCGAGCTCGGCGAAGGAGGTGACCCGCCTAGGCGGGGAGCCAGGCCCAGCGAGGGCTGTAGGACCCTCACTCAGGCGCACTGGGCAACTCAACATGCGTTCCAGTGAGCCCAGGCGGACAGGAGGGCTGCGCGCCAGGGTGCGATCACAGCTTCGAGAGCGCTGGCGTCCAGTGCTAAGGTTGGGGGGTGAAGTGTTAGTGTACACTTGCCCCTCGATCACAGCAGGGCCCACAGGAGCTGCTGCTTCCACTGAGGAACCCACTGCTTCTTGCTCCTCTGGCTGGACTTCTGGCCTCTGGAATAGGTAATACTCAGAGGGCTGGCTGGGGCCAGGGTCTGGACCAGGGCCTGGTGCCGGGCTTATCTTGGTGTGTTCCTCAGAGCAGCTAGTGATGGAAGAGCCAGCTGGGCTTGGGGATGATTGGGAGGACAGGTCACAGGTGACAAGTTTATAGTAATTCTGTGTGGCCACAACAAGACGGGCCTGGCTCTGGAAGCAGGCTGTGAGGTCAGCCACAGCTGGGCAGGGCTCACAGTGTGGGCGGTAGGAGTTGCAGTTGGCATCAAGCTCAGGAGACGAGGCATGAGGACAGCCATAGCTCCCCTCCCTTCCCCCACTGTCGGGGTGGTGGGACTCACAAGAC
Organism: Herpailurus yagouaroundi; assembly: GCF_014898765.1. NCBI lineage: Eukaryota > Metazoa > Chordata > Mammalia > Carnivora > Felidae > Herpailurus > Herpailurus yagouaroundi. The sequence continues at coordinate 20,789,090 of NW_024412401.1, read as the reverse complement.
ATCTTAGACTCAGCTGGGGAGGGCTGCAGGTCCAGGTAGAAGGCGCCAGGGTCTGAGTGGCTGCAGAAGGAAGAGTTGCTGCAAGACTGTGGGGCGGAGTTGAGATTGGCACGGGAGTTGCCATGCATCTTGTTGTAGAGGGTGCTGAAGGTGACCAGCACACCGTCTGAGCTGTTGCAGGAGGAGTCACTCACATAGCCCATGGACTGGTCAGCCGCCTCAGACTGACTGGATGTGCTACTGCAGCGGCAGTGCTGAGGTCCTGAGCCTGAGCATCTTGGGTTCCTTGGGGATTCATCTGAACTGAGTTTCCATTCGTGATCAAAGGAAAAGCCAGAGGTATCACTGGCTCCACCCCCACTGCCACTCCCACCAGGCCCCCCACACTCATCCAGTTCCATGGTCTCCGCTTCCAGTTCTGGCCGGCAGCAGTGGCTGGTGCTGCACTGCTGGGTATCCAAGGTGGCCACTGGCTCCTGCTCCTGCCCTTCCACTACTCCAGCCCGACTACGTGTTGCCCCCCATGGCCTGCTCACTCTAGGGCCAGGTGGTGGCAGCTGGAAAGGGGACAGATGTAAGGTGGGCTGACCAGCCCCATGCAGGTGGAAGGACTGCTGGGTGGCACTATCACCAGTGCTGTCATCATATAGGTCACCAAGTCCTGGCTCAGCCACACCTTCCTGTAGCAGGAAGGGATTGTGTCGTTTAGGGGCCCCGGGGCCTCTTCCATCCCGCACCCTACTCTTCGTGCTGTCTGCAGACCGCGCAGATCCCCCCGGAGCAGAGTGCAGACTGTTGTATAGCAGCGAGTCAGCTTGTCCTAGGTCTTGATCAGGCTGGGTGATGCCCAGCTCAGGTGGGCAGAAGGGATTGGATCTTGTGCTCCCACTACCCCCACCTGCCCCTCCACAGCACTGTCTGTCTGGGACTTGACAGTGCACCAGGGGGATGTGGTGGACGATGAGGGTCTCTCCAGTCAGCTTTGGGGGACTATCCATTCTGGAAATTTCGAACAAGGGCATCAACAGCACCAGACACTGCCCCTGGAGCCCAGTGGGGCAGAACACATTTCATCAGGAGAGCTTGGCACCTGGAGAGAGAGGGAAAGAAAGGGAACCTAATGTCACCTCCCTGGAAGTCAGGGACATGCCCTTCCCATAGCATTTTCAGGTGGAGAAGAGCCCAAGAGGAGAAAAGATTCAGAGTCAAGATGGAGCTTGATAACACAGCCCAACAGGGCAGGGGTACCCCACCATACTCTGGACTGCACAGGCCCAGCTCTTGAGCACCCCCTTCATTTTAAGTTGGCCATGCATCCACTTGTGACCAAAGGCAGAGCCCCTTTTAATGCCACATACGAAAATCTCGGGGTTCTCAAGGGCAACACTTTCTCGTTTTCTTTCAAGGATGTGTTCTTAGCAGTAAATGATGACTAGTCCTGAGTACAGAAAAGTATGAGTAGTGACATAACTAAGAAAAATCATCTAGGATGACTGAAAGGGTGCTCAGCACTAAGGGGGATACAGAGATGACTTAGTCACAGTTACAGCTTGCAAGCTTTCAGATAAGGGGAAAATCATGAATACTATATTATGTACTCACAGCAGTAAGCTATAATTTTGCAAGAAAACTATTTTTAAATATTCTCTATCATTTGCCCCCCTATGTCATCTCATTGTCTCTTCCTCTGAGCCCCAGAATGCTTATCCCTCTCTCATGGCTGTGGGCTAAGGATCCTTGCTCTCCTTACTACTGTTCTGGAGCTTTCTCTTCTTCTTTTTAAAGATTTTGTTTTTAAGTAATCTCTATACCCAACGTGGGGCCTGAACTCACACCCCCAAGATCAAGAGCCACATGCTCCACAAACTGAGCCAGCTAGGTGCCCCTGTCCTGCAGCTTCTTGAATACAGAGACCAAATTGGGCATCAAAGTGACTGAAAGTATGCTAATCTCTTCCTTCTCAATGCAGGGCGGGTGTCTATTTCTATCTCTTTTGTATCACTCAGGCACAACATCACACAAGACCTAGCAAACATGACAGCCATAATACATTCTTGTCCAGCTCAGGGTACAGATCTTCTGAAGTGCCCAAATTCTATCCAGTTTCAGCTCAGAACTTTCACTGTGGGGGTCTCCTAGAAAGTCTTCTCTTCCCAGTTTTTCCTCTGATAGGCTAAGGTAAAGTTTTCTCTTGTTCAAGGTCTCCTGGCCCCAAGGACACAGAGCCCACTCTGAGCTTCTCTGGTCTGTTGGCTGGACTGTGGCAGAATGGCTTCCTCAAATTCTAGTCTTCTGTGCTATCAAGTTCAATCCTAACAGTCCTCACTTGCTCAGATGCCTCATATCTAATTTCATTCATTTCTCTTCCTTCCCTTTTTATTCTTGTCATTTTCCTTCCACCCACTATGAGTATAAATCCCCCACAACCTAAGTTCTCCATCATTTAGCTGAATGCTTTATACCATCAATTTTTAAAATTTTAACTCATTTAGATTATAGGATCACAGCCCTTCATGTGGAGTACAGAAAAGATCTAGGCAAGTCACATATACTCAAGGACATGAAAAGGCAATAATAAATGAAAAAATTCAAGTGGCTGATAAATACATTTGTGAGGGATACAGTTTTAAAATATCATTATTTACAAATTAAATTACATCAAAATTAAAAAGTATTTACCCTCTTTTTCCCCCTTTCCTTTCAGAGAGGAAGACTTTGTTGGACTTCCAATCCTTTGTAAGTTGACTGGGGGTAATAGATATGGGGGTAGTAGATATGGAGAAAGGTGGAAACTAGACAGACTAAACTGAGCTACAAGGTTTGAGTTATAGAAAACAGGGGAGTAAATATTTTTTACCTTGGATTAGGTGATGGTTTCTTCGCTATGACACCAAAAGCACAAGTGAAAAGTGAGAAAATAGATAAGGTGGATGGACGTCATAAAAATTAAAAACCTTCACGCGTCAAAGGATACCATCAAGAAAAGACAACCCACAAAATGCGAGAAAATATTTACAAAGAGACTTCTGATCAAAATATATGAAGAACTCTTACAACCCCACATTAAAAAGACATATAACCCAATTAAAAACTGGGCAAAGACTTGCCTAGACATTTCTCCAAAGTAAACACACAAATGGTCAATAAACACATGAAAAGATGCTCAACATCATTAGTCATTAGATAAATGAAAACCACATTGAGATACCACTTCATCCCCAGCATGATTCCTAAGATACAAGACAGACAATAATAAATGTGTGAAAATGTGGAGAAATTGGAACTCTCAAACTTTGCTGCAGGCATTGTAAAATGGTGCTACTTTGGAAAAATAGTCTGACAGTGCCTTAAAATGTTAAACATAGAGTTACCATATGACCCAGCGATTCTACTCCTAGGTATATACTCAAGAGAAATGAAAACACATGTTCACACAAAAGCGTGTATATGAGGGGCACCTGGCTGACTCAGTAAAGCATGTGAGTCCTGATCTCAGGGTTGTGAGTTCAAGCCCCAATTGGGTATAGAGCTTACTCTATCTATCTATCTATTCATTTATATTTTATTTTTTAATGTTTATTTATTTTGGAGAGAGAGAGCACGAGCATGGGAGGGGCACAGAGAGAGGGAGACTGAGGATCCAAAGTGGGCTCTGCACTGGCAGCAGTGAGCCCCAATGCAGGGCTCAAACTCATGAACTGTGAGATCATGACCTGAGCCAAAGTCAGATGCTCAACCCTCTGAGCCACCCAGGCATCCCTATTTATTTATTTTTTTAATTTGGTTTTTCTTTTTACTTTTCTTCTAAGATTCTATTTTTAAGTAATCTCTTCACCCAGTGTGGGGCTTGAACCTATAACTCTGAGATCAAGTGTTGCATGCTCCACTGACTGAGCCAGCCAGGCACCCCAGTGTAGTGCTTACTTTAAAAATAAATAAATAGGGGCACCTAGGTGGCTTAGTGGGTTAAGCATTCAACTCTTGATTTTGGCTCAAGTCATGATCTCATGGTTAATGAGACTGAGCCTTGCATCAGGCTTTGCGCTGACAGTGCAGAGCCTGTTTGGGATTCTCTCTCTCGCTCTCTCTCTCTCTGCCCCTCCCCTGCTCAGTCGCTTACTCTCTCTCCAAAATAAGTAAATAAACATTAAAATGAATAAATAAATATATAGATAAAGCTGCACCAAAAAAACGATGTTAAAGGGGCGCCTGGGTGGCGCAGTCGGTTAAGCGTCCGACTTCAGCCAGGTCACGATCTCGCGGTCCGGGAGTTCGAGCCCCGTGTCAGGCTCTGGGCTGATGGCTCAGAGCCTGGAGCCTGTTTCCGATTCTGTGTCTCCCTCTCTCTCTGCCCCTCCCCTGTTCATGCTCTGTCTCTCTCTGTCCCAAAAATAAATAAACGTTGAAAAAAAAATAAAAAAAAAATAATGTGACATATACATACAATGGAATACTATTTAGCAATAAAAGGAATGAAGTGGTGATCCATGCTACAACATGAATGAACTTCAAAAAGTAAAAGAAGCCAGTCATAAAAAGCTTTTTTGTATGATGTAGGATTCCATTTACATGAAATTTCCAGAACAGACAAACCCACAGAGCAGAAAATAGATTAGTGGTTTCCAGGGACTGGGGGACTGGGAATGGGAAGTGACTGCTAACAGGTATGGAGGTTCTTTCTGGGGTAATGAAAATGTTCTGAGATCAGACAGTGGTGATAATTATGAAAGTCTGCGAGTAAAATCAAAACTACAGAATTTTATGGTATGTGAATTATACCTTAACAAAGCTGTTATTTAAAACCTTTTTAAAAAATACACACACACAAAAGGTTAGGAGTTATGAGGTCAGGAGGGGTGAGGAAGGGAACCAGTGTTGAGCAGTGGAGGGGATGGGGCATTTGCAGAAACAAGTTGAGAACAAGAAAAGAGAAAGAGAGCTGCCTTAAAGTATGGGATTTTATAGAGAGAAATAAAGAGGATTTTTAGGAAGTTTAGCTATGAGGTACATGAGATAATTTCTCTTTGCTCCTTCATATCTCTTCCTTCACCAAGAAAACTTGGGTTCAAATATATATGCCACAAGGATAACAGAAAGTTGGAAACAACCTAAAATTCCAATAATAATCAATCAACAAAAAAGAAAAGAGCAGGGGTACCTGGGTTGCTCAGTCAGTTAAGTGTCCAACACTTTTTTTTCCTTAAATTTTTAATGTTTATTTATCTTTGAGGGGGGTGGTGCATATATAGAGGGAGACACAGAATTGGAAGCAGGCTCCAGGCTCCGAGCTGTCAGCACGGAGCCAGATGCAGGGCTTTAACTCACAGGCCCAGAGATCATGGCCTAAACCAAAGTCGGACACCCAATTGACTAAGCCACTCAGGCACCCCAAGTGTCGCTTGATTTTGGCTCAGGTTTCTCTCAGTTGGTAAGATCAAGCCCTGTGTTGGGCTCTGCACTGACAGTGTGCAGTCTGCTTGGGATTTTTCTCTCTCCTCTCTCTCTGCTCCTTCCCTGTTCATATGCTCGCACTCTCTCTCTCAAAGATAAACTTAAAAATTTATTTATTTATTTATTTATTTATTTATTTATTTATTTATTTATTTATTTGTTTGTTTGTTTTTAAAGAATTTTAAAAATGATTTTATTTATTTTATTTTTTTGAGAGAGAGGGAGATGCACAGAGAGAAGAAGAGAGAGAATCCTAAGCAGGCTCCACGCTGTTAGCACAGAGCCCAACACAGGGCTCAAACTCACCAACCATGAGATCATGACCTGAGTTGAGATCAAGAGTCGAATGCTTAACCAACTGAGTGACCCAGGCACCCCTGGAAAAAAAATTTTTTTTAATAAAAAAGTAAGAGCAGAGTAACATTAAAATATGTCAATGTGACCACTGACTTGGGAAAACATTCACAAAATATTAGGTGAAAACTGCAAACTACAAACAGTACGGTATGACACCATTTTTAAAAATAAATATATGTCTATATGTGTCTTAGTCTGTTGAAGCTGCTATGACAAAATATCTGAGACTATGTGGCTTATAAACAGCAGAAATTTATTTCTCATAGTTCTGGGGGCTGGGAAGTCTAAGAACAAGGTGTCAAAATGGCTGTGTTCTGCCCTCTTCCTGGTTCATAGCTGGCACTTCTAGCTGTGTCCTCACGTGGTGTAAGGGACAAGAGATGTCTCTGGAGCCTGTTTTGTAAAAGCAGTAATATCATTCATGAGGGCTTTGCCCTCATGAAGTAATCACCCCAAGGCCTACCTCTTACTATCATTACCTTTGTGGGTTAGGGTTCAATATATGAATTTGGGGGGACACAGACATTCAGACCATAGCAATATGCATGAAAGAAAATCTGAAACCATATACAACAAGATGTTAATAGTTCTTATCTATGTTGAGTGATTTTAGATTATTTATAATTTTACCCTTTTGGTATTAACTGTATTTCCTAATTTGTATGTAATATATATCTATTATGTATGTAATTTAAACGGTTTTATTTCCTTTAAACACGTAGATACCACAGGTTCAGGGCCTGGAGAGGGGGTCTTCCCCTTATAGATAGTACTAGGTTTCCCCAAGGTCCAGGCTATCATCTGAGGTCTGGACTAAAGGAGCTATCTTGTACATATAGCAGTAATTTTAGGAGTACCTATGTGTTACAGCCATCACTTGATCTTCAATGAATATCCAGCCCCCCTATATTTTTTTAATTTAATTTTTTTTTTTGAGAGAGAGAGAGAGAGAGAGAGAGAGAGAAGGAGAATGCACATGCACGTGAGTGTGTGAGAGCAGGGGAAAAGCAGGAGAGGGAGAGAGAGAATCATAAGCAGGCTCCATGCCCAGCATAGAGGCTGACCTCAGGAACTGTAAGATCATGACCTGAGCCGAAATCAAGAACTGCACGCCTAACCGACTTAGCCACCCAAGCGCCCCGACCCAACCCCACCCCCCTTTCAAACCACCATTTTCAAGTGGTATTCACAAATATACAAACATAGAAACTTGTGATTCTGATCCACAAAACTATTATTGAGTCATACATGCTTTGAAATGGAAAAACATAGTGATACACAGAGTCTAGAAGGCTGATCCTCTAAACCAGAGATAAAGAATAAATGGATAATGGAAGATGATGAAGAATCTGTACCTGGAGGGTACAGAGAGTTATATTATACCGTTATGTTTACATATCTGTCCCCCAGGCTAGAGTGTAGCTTCTTGAGGTCAAAACCTGTGATACAGTCAACTCTGTGTCCCTGGAACTTATACACAGCGCTTGGAACATGGTAGGTGCTCGGTTATTTGTGGACTTCTATTTTACCCATTTTTTTTTTTTTTTAATTAAAAAAATTTTTTTTCCTAATGTTTATTTATTTTTGAGAGAGAGAGAGAGTGCAAACAGGGGAAGGGCAGAGAGAGAGGGAGACAGAATCTGAAGCAGGCTCCAGGCTCCAAGCTGTCAGCACAGAGCTGGACATGGGGCTTGAACTGACAAACCATGAGATCATGACCTGAGCTGAAGTCTGCCACTTAATGGGTTGAGCCACTCAAGTGCCCCTATTTTACCCATTTAAAAAACTGACTTGTCTTCTTATTATTGAGTTGTAGGGGCTTTTAAATTTCCTTTATCAGACACATGTCTTGAGAATATTTTCTCTCAGCCTGTGGCTTGCCCATTTGTTTTCTTTAAAAACATTTTTTAAATGTTTATTTATTTTTGAGAGAGAGAGAGAGAGTGTGTGAGTGGGGAAGGGGGTAGAGAGAGAGATGGAGATAGAACTCTAAGTGGGTTCCAGGCTCTGTGCTGTCAGCATAGAGTCCAATGCGGGGCTTGAACTCACGAACTGTGAGACACTTCACCGACTGAGCCAGCCAGGAGCCCCTGCCCATTTGTTTTCTAAATAGCGTTTTTTTTTTTTTTTAAGTTTATTTATTTACTTAGAGTGCATGTGCAGGGGAGGGGCAGAGAGAGAGAGAGAGAGAGAGAGAGAGAGAGAGAGAGAATCCCAAGCAGGCTCCACACTGTTAGCACAGAGCCAGACTTGGGGCTCAAACTCACAACCATAAGATCATGACCTGAGCTGAAATCTACAGTCGGATGCTTGACTGACTGAGCTACCCAGGTGCACCTTCATGGTGCTTTTTAATTAATGGAAGTTTTTAATTTTATAAAATCCCATTTATCTTTTATGGTTAGAGCCTTCTGTCCTATTTAAAAAATCTTTGCCTATCACAAGATCATAAAGAAATTTTTTCTTTTTTTTCCCCCTCTGAAAGCTGTATAGTTTTAGCTTTTACATTTAGGTTTTGTTGAATCCTATTTTAACTGTAAAGCTCTATCACTGTTTGATTCATTTTATATTTTTGTATCTTAGAAAAGGTCTTATTCCTTTCTGATTTCCACACAACCAAGGGGGATGCCTGCCAATATTTCTTTCACAGACAACTCTAGCTCAGTCAACTGAGGTGACGTACTGCAGGCATCCCATGAGATTTTGTATTCATGCCCCCTCTCCTGAACTTGCACATTTTTGTAAAGCACATTTTTTTTTACATGTCGCCTCACTGATCCTCACAACAACTCACCAAAGTAGGCAGAGCCACTTTCATTTTAAAAAACAAGGAAATTGACAATCAAAAACAAAAGGACTTGTCCAAGATCATTCAGTGAATAAATGACAATTAGACAGGACTCAGGATAACTTAACTTTTGTTAGTTAAGAATGTAATGAGAGTATACTATACATGTGACTTTATTTCAAACACAACACGCACCTCTTAGACTTCTTTCCTGGGAATGACTTGTTCTATAACAATACAAGTTTAATACTGTGGGCCATGAGCTCTAATAAACTTGAAAACAATAGGGTAGAAGAGCTCATTGCAGATCCCCTCTGCACCCTGATTAAATGGAGAGACATGGGAGATGATGATGGGGAAGGAATAGAGAATCCAGAATAGGAAGAGAGTGAAAGAAAGCTCTCAGAAGACGGGCCCAATAGCTATGCCTAGTAGGAAGATAGTGGTTGGGTTTAGCCAGCATAAAGTTATGAAGTCTAGCTCTCCAGAATCAGGGAAAGCTTTCCATGAGAGCCCTTTTCCTGGCCCCCATTCCAAATGGATGTCTCTTGGCCTAACATAATAATACTATTTATTAGTGATCATTCACTGAGCTCTTACATGCCAGGTGATTTACATATGTCATCTCTAGTTCCACTATGATCTTTTAGAGTAGGCACAATCATTCCCACTTCACAGATGAGAAAACTGAAGCTTAGCAAGAGTAAATCATTTGCCCACAATTACACAGCTGAGATGGAACAACACAAACCCAGGTCTGCCTAACTCCTAATTCTTCCTACTACAACAGCCTCCCAAAGAAAATGTTCAGGGGCCACACCCTTTTCCAAAAGTACCGGCATTTATTCTGCTACTACAGCAGCTGCTTCCTACCTTTCCTGTATAGGCCCACACTTGAACCTCCACTTACATAATTTGGATTTACCCACTTCTCTATTCTCTGAACCGACAGTCCCTTTTATATTACCACCTCAGTAATATGAGTGTTATTAAACACTCTTCAATCCACTCCTGTCTCAGTTCCCAGCCCTCACCTTCCTGCCCCATTCATAGTCCCCAAGGCCCCTTTTCCCTGTTCTGTAGTTCACATTCCTAGATGCTTCCTGGGAACTAACACCCTCCCTCCTGCAACTTCCCAGTGTATTTGCCATAATTGCACAATGTGGAACTACTGACTGTATGTATGTGCCCATATTTGCACAATGTGGAACTACTGACTCCTTTTAGCATATGTATTTGAATCATTCACCAAGGTGGTCAGTGGAAATGGGAATTTAAGGAACTCTTTCTATCTGCTCAGCAATAGGTCAACTCTGGGCAGGAGAATGTTCTAAACTCCAGAAGAAAGGTTTCCCCTGTCTTTGGTCATCAGCATCTTTCTGCCAGTCATAAAACTCTTTCCCTCTTCTCTTGGCCTCCTGAAGGAAGACTGGGAAGACAGCAGTATTCAGTTGCTCTTCTCTAACAACCTGACCTTGATCTGTGGCCCGATGAGGAGCGTCAATAGCACTGATAACTGTTTTCCTGTCTGAGTCTTCTCTTGGGCACGACTGAAGGGAAGAGACAAAGAGGGTGGATTTGGGAGGACCAGCTTATGCTTAGGTCTCTTCCGGATAGGAATCTAGGTCTGTATAAGGAGACTGATTATAACAGGTCAGGTGCTGTAGGCATTACAGTGACTGACTCCTCACATTCCCCCTCCCCCAATATACTATAGAGCCTCTTGGTCAACATTCTTTCTTATTCCATCCTTACCTGCAGCCTGGTGGCTCCATGGCAACAGAAGATATGGTATGCGTGTCTATGGGCATGTATGTTTATGTATGGAGGAAAAGAACGGGTTGGATGCTTCCCAGCCGTTCCTCTTGAGAGCTGCTTGGATCCCAGCATATTCTCCATCATAAACTTACAATAGCTTTAGGGGTGTCTCCTCCCATTAAGTCTTTGTTCCTAGATCTGACCCCCCTTCACCATGACCCATACTATAGCAGCCTCATTAGAAACGCCCAGAAAAGAGGGGATCTTCTGTTGCTTGACAAAATAGCATTAGCCCAAGCCTCTGCACCACAGCCCAAATGTATGCATGGACGAGCTCATCTAATGTTTGCTCTCATGCTTGCACTCTCTCTCTCTTTGCTCTCTCTCTTTCTTTCAGAAGGACAAAGCCAACCCTCAGAAGCCAGGGTCCAAATGTGCTGATCGGTTATCCTAGCGTCTCTGCCCTGCCCCTCCCCCAGCTCCGCTAAGCCATACCTCTGTAAGGAGCCTTGAGCTGTACCCGGAGGCTTCTGTTCCTTTTGCACTGCAACCAAGCTCTACCTCGACAGTTCCAGCTGAGGCATTGTTCCACGGGACCACACAGGGGGAACTGAACCGATTTCCTAAGATCTGATTTCTGCTAATACAATGGCATCGTTGCTAATGCAGGGAGGCTGCGCAATCCCAGCCCCAGTATCCTTGCTGCTGCCGCTGCTACTGGTGCTGCGGTGACGTTGCTGCTAAGGGAAGGGGGAAGGGAAAGGAGCAGGCATGCCCACAGTACAGCCACTCAGCCTCCCTCCCTGTCAGTCCCTGTGGGCCCTTTAGCCTAGGGAAGGGGGAGGGGAGAGAAAGCCACAGAGGGCAGCCAGGGCTGGAAGACTGAGAACTCTCAAGGCAGCAAAGAAAATTAGACCAGAGAGCTGGGTCTAGCTTCTCTTTTGCTCTTAGGAGTCTCAGGGAAAAAGTCTGGGCAGAGCCTTAGAGCTTCCTTCCTTCCTTTAGGCCCCTCCTTTTAGATCTTAGCCAGAAACCTCTCCCTCCTCTCTTCACCCACTCTGAATGACTCCTTGTTTTCCAGCTTTTTCCTTTCACTAGGATTCCAGACTAGCCTCAGGGCAGAGCAGCCATCCTGGGAGGGGGTTTCTGAAACCTTGAAGGGAGGTTTCAGGGACCAGGCATCATTCTGTCAGCAGGTAGAGTCTTTGTGTATCCCAGCTAGATTCAGCACTAGGCTTTCTAGGGTGTGCCTCTTCAGAGAAATGAGGTCTGTCTCAGAAAAAAGAGAGACTGGGCCATAGGCAGGCTTCTATACACAGGGTGGTAGTGAGCCTTAGGACCGAGTTGGGCACAGGTCCCTTCCTAACACAGAGTCTGATTCAGTTCCCTACATCTTCAGAGGTTCTGTTAGTGTGGCTGGAACAAAACCTTCTCCCTTCACCTGCATGAGGTTTTGGTCAAGTGCCTGCCGAGTGGCGTCCAGCTGAGCCAGTGGTGAGGCAGAATCCATTTGACCAGGCTGAGGGGCCAGGAAGCTTATTTTCCTAGGGAAAGGAAGGCTAAGGAAAGGGAGAGGTCTTCCCTCTGCCAGAGAAAAATCTCAGTTCTGTCTGTAGGTCTACAGAGCCCTTCACCCCTTCCCAGCTCCACTTTCCTCAGGTTCTGGGCCAGTTCTGTGGGAATCAGTAAACAGTGGAGAAGCTACAGCCAGAGCCAGTTGTACAGTAAGCAGCAGCACTGTCTGTCTACTTCAGGTCACTGCCCACTGCTGCCACCCTTGATGGCAAAGACAGTCACAAGCTGGGGACCTATCTAGGTCTCCTCTCAGTGTTGACTAGTATCTGGATCCCTCAGCCAAGCCCCTGGATTTCAGGTCCCTAGAAAGAAGGCTTGGGTCCAGTGGCCAGGACCACAGCAACTACCACTCAGGATCCACAAGAGATATAGTTTCTTTCCCCTTACTGCTTTTTCTATTTCCTATGTGACCCATGAGTCTACAGATGATATGCTAAAATGAAGAGTTGCAGAGAGAACAGAGAAGTAGGTAAAGTTCCAAAAACCCACCTCCAACCTAAATCTGTTTGAGGGGCAAAGGCACCTTGATCTCATAAAGCAGGAAACAATGAGGAAGGGAAGGAGAGAAGGAGGCTGCTTCATAAAACTGACCATTAGTGGTTTTCACAAGGAGACTGAAAGCAGCAGAAATGGTGTTGGTGTCACTGTACATGCATACCTCCTTGTATGGAGCGTCACTTATTATGTTTTCAGATACTGCATTGTTGTTGTGTTTTTGTTTGTTTTTTGGCAACACTGTGTGGAGCAAGTCTATCAGTGTCATTTTTCAAACAGGATTTTGTGTCTCTGTGTCATATTTTAGTAATTCTCACAATATTTCAAACTTTTTCATTATTATTAAATTTGTTATGGTGACTTGCAATCAGTGATCCTTAAAAAATTTTTTTTTAAGTTTATTATTTTGAGAGAGAGAGAGAGAATGTGCACGTGCATGTGAACAAGTAGGGGAGGAGCAGAGAGAAAGGCAGAGTAAGAATACCACATAGGCTCTGTGCTGTCAGCTCAGAACCTAACACGGGGCTTGATCTCATGAATAGTGAGATCATGACATAAGCTGAAATCAAGAGTCGGAAACTTAACCAACTGAGCCACCCAGGCGCCCCATGAATAGTGATCCTTGATATAACTATTGTTAATTGTTTTGGGGCACCATGAACCATGCCCATAAGAGATAGTCAACTTAATAAATGTTGTGTGTGTTTTGACCGCTCCACTGTCTGGCTGCTACCCTCCCTCTCTCCTTCCCCTTTGGGCTTCCTTATACCTTGAGACATAATAATATTGAAATTAGGCCAACCAATAACCCTACAGTGGCCTCAAAGTGTTCAAATGAAAGGAAGAGTTGCACATCTCTCACTTTAAATTAAAAGGTAGAAATGATTAAGCTTAGTGAGGGAGGCATGTTTATTTTTATTTTTATTTTTTTTAATATGAAATTTATTGTCAAATTGGTTTCCATATAACACCCAGTGCTCATCCAAGGAAGGCGTGTTTAAAGCTGAGATAGGCCAAAAGCTGGGCCTCTGTGTCAAACACTTATCCAAGTTGTAAATGCAAAAGAAAGTTCTTGAAGGAAGTTAAAAGTGCTACTCTGCTAAACACATGAATCATAAGAAAGCAAAACAGCCTTATTATTGATATGGAGAAAGCTTCAGTGGTCTGGATAGAAAATCAAGCCAGCCACATTTCCTTAAGCCAAAGCCTAATCCACAGCAAGGTCCTAACTCTCTTTAATTCTGTGAAGGCTGAGAGAGGTGAGGAAACTACAGTAGAAAAGTTGGAAGCTAGCAGAGGTGGCTTCATGAGGTTCAAGGAAAGAGGCCATCTCCATGACATAAAGTTGCAAGGTGAAGCAGCAAGTGCTGATGTAGAAGCTGCAGCAAGTTATCCAGAAGAGCCAGCTAAGATCATTAACGGAGGTGGCTACATGAGACAACAGATTTTCAATGTAGACAAAACAGCCATATATTGGAAGAAGATGTCTTCTAGGACTTTCATAGCTAGAGAGGAGAAGTCAGTTCCTGGCTTCAAACTTCAAACGATAGGTTGACTCTCATTAGGGGCTAAGGCAGCTGGTGACTTTAAGTTGGAACCAGTCAGTGTTCATTCATATACCATTCCAAAAATCCTAGGGCATTTAAGAATTATGCTAAATCTACTCTGTCTGTGCTCTGTAAATGGAACAAAGCCTGGATGACGGCACATCTGTTTACAACATGGTTTGCTGAGTATTTTAAGCCCACTGTTGAGGCCTACTGCTCAGAAAAAAAAAGATTCCTTTCAAAATACCACTGCTCGTTGACAAGGCACCTGGTCACCAAAGAGTTCTGATAGAGAGGTACAATGACATTAATGTTATTTTCAAGCCTGCTAACAGAACATCCACTCTGCAGCCCATGGGTCGAGAAGTCATTTCAACTTTCAAGTCTTATTGTTTAAGAAATACCTTTCATCAGGCTCTAGTGCCATATATAGTGATTCCTTTGATGGATCTGGGAAAAGGTAATTGAAAATCTTCTGGAAAGGATTCACCACATCTGGTGCCATTAAGAACACTCATGATTTATGGGAAGAGTCAAAATATCAACATTAACAGGAGTTTGGAAGAAGCTGATTTCAACCCTAATGGATGACTTTGAGGGGTTCAAGACTACAGTGGAGGAAGTGAGTGCAGATGTGGTGGAAATAGCAAGGGAACTAGAATTAGAAGTGGAGCCTGAAGATGTGACTGAATTGCTATTACTGTCATGATAAGATTTTAATGGATGAGGAGTTGCTCCTTATGGATGAGCAAAGAAAGTGTTTTCTTGAGATGGAATCTACTCCTGGTGGAGATGCTGTGAAGACTGTTGAAATGACAGCAAAGGATTTAGAAATTACATAAACTTAGTTGATAAAGCAGTGTGGGGTTTGAGAGAATTGACTCTAATTTCAAAAGAAGTTCTACTGTGGGTGAAATGCTATGAAATGGCATTGAATGCTATAGAGAAATTGTTTGTGAAAGAAAGAGTCAATAAATGTGGCAAACTTCATGGTCTTATTTTAAGAACTTGCCACAGTCACCCCAACCTTCAGCACCCACACCCTGATCAGTCAGGAGCCATCAACACTGAGGCAGGACCTTTTACCAGCAAAAAGATTACAACTCACTGAAAGCTAAGATGATGGTTAGCATTTTTTAGCAATAAAGTATTTTTAAATTAAGGCATACACCTTTTTTAAGACATAATGCTATGGCACACTTCACAGACTATAGTATAGTATAATTGTAACTTTTATATGCACTGGGAAACCAAAATAGTCATTTGACTTGCTTTATTGCAATATTCACTTTATTGCAGTGATCTGGAACAGAACCCACAACATCCCTGAGATATGGCTGTACTTCCCTCTTCCCTGAAACAGACCTCAAAGTGGGTTGGATAAGGAGCTTTAGTGTAGGGCAAAGCCAATCCCCATGACCAAGCATAGAGTTCTAGCTTCTTACTATAAGAGCTCGAGGGCCATGGTCTTTGTCCCTGAGATTTCTGTGAAGCTAAGCCATGCATTGTACTGGAGAGCCACTACTTAGGAAATGTTTGTAGTTGCCTATAGAAGGTGGCAGCTTTCACATTTTAAGTGCTTGGCTTACTTCACCACACCATCACCTATCTTCTACCCACTACTGCCAAAGATCTATAGTGTTTTTGATGAAAGATCAAATTATTTTCCGGTTAGAAACAAAATACAAATATTGTCACATTATAACCCCCAACTGGCTCCTAATTAGTATTCTCACCTGCAATTTACCTTCCAGTACTACCAGATTCATCTCCTTAAAGTACCATCTTTCTTCCATATGTCACTCCTTCTACCTCTTTTAATGGTTTCCCATTATCCAGAGAATTAAGTTCAAACTCATTTTGGCTTTCAAGGTCCTCCATCTTTGCTATCTATCTACTCCCTCTCTTTACAACCCTACTTCCCATACTTCATCATGTAGTCCTTCAAACTTGTTTCACTATCTCATTTCCTTTTTAATTAATTAATTAATTAATTAATTAATTAAAATGTTTATTTTCAAGATAGAGAGACAGAGCATGAGAGGGGGAGAGGCAGAGGGAGGGGGAGACACAGAATCCAAAGCAGGCCCAGGCTCTGAGCTGTCAGCACAGAGACCAACGTGGGGCTTGAACCCAGAAACTGTGAGATCATGACCTGAGCCAAAGTCAGATGCTTAACCAACTGAGCCACCCAGGCGCCCCTATTTTTTTTATTTTTAAATATAATTTATTGTCAAATTGGCTAACAAAAAGTGTTTACAGTGCGCTCTTGGTTTTGGGGGTAGATTCTCATGATTCATCGCTTACATACAACACCCAGTGCTCATCTCAATATGTGCCTTCCTCAATGTCCACCACCCATTTTCCCCTCTCCTCTCCCCCCTCTCCCATCAACCCTCAGTTTGTTCTCTGTATATAAGAGTCTCTTATGGTTTGCCTCCTTCCCTCTCTGTAACTATTTTTTCCCCTTCCCTTCCCCCATGGTCTTAAGTTTCTCAAGTTCCACATATGAGTGAAAACATATGATATCTGTCTTTCTCTGACTTATTTCACTCAGCATAATACCCTCCAGTTCCATCCATGTTGCTGCAAATGGCAGGATTTCATTCTTTCTCATTGCCAAGTAGTATTCCCATAATCTCATTTCCACTCTGCTGCCTTTGTTCAGATTCTCCTACCTGTTACACTTGGATCTCTACTCAGAATTATTCAGAATCTACAAGGCTCAGATCAACTCATCCGCCAAGTCTTCACTGATCAGCCCAGAGCCAGAAGTTATCGGTCTTCTGAACCTGTGGCTACAGGCTGTGAGTTTTACAGACAGGAAAAAAAATCCCACAAAACCCAGTAGATCAATATGGGATTGCCAATTTCTTACATTGCCAAGTAGCATCATTAAAAAACAAAATAGGGGTGCCTGGGTAGCTCAGTTGGTTAAGTGACCGGCTCTTGATTTCAGCTCAGGTCATGATCTCGTGGTTTGTGCTCTGCACTGAGAGTGCAGAGCCTGCTTGGGATTCTCTTTCTCTCCCTCTCTTTGCCCCTGCCATGCTCTCTCTTTCTCAAAATAAATAAATAAACTTAAAAAAAAACTTTGCATCAACTATCATCATTTCATAAAAATAAGCATATCATTACTTTTCTCATTTCATTGCATACTGATGCAAAATTCATGAAAAAGTAGCATTAGTCCACAAACAGTTTTGATTAAGTAAATCATTTGTCTTTTGATGCGTTTATTGTTCTTTTTTTCATATCCACTTTAATGTCTCTTTTAACTGCAAAGTCCAAGTTAAATTCATCTTTGCCCAATATCCAGCGTATAAGACAGAATTTTTATTTTGTGTTTCCCACAAAACCTAGCACAGTGCTTGGGCAGATAGAAAATGGTGAGTCCAAGTCTTGTTGAACACGCGTAGTATAAAAAAAGATGAGCCTTGAGTGTAAATGAGAGTGAGCAATAGGCAGATCTGACTCAAACGGCTTAGAAGAGAAGACCCCTGTTCATGTGGGGGTAAAAAAGATCTGTTAAAAGAAAGCTTTAAAAAAAAACAAGGAGTAATTCTTCATAACCTTGAGTCAGGCAATATATTCTTAGACACAATGCCAAAAGTCCAAGTGACAAAAGAAAACATAAAGTGGACTTCATAAGAATTTAAAGCTTTTTGCTTCAAAGGATACAATCAAGATAGTGAAAAGACAACCCACAGAATGGGAGCAAATATTTGCAAATCATATTTCTTTCTCTTTTTTAAAGTTTTATTTATTTATTTTGAGAGGAAGGGAGAGAGAGAGCGAGAGAGAGAACACGAGCAAGGTTGGGGCAGAGAGAGGGAGAGAGAGAATCCCAAGCAGGCTTTGTGCTGGCAGCGCACAAGCCCCAATGAGGGGCTTGAACTCATAAACTGTGAGATCATGACCTGAGCTGAAACCAAGAGTCAGATGCTTACCCAACTGAGACACCCAGGCACTTCTGCAAATCATATTTCTGATAAGAGATTGCTATCCAGAATATATAAAGAACTCTTAACAACTCAATAATAAAAAGATCTATAACTCAATTAAAAAATGGACAAAGGATTTGAATAGATATTTCTCCAAATAAGACTCCAAATAAAAATCGTCAATAAGCATATGAAAAGAATTCCAATGTCATTTGTTATTAGGGAAGTGCAAATCAAAACTAAAATGAAATACCACTTCACCCTTCTAGAATGGCTAAAATCTAAAAGACGGACAATAACAAGTATTGATGATAATGTGGAGAAATCAGAACCCTTATACATGGCTGGGAGGATTGTAAAATGGTGCAATCACTTTGGAAAACAGTCTGGAAGTTCCTTAAAATGTGAAATATAGAGTTACCATATGACCCAGAAATTCTACTCCTAGAGATATTCCCAAAAGAAATGAAAACAAAAATTCACACAAAAGCTTGTATACAAATATTCACAGCATTATTCATGATAGCCAAAAAGTGGGAACAACCAAGTGTCTTTCAATAGATGAATGGATAAGTAAAATGTGATATATTCATAAAATGGAATATTATTCAACAAAAAAAGGAATGAAGTACTGAAACCTGTTACAACATAGATGAACTTTGAAAACATTACTCTAAGTGGAAGAAGCCAAATATGGAAGGTCACATATGATTTGACTGCATTTATATGAAATGTCCAGATTAGGCAAATCTACAGAGACAAAAAGTAGGCTAGTGGCTGACAGGGACTTGGGGAACGGGGAAAATAGGGAATGATTGTTAACAGGTATGGGATTTCTTTGTGGGATGATGCAAATGTTTTAAAATTAGATTGTGGTGATAGTTGCTCAACTCTGTGAATATGCTAAAAACAACTAAACTGTATACTTTAACTGGTGAAACATGGTACATCAATTATATCTCCATTAATCTGTTAAAAGGAGTAAGTTGCAGCAGCAATGAACAGTGTTGCTCAGCTCCACAGAGACAGAAGTCTTTGAAGTCTCTGCAGCTGGGTAAGGGTGATGGAATTTCAGGTATACAGAAAGCAGAGGCATTTCTGGCATCACTGGCATGTCAACCCAAGGACCTGAGACAATACCCTCTTTCTCCTGTTTTTTTCAACACAAAAATTCTTAAAAGAATAGATTATGTTGGGGCGCCTGGGTGGGACTTTGGCTCAGGTCATGATCTCACCACTTGGCTCATGGGCCCACATTGGGCTCTGTGCTGACAGCTCAGAGCCTGGAGCCTGCTTCGGATTCTGTGTCTCCCTCTCTCTTTGCCCCTCCCCACTTGTACTCTGTCTCTCTCTCTCAAAAAAATAAAAAAAAAATAAGAAGAATAGATTATGTTAACTTTATTTTCTCCCTAACCATTTCTTAACTACCTAAAGTCTGTCTGTCTTGTAATACTTGGTCTGAAATAGTTTAATTTTGAACTTACATTATTTAAACTTTTTTATTTGGCTATTTTCTCCTATTGAAACCCTCTTTTCCCTTTGGCTTTAATCTTCCTAGTTCTTCCTCTTAGATCATTCTTTCTTCATGGTTTAATAAACCAATACCTGGCACACTTTTAAATGTAGACTTATAGTCAAATATACTCAAATTTAAAAATTTTACAAATAATGAAAAATAATGTAGATTTACAGCAAGGCTCAGATGTGAAGTCTTTTCAACTTGAGAAGTATTTGGCCCTTCCCATTATGCCACTGATTTCCAAATCTTACATTCTTCCAGAACTTCCAGAATCAAATCTCTATTGCCTATTAGACACTTTACCATTACCTCAAATTCGACACATCTAACTAAAGTCAAACTGATTTTTCTATTTCAAATCAGCCTTCTTTGGACTATCAGTAACAAACACAAGCTTGAAAACACTGAGAGTTATGTGGACTCTCTCTACATTCAATCACCAAGTCATGCCGAATCTTTTTTCAAATATTTTTGGCATCGATCTAATAATTTATTGTGCTTTACTATATTCCAACTATTATGCTAAGCACTAACTTACATTATCTCATTTAATCCATATAACCACTCTCTAAGCTAAGTATTATTATGTCTATTTTATGGATGAGAAATGAGGTTCAGGGATATTAAAAATCTTCTTAAGATAACTCAGTCAGTAAATATCTGATCTGAGATTCAGATAAAGAAATGTCTGATTCTAAAGTCAGTGTTCTTATTAACCACTTGTTATATTGCCTCTCAAATTCCCACTCTTTCTAATTCAGATCTGCATTACCTCTCCTTTGAATTATTATATACTTTTTCTACTAGTTTCATGCTTTCTAGTGCTTTCATTCCGTCTCTTTCCTCCCAGCTATCCTATTTAATGACACAAGATTAATCTTCCCAAAGCACAGCCTTCAATATATCACCTTATTACTAAAAAGTCTTCAATGGCTCCTTACTGCCTACAGGATAATCCAAATTCCTTAATGTGACATTCAAAATTCCTTCCTACTTATCGAACCATGTTCCATTACATGCCAAATTTATTCTGAATTCTGAGTTTTGGCTTACTCCACTGGGAAGATATCTGGAATACTCTCTCCCTATTTCTCTTTTCTTTTCTTTTCTTTTCTTTTCTTTTCTTTTCCTTCCCTTTCTTTTCTTTTCTTTTCTTTTTTCTCTTCTCTTTTCTTTTTTCTTTTCTAGGACCTAGCTCAAAGCCTACCATGTCTGGATGCTTTTCTTTCTTCTCCTCCTCCTCCTCCTCCTCTTCCTCCTCCCCCTCCTCCTCCTCCTCCTTCTTCTTTTTTTTTTATTTGGATCCTCTTTAATTCTTAATTCTTTTTTTTTCAATATATGAAATTTTTTGTCAAATTGGTTTCCATACAACACCCAGTGCTCATCCCAAAAGGTGCCCTCCTCAATACCCATCACCCTTCTTCTTCTTTTTAAAATGTTTATTTTTGAGAGAGAGAGAGAGAGAGAGAGAGAGAGAGAGAGAGAGAGAGAATCTGAAGCAGGCTCCAGGCTCTAAGCTGTCAGCACAGAGCCTAACGCAAGGCTTGAACCCATGAGGAGTTGAGAGATGGATCATGAACTGAGCCGAAGTCAGGCACTCAACCAACTGAGCCACCCAGGTGCCCTGGAAGCTTTTCTTAATCACAGGAATTTTCTCTTGAACTTCAGTACCAATCGTCTGCACAACTCATTTGGTACCAAACCTTGGCCAGTTTATTTTGTTATTTATCTCTTCATGACAGCACATTTTTGCAGTGTGGGGCTGTGTCTTATATCTTGATAGGTAATTATTAGCACAAAACCTTGGAACTTAGTAGGGCATCACCAATGTATATTTGATAAAGCTACTGGATGGCAGGCCCAGCAGGCTAACTGGACCCAAGATAACTTTTGGGAGCTTAGCTTAGCCTGAGAACAGCACATCTGATGAGAAGGAGGAGAGGAAGGAAGGAAGGAAGATAAAAACCAAAAAGGTGAGACTTAGTAAAAAAAATTCTCAGTGCCAAGATCTTAAACTCTTAACCCTTCATTTCTCTCCATTTTCATACCACGGATGGAAAGATGACTAAACAGCTGTGTCTTCAGTCAGCACTTCCCTACCATTTATTCCCAGTCATGATCTTAGAGCATATGTTGCAAAGTGACAGCATGACAGTCACATCTTGTGTGTCAATAGGTTTTATGTGGCTTGCACAGTAAAAATGCCACCATAAGAACAAAAATTTTGGAGGGGCACCTGGGTGGCTCAGTTGGTTGGGCAACTGACTTTGGCTGAGGTCATGATCTTGCAGTTCATGAGTTCCAGCCCCACATCAGGCTTGCTGCTGTCAGCCTGACAGCACAGAGACCACCTCAGATCCTCTGTTCCTCTATGTCCCTCCCCCACTTGCGCTCTCCCAAACATAAATAAATATTAAAAATAAAAAATAAATATATAAAAATTTGGGAGATTTCTAATAAAAAAAAAAAAAAAAAAAAATTAAAAAAAAAAATCTGGATTTCAGTTTGTCTTGCTTGAAAAAACTGACCATGTACCAGGCCCTTATTTCCAGATAGTAACAACTGGCTGGAATTGAGAAGTGGCTGCCCTCATAAGATAGGCATGTGCCCTTCCATTTGACATG
Organism: Herpailurus yagouaroundi; assembly: GCF_014898765.1. Classification (NCBI taxonomy): domain Eukaryota; kingdom Metazoa; phylum Chordata; class Mammalia; order Carnivora; family Felidae; genus Herpailurus; species Herpailurus yagouaroundi. The sequence continues at coordinate 20,767,032 of NW_024412401.1, read as the reverse complement.
TTCCCATCACTCCTCATGGAGTTTTGTAACTAGCCAGGTTCACTTTATTCATTTGCATTTTGCATTATTTTCCTTGATCCTATAAAGCATTTGAGATTGCAACCCTTGCCCAGAATAACAGGTAAGCTTTCTCTTTCTATCCTCAACCCCAGATTTACCTGACATTTCCACAATCATGTTCACTGCAGTATTACTTGCAATAGCAAAAAACTAGAAAAACATTCTAAATATCAAATTCTATTGGATATTTATGAAGGCTAGTATAGAAAAAGGCTTAAAAGCTAATAAAAAAAAGTAGGATATCAAATTGTATACAGTAACTTCTGCTTCCTGAATATGGTGAACAAGATATTAAGGGAGACCCTTCTACTGCAAAAAACCTAGATCCTATATAACATACACCTTTTAAAGCATTTCAGGACTCAGGTAAACAGAAGAAATCTCTAAGGCTACTCCTCCTATCCCCCCAAAAGGAGAAAAATCATGAGCTGTGGAGTAAGCAAGGAGGAGGGCCAGGGTTCCTCGTGGGCCAGTTCCCAAATCATTCTGATTGTGGTCAGAATGACAAGCCTTTGGACAACTAAAAGGTGAGGGAGTTAAACCTGAGACTCCTACATTAAGCTGAGACCTTTGAAGTACGTTCAAGTGATCCAGGGATGGTGGTTCCCTCCAACTTTTGGGAGAAGCAGATATATATTTTCACTGGAGGAAACTACCTCAGCTTAAGCAGACAGGATTCTCAAAATTAAAAAACAAACAAAAATTAGTTAATTTCAAAGATCACAAATACACATGGAAGCACCATATATGAATAACAGAGAAAACAACAGATTTAAATTGCAAGGACTTCAGATATTAAAAATGTCAGATACAGAATACAAATCAGCTATGTGTGAAATGTTTTAAATAAAGGATGAAATCTCAAAGATAACCAAGTAGCAAGAGATTATTAGAAAGTCTAGGGATGGTGAAAATAAAACGTATGTGAATATAACCACTGGCTACTAAGCATTCCTATTCCTGGGTCAGGCTGTTTTATGGGGAATCACTATGGTAAAAAAAAAAAGGATATGAAGGCTAATGGGAGATACATTATACACCCCATTACAGAGGTGAACAGTAGCCTACTCAAAACAGTGTGTGAAAGTGCTCCATAAACTATAGTGTTTTTATAGAAATGTAAAGCATTGCTATTACTCTTTAAAAATGCTAGCATCCATTGATGATTTTTGTCTGAATCAGCTATTATTCTTTCTACGTTTATTAGCTGGCATTCTAATACAAGAACAATTTCTTTTCTTTCTCCCTCCCTCCCTCCCTTCTTCCTTTGGTATCAGTATAGACTCTTGTAGACTCCTGGGCTCTTTTCTTTCTTCTTTCTTTCTTTCTTTCTTTCTTTCTTTCTTTCTCTCTTTCTCTCTTTCTCTCTCTCTCTCTCTCTTTCTTTCTTTCTTTTTTAATTGAATGGGTCATAATCCACTGTTGGTATTACTGATTTTGATGCTCAGATTGTCCCATATTTGGCACTATTTGACTTTTTTCATTGTGAAGACCTTTACTGCTGTGTATAAACTTTTAAAAATTGACTATTTATTTTGGAATAATTTTCAATTTTAGAAAGTCATTTATTTTGAAATAATATTTAAACCATCAACGATAGTTCAGAGAGTTCCTGAATGTCCTCCAACCAGTTCCTATTACCATTTTACATAATCCTTGTACATTTGTCAAAACAAAGACATTAACATTGTACACATTACCATTAACTAGATATGCAGACTATTTGGATTTTGCCAGTTTTCCTACTAACGTACATTTTCTCTTATTTGGATTTTTATTTATTTTTAAGTTTATTTATTTTGAGAGAGAGAGAGAGAGAGAGAGAGAGAGAAAGAGAGTGTGCACGACGGGAGGAGGGGCAGAGAGAGGGAGAGAGAGAATCACAAGCAGCCTCTGCACTGTTGGCATGGACCCCGATCCAGGGCTCGAACCCACAAACCGTGAGATCATGACCTGAGACAAAATCAAGAGTCAGACACTCAACCGACTGAGCCACCAACGTGCCCCTGTTATTTGGCTTTTTAAAAAACTAAATGTATATATAACTTTCATAAAACATGTTAGTTAAAAAAAAAAAAAAGCCAAACCAAAAAAATAAAGAAAGAAACCTAAAAAAGATATTCAGATGTGTTTATATTGAGATAAATAGCATGGATATTATTGTTAAGTATAGCTCAGTGAAGAAAAAAGATCTGCATTTTCCACAATCAAGACACTGAGTAGTTGTGGAAACTATCCAGGCAGGTAATTTTTAGTGAAAGCAAGCAGTATTAAAAAATAGATAAGACTATGTGATCCTAGTAGACTTCTGTTCCCAGTCTTTCCCAATAATTTCTTTGCTTAGCTTTCACCTCAGGAAACTCTTCTTTGGAAAACAACAGGAGTACATTTGTTTGTGTTGACCTAGGTCAGATATCCTGTACACCAAAAACAACCTATAGTAGGTAACACCTCTGGCCATGTTTTTACCACAAATTGTAGACTGATTTCAGTAGGAAAAGTCAGAAGTGCTCAAATCATAACAAATCAAATAAACTCTGAGATACTATAGTAGTCTTCCTTTATCTGCAGGGGCTATGTTCCAAGACCCCTGGTGGATGTCTAAAACCACGGAGGGCACTGAACCCTATATATACTATGTTTTTTTCCTATACGTACATACATGTGGTAGTTTAATTTATAAATTAGGCATAGCAAGAGATTAACAGCAATAACTTACAATAAAACAGAACAATTTTAACACTATACTATAATAAAAGTTATGTGGATATGGTCTTCCTTAAAATATCTCATTGTACTGCACTCACCCTTCTTGTGATGATGTGAGATGAGAAAATGCCTCTGTGAGAAGATGAAGGGAGATGAATGACATAGGCATTGTGACGTTGTGCTAGGTTACTGACCCTTTGACAACTGTCGGAAGGAGGATCTGCTTCCAGAGGGACCATGGTTGAATGTGCACGGGTTAACTGAAACCGTGGAAAGTGAAACTGTGGATGACTACTGTATACTTCTCCCTGATCTAGAAGCATTCCGAGGCTATTAATTAATATCATGTGAAGAGTTAGTCAATCAATCAAGCAAGCAATCAACCCACAAGCATCCTACTGTGAAGCACTGTGCTGGAAGTTCAGGGGTAAAAGCCCAACTTGAGGGTCTCCTAATTTTGTTAAAATCATTGCCAACATGTCTGTGGAAAGGGCTAAGGCGGCAAGAAAGACATTTCAGGATAAGTGTTAAAGCAGTGGTTTCAAATTTTTTTTAGTCCTAATACATAAAACAGAGCTACTCTGGTTGAAACAGGGGAGGCCTAGAGCTCCATACACTCCAAATCCCTCTCTCCACTGTGGGGGTCCCCAAAGGCACTTCTAGGAGAGCCTGTGGCTTAGCGGGAGAAATTCTGAAAACCTCTAGGCAAAGGCAAAGGCAAAGGCAAAGGCAAAGGCAAAGGCAAAGGCA
>NW_024412401.1:20664445-20763503 GCF_014898765.1 Herpailurus yagouaroundi | reverse complement strand
AGGCAAAGGCAAAGGCAAAGGCAAAGGCAAAGGCAAAGGCAAAGGCAAAGGCAAAGGCAAAGGCAAAGGCAAGACTGTCCAACATGTTTTGTTGGGTTGGGGAAATGGAGAGTGAAACAAATGATTAACTGATAGAAATCATCTCTTCTCTCTTTCTTCATGGCTCCCAAATCAAAGAGGTGTGGAAAATAATAGATGCGCTAATAGCAGAGTTACTTCTGAGGGCAAAAATGAACTTTCTACATTAATTCAGGAAAATCAATTTGTGTCACTACCCTCCATACCTGCCAAGATCCTATGTTTTTATAGGCCTTGAGATTTTTAAAAAAATATTTATTTATTTTTAAAGGAGAGAGAGAGTATGAGCAGGGGCGGGGGCAGAGAGAGAGGAAAACACAGAATCCGAAGAAGGCTCCAGGCTCTGAGCTGTCAGCACAGAGCCCGACGTGGGGCTCGAACCCATGAACTGTGAGATCATGACCTGAGCCAAAGTCAGACGCTCAACCGAGTCATCCAGGCACCCCTAAAGGCCTTGAGATTTGATGGAGATTTTGAATTTCTTACAAGATAAGTGCCTCTCTTTGAAATGTGTGAGAGATGCTGAAAGAATTTGGAGATTGAAGAACTGGTGGTAATAGTGATACCCAAGGGTGTCTGCATGGAGTTACAAGGAAAGAATAAACAGAATGTTAGATGCTTAAGAGCACCTGGCTATGGCATCAGGAGTCCGATTCCACAAATGAAATAGCAGCCAACAAAGACAGAGCTCATCTGTCTTTCCTCCTGGTTACATGTAGCTGCTCCTAACTGAGGAGGCCACTGCTCTGAACTGATATTATGTTATTTTGGATTCCAAATGAGACCAGCCAGCATGCTGGGAGTGTGTTGGAAGAGGCCTGAAGGGTTGTCCCAAACACACCCAACTGCTTCCTTACGAGGACTCCCTAATATAGAATCCTCTTTCTAAGCACAGAGCTTTGCTTTGCTTTCAACTTCTCAAATATGTCACAGAAAGGTTCAGCTCAAAGTGCACTCCCTAAAGTCAAATACAAACACTATACAAAAGGCGTGGCTCTGAAGTACAATGGGCTCTTTCCTAGGACTACCTTGTATGGGCAGATCTTCTTTTCCTCAAGTCTGTCTTCCCTTGTGACCTGGAAATATGCAGGCATCTTTCTTTAATGTAATCAAAGTAGCTGACAGAATATCCAGGTGGAACCTGGTGGAACCCCTAATAAGCCTAAGCCTTCACCTCTCAGGCTCAGCTGTACCTGACGCTCCCAAGGCTCCAATTCAATGAATGGAGATTGTAGCACTGGGAATTATAGCTAGGAAAAGAATAAACTAGAAGCCACTGATCCTCACTGAACTATAAAGGGTTGCTTTCCTTTATTCCTTACAAATCTGATAATAATAAACCTAGTTGTCCCAGAGTCTTTCTCTGCTCAAAAGAGATTATACCTAGTAAAAAAAAAATTCTTGTTTTCTACTCATTCAGCCATCAAGAGTATAGCTTTCTCTAGTAGGTCAACTATTTGATTCCTTCCTTAGTTCAACTCATAGCACCTGTTTGGAGGCAGCAGGCTGAATCACATGACCTCTTAAGGTTCCTTTCAGCTCTAATTACAAATGAAGCCAAATTAAAACCTGGAGCCCAAGGAAAGGTTCCTATGCAGAGTGCTAGTTAACGTCCTTCCACTCACCGTCTTCTTGCCTTTCAACAAAAATACACAGACACACATGCACACCCACACTTCCAGGTGCCTGGCTTCTAATTGCTACAGTTAGAAGTCTCCAGAGATTGAGAATTTGCTATAAATCCTATCTCTTTAGAGGATGTAGGTTGGAGAGAGAGAAGACAACTATAGAGAATTAGGAAAGATTTAGCTCCTACCTTGACAGACCAAGTTCTTCAGCTGAGGGTATGGAGGAGGAAGATGGAGAGATTAAGCCTTCCAATGTTGCGTGTAGGTGAGCAGCAAAGGGAGGAGTAAACCACCAAGACCAGAGACAGTGTGCCAGATGTGGGTAGTCCTAGGCCCAGTTCGGGGTGCTCTGTTAGGAGGACAGCTCTCAAGTGTGTATTTGCAGCAGCAAGTTGGCTGGGACAAAAAAGGCCCAATGTGGTCAACCCCTTGTTTTTTCTTTAGCTGTTCCTTTTGGCCCCTAGGCTCCAGGAAACAAGGCCAGAGTGTTCTCCGCTTCCCCTCCCCCAAGGCAGTGGACTGAGGCACGCAGGCTGGTAAGCTGCTATCCTTTCAGTCTATCAAAAGCTGTAAATAAAAGGCCACAAGTGCACAGTGAAGTAGACTATGAGAAGAATCTAGATTGAATTACACAAGCCAGTTGTGGAGAAAGGGTGGGGGAGATAGGAGAAAGAAGAGACAGAAGTCTAGCTGCCCTTCAAGGAAATATTATCATCCAAGCACATGCCTCCCTCAGCATGACTGCTAGAAGCCATCAAAGCATTGCTCCCCTAGGGAACCAGTCTCCAGTCTGGCCTTTTTCTCAGCAGAGGGGTCCTAGTTTCTGAGAATTATCCATGAGACTCAAAGCCTTTTCCCAGAGGTGACTTACCTTCTGATAGACTTTAGAAAATAGTCTCTTCAGTCCAGTTTACCATGCTTGGTAAGAGCACCAGGACTGCTTCAATAGCAGGTGGCAGCAAAGACCATTTCTCTGTACCAGACACTGTATTTGCTTTAGTTATAAGACTAAGATGAAAATAAATTGATGTATACTTAAAAAAATGTCTAAAGCAGGTGGCTAAGGTCTGGCCTGAGTCCTGAGTATTCAGGAGCCTCAGTTCTGTAATGATTCAGAGCATGGATTTTGGTGTTGACAGTTCTGGATTCAAATGTGACACACTACTTGCTAGCTATGGACTTTGGGAAGTTACTCAACTTCACCAAACTTCAGCTTCCTCATTTGTAAAACTGTCATATCTTCCTTCAAAGGCTTGAGGTAGAATTAAATAAGATATTGCATGTAAAGCGCCTGACACAAGATATGTGCTCAGTCATGGTCATTATTATTATTATATTTTTGGCAGATGATCAATGGAACCTTTCTTCTCTTCTTTCCCAATTTTCCAGAAAATCTAAAGGCTCCAGGTCTAGGGAACTGGTAGGCAAAACCTCTTTAAAATATTGAAAGGAAATGGAAAGAGTTATGTTGTTTTTTTCCCCTCCCCTGCACTAGAACTGAATCAGTCAGCCTGTGCTGATTATACTCTGGACTGGCAGTCTGGCCCTGGGAGCCTAAGGCTCTCCTAAACCAAAGATACTATTCCATCTCTAGTATTACCTGTTGTGGGGCATGCTCCCAGACTGATGGTGCTTCTCCAGGGGCCCCAGATCAGATCCCAGTAGATGTAGGAAAGAAACAGTCTGATCCCAGGCTGGGAGGATAGGTCTGTCCAGGCTGTTGTCTGCCCATCACAGCTGCCTATGAGGCCTATGGGTTAATAATAGCAACTCTGATGCCAATGGATTAAGACAGCACTGTAGGAGGTGTTTATTTTTACACTCTGGCGTCAGTATCAAGTTCTACTGGTTACTGCCCAAATCTGGGACAGCTTCCTGCTATAAGAGTGGCCTCAGGCTTCTCCAGGATGCTAAGTTGGATTCTGAGGGAAGTGAGCCTTGTTGAAAACAGTTCAGAATTCACAGGGGACAGGGAAGGGGAAAGGGAACAAACAGACCTGTCATGTGTCCAGCTGTCTGGTCCCAAACTCTGGGACCAAGGAGAATTTCAGTTGAGAGCTGTTCTTTATAGCATTCTCCAGAGTCAGGTAGGCCCTGGACAAGAGACCCAATACATTGTTTTGGAAGGGTGTACACATACATACACATACAAACAGGCTGCACTGAAATGATCTGAATAATGACAAAGATCAAGAAAAGACTTCTCTCAACTAACCAGAAGCTTGGCCTTATCAATCACAAGTTCCAGATTAGCGCAGTGAGTGCTGACATTACAAGACAAAGATATCTAAAACAAAATATAGTTAGGCTCGTCCTTAATTGATTTGCATAGTGTCTTTAACAGGTAGATCAAATCCCTTGAAAATTTATTTGGCCAAAGCTCTTCCTAGACATAACATAACAGGACAGAAACACCAAGAAACCAGCCCTCATCTTTCTGGCCTAGGGCCAGTGCCCAGAAAATCTTTCCTGAAAACTTCTTTATCCCTCGGGGCCTATAGATTGGGGTCCCAGGGATCTTGCACTTTGACTACAGTATCTAGAACTCTGTGGATAGATATCCCACTCATCTCCCTGAAAGGCAGCTCCTAACACAGATTCATCTTGTTCTATTAGGCAGACAGGGATGTGAAAAGGTTGACAGCTGGACAGATGATGTAAATAACCTACTAAGGGGCCGTGTGCACAGCAGACTGCTGTGGAATGACAAAAATGTACCACACATTAGGTAGGAATGCTGAAGTGCAAAGAAAGCAGCCAATCAGCCAAGCTCACGGTAACAGTGACTCCATCATCTTCCTGCCTGTGGCTGACTCATAACCGTCGTCAGTGACACGACATATCATTCTCTTGAGGAGCTAGAGTGCTGGCAAGAAGGTAGGCTGGTGAACCACTCATTCAATACATTTTCCCCCCTGTCTTTCAAGGCTTATCTACCTGGTCATCAGAACAACAATGCAGCCTCAGAAACAACCAGATTTGATCACTAGAGATATGGGGTTTGATCTCAGCTCCATTTGGAAGCTACCCATGCCTAGGATTAGTGGCAGGATGCCCAAGGATGGGAACACTGCTTTCATTCTTGGCTTTTTCTCTGACTTGCTGGGTCATCTAGGGGCAGGGTACCTGTCCTCTCAAAGGTAAAGGGGCTAACTGTATCTATCTTCTGGTGTTGTGGCAAGGAAAAATATTTGAAAAATTAAAATAAGTAGCAACAAATGTAAATGCTATAAATTCTTTGGACCAAAGTATTTTAGAAATATAACTGTCATTCATACATATAGGTGTGGAGCCCTGGCCTTTTAGGTTTTCCTTACAGGTCATGGAAGCCATGTTGGGAAGAGCAGTTCCTTTCCTTCAGGTTTATAATCCCCACTTCTGGTTTGAAGAACAGTCGAAACAGTTAGGAATCTGCTTACCTAGACATAAGGTATTAGTTTCCACTAATGTGTAAAAGAGTGAGTAAAAACACGCAAGCAGAAAGAAACACCTCCACTCACCCACTTGTTCCATCCACAAACCTACTTCTCCCCAACGCCTGAGCCCAGGACACTGATCGGAGGCTTGTATCTCATTGATACAACATTTAGCAGCAGTACTTACGAACTGGATTTAGCCTAAAGGCCTGAGAAAGCAACATTAATGAAAGGATGTATTCCATTGCTCAGTTAGAACAAAGGCAACACTGTGTTCTAAACCCAACACAAGCCTTCTAGCCCAGCAATCCCTCGCTATGGGGTTAGTTTGCCAGGTCTCCAGAGCTCATGGAGAGGAGAAACAGAAATCTATTCTTCATTGATGCTGACACTTCTTTTTCTGCAAGTGCCTACACTGGGATTCAAAACAGATGTTCTGACATCCTGCAGCTACTGGTGAGACCCACTCTCCTTGCAGCAAACTCTATCTGTAAATATGTAAAGGGACAAATAGGAAATATTTAGGCTTCATGGGCCATGTGTGTGTGTAGGTGTATTTTTTTTTAATATAACTCTTTAAAATTGTAAAAACCATTTTCAGTTTGTGGGCCATAATTTGCTGACTCTAGACCTTAAAGGCCTCTCTTATTCAAGGTCTGCATCTCAGAATTCTGGCTCTGCTGGGCCGGCCTAGAGATCCTCATTCCTCTTCCTGTGGGGCTGATGCATATATTTCAGAGGCAGCTCCCCTCTAAGGAGCCACTGAGGAATGTGAAGGAAGAATTTTAGGGTTATTTGTATTGGAGCTAACCAGACAGGCTAATTCCCCTCATATAAAGCACTTAAAAAAACATCTGTGGAATTTAGCTTACTGCATTATTACTCTGGAGTGCAGACAGAGCTATAAACAGTCTTTGTCTTTCTATTTCTGCTTAATAATACTATGCCACACCTCTCTACAAGGCCCCTTCCCCTCCCCTGCTCCCAGTTTCCAAACTCACACTTGAATTGGCTCTGGTCCCAAGTCCCTCTCTCCTCCCCATCCCTCCCGCTTCTATATGTGGTATGGTTGTGGATAGCAAGGAAACTATCAACAGTCAGATGGGTTTGGACCCGGTAAATATGGATGAGAGGCGTGGGGGTAGGGATGAGCTCATTTTGAGCAAAGATTTAGGGCTGACTGTGAATCTAGGCTCTGTCACAAAAGTTACATGTTTTATAAACTGGATCAAACTGCTACAGAAACAACTTAAGAACAATGTGCACAGGGTCAGGAGTAGTTGGAGTTATACCTCTCACATACCATGGATTAGAAAGACATAAATGTCTTACAGCTAAAGACTAAAACTTCTATCTAATCTTTACAATGAGCCTTCAAAGTAAAGATTATCATCCCTATTCTGCAGTTAATTAAGGAAACTGAGGGTTTTGCTCTATCTAAGATCACAGAGCTAGAAGGTAGGGGCGTTGGGCTTGGAACTCTTGTCTGACTCACTCCAAAGCTCCTGCTTTTTCTACTGTAATACACTACTAGTATTCTTGGTGGAGAAGAACAATAAGCAAATGTCTTCATTTGGATCTTGTTCAGATTTTGTTTTAATAGCAGCAATTTGTTGGTCTGTTCTCACCCCTCCTTTTTAAAATTAATTTATTTAAGTAATCTCTATACCCAATAAGGGGCTTGAACTCATGACCTGGAGACCAAGAGTCACATGCTCCTCCTATGGAGCCAGCCAGATGCCCCGGTTTGTTCTTTTCAATAGTTTGAATATTAATGAATGACAGGGTGCTTAAAATCATAAGCATGACAATTTTGTGTGATAGCAATTCAGGTCAAATCAATACAGCAATATTCACATTTAAGCTGGGGCCTTATCTGAGCGAACACTTGTTTATTCTTCAACAAGAATAAACAGAATTTTAATGTATTAAATCTTTGTCTAGTTGCCAAATAAGTCTCTTTTCAATAGTGGTATATGTGTGTATATATATATATATATATACATATATATATATATACACACACACACACACACACATGTGTATATATGTATATATGTGTGTGTGTGTGTGTGTGTGTGTATATATATATATATATATATATATATATATATATGTATATATATATATATATATATCTTTGTGTAATCAATGTTACCTTGTAATCAATTTGGCTGAGTTGAATTGTAGTACACCACCTTCCCAGGCCTGGATTGTTAGTTACCAATCAAATATCCATTCTCCCTTTCTCTTTCAAATTAACAGAATCTTCCTGATATTCAGGTGGGTACAATGCTTTCCAACTAATGGAGGTAGGAGTGACCAATGGACTAACTTGTGGTAAAAGTGCTGTGAGAATTCTGGGTTATCTGTTTGTGATGAACACGGTGCCTCGTTCTTTCTCCCTTCCTCCATCCTGATGCTAGGAAGGTAGGCATGATGGCTAGAACTACAGTAGCCATCTTGAACCAACATGGCTTAAATATATCAGAGCAAAAAACCAGAAGGGTTCTGAATCTCTCATTTAGACTGTGGGGCTGCCCAGACCAGCCCAGGAAAGTCTTTGCATTTTTGTTGTTACTGAAAAATAAACTTCAGTGTTATTTAAGTCCTCAGTTTTGGGTTTCTGTTACTTCTATCTATTTCCTCTTTATACATCCAACCAAAGTCCAATAACCACTAAGTCTCATTAATTCTATCTACCCATCTCTACCCCCAATGCTACTACCCACAACCAAGCTATATGTATCACATGTCTGAACTATGATATCAGCCTCTAAACTGATCTCCCTTCCCAGCACCATCCTTTGAAAATGAAAACTATTTACATCACCCTTTTGCTTAAAAACCCTTCAAAGATTTTCCATAAAATCCAAACTCTGTAACCTGCCTTTCATGACTTACCTTTCTGGTCTCATCTTTTGCCAATCCTACCTTGCCCTGTAGTTTGTTATACCATTACCCCTCTACTGACTGGAATATGGCCCCTCCATTTGTCTGGCCAACTCTTAATCATCCTTCAGGTTTCTAACTGAAACATCTCACATTCAATGGCCTTCCCTAGATCACATTACATGCCTTGGATATATGCTCCCCAAGCACCTTGAACTTCTCTGTACTGTGTTTTAGTTGTTTATTTAGCTTGCAATGCTAGATAGGCAAGCTCCATGGGATATTACTACTACTAGTCTATCCCCAGAAACTAGGGCAGAATCTGGCACACATAAATCTTTTTGAATGAATAAATGAAATTTTCAAGAGGCAACTAAACAACATGCATCAGAGTTTAAAGTAAGTATTGTCTTTAGTCTACTTCCAGGAAATAAATTTAAAATAAATAACATGATAAAAGTACATAAGATATATACATAAGGATGTTCACTGAAGCACCATTTATAGAAACAAAATTTTAAAAAAATTCTAAATGCTCTCTCATTAGTTAAATTATGAGGTAGCATTGAATTACTCTAGATAACATTAAAAATATTATTTTAGAATAGTTGTTGAGATGAAACTATGTCCATGATACAGTTTTTAAAAAATAATTTATAAGGTATAATTCATGGCATGATCCCATTTTTATTTGTAAAAATGTATACATATTTAGTTCTTTATCTGTATTTTGAGTTTTCTGGCAGTAATTGGGCTGATGGATTCTTTTAGGCAACTAGGATCCTTATAGGCTGGAAGGTCTGGGCCTCATTGACCAAATCATCATAGGAGACATGAGGGGCCACCCATTTACAACTCCAAAGAGGACAGACACCTGTACTGGGGAAACAAGTACTTATTAAGTGCCTAACACCTATTTCAGGGAAGAAGCAAAAGCTACAGGCATGCTCTAGGGCAAATTATAACTGATTGAGCAGGCTATCTGTCATAGTAAAGATTCAAGTTATATTCAAAGTTCTAAATGCCTTATAGTAGCTTGAGAAAATTATGGAAATAAAGACAATTAAGGGAAGAATATTCTTAAAACTTGTGCCTGCCCGTTTCATTAATAATTTGGTAAAATAACCGGTCACATCTGAAGAGGGGAAATTTTCTTGTATTTTTACCTTGAATTAGCTAGGACATTCATTCACAGATGGACATAAACCTGATGGTTATCTTTATAAGAGTTAAGAACACAAGAATGACATGAAGTACAAAGAACTATAAAGCAAATAAGTGTATTATAACTATTATATGCATTTTCTCTTTCCTCCTTGGTTGCATATTAAGGACAGGGGCTGTCTTATTCATCTCAGTAGTTATTTACCCTAGTCTAGAGCCTGGCACGTATCTTAAAATGTTCACTGAAATGAACTAAGGAAGAACTGAATCTTCACCAAACTAAATTGGAAACATTTCTTTTTCCAGAGTAGAATTTGGTTCATTACAGCAGTGGACCTATTTACACACTAGTTCTAGTTTTTCTTGCTGAGGTGTGGGTGCTGAGAGGATCACCCGAGTACAGTGGTTGGCTTCTGGAATGAGCAGGGCAGATATGCCTGGGTATAATTCCTCTCCCGGAGTTCCCTTCACACTCACCGCACTCCCTCTATTGCTAGTGGGAGCTGAAGCATGAGAACCAGAACAGCGTGTTCCAGCCAGAAAGACAGACTGCACCCCCCCCCCCCCTTTTCTTCATCTCTCCCCACTTAACCTCACTGGTCTTCAACTCTGTCCTATGAGCTGCTTCCAGTGGGGCTGCTGAGCATTCAGCAAAGAATGCAGGAGGTATCTCAAAGAGTCCAGCACTAGCTGAGGAACAGTTTGTTTTTTCCTAAAAATGGGCAGTCTATAAAGTTACGTAAGACCCAACTCTTTGCTGGGAGCCTTTCCAACTCTAGCTGGAGAGAGATTCCTCAAGCTATTTAGAGTTTCAGGAAAAGGGTTTGGAATTTCCTGCCTGGCCAACCTATACTGGAGACATCTCTGTGTAGGGATGGGGAAGTTCCATCAGAGAAAGTAGTAACTGAACTCCCATTGCCCCTCAGGGGTGGACCCACTGAGTTCTAGAAATAGTCTGATCCAATTTATAGTTAAAATCTCAGAACAAGGACAAGCCCCACTGCCCAAACCAGAGCCCAAATCGAATCAAGCCTTTGGGGCTCACTCAAAGAATGCTGGGCCTGGGAAATCTAATAGCCTGACCTAGAAGCACACCAACAAGGCTCTGGAAGGGCTTCCTTTCCTACTTTATGGAGGAATTTGTGGCCTGAAGAACCTCAGATGCCAAAGTCTTGCACAAGGACTAATCAGTCAGTCAATATTAACTGAATGCCTATGAAATGCCTGATACTGTATTATGTGACAAAAACAGACCTGGTACCTGGTATAATGTACAGTTACGAAAAGGTTGGTATGTAATTCTGCTCTTAAGGATGAATTCTGTAGCACAGGGCAAGTTATTTGATCCCTCTCAGCCTGAGTTTCTTCAGCTGTAAAATGGGGATAATAATACCTCTCTTACAGGATGATAGCGGGAGTTAGAAGATACAGAAAACATCTAGTGCAGTGACTGGTATCTAGTAAGGGCTTGGTGAATGGTAACTATAATAAGTGTGAATCAGGAATTTCTTCTTTTCTTGAACATCCTATTGCCTTTTCAAGACTGCACTACTGTTCAACTTACAACAGGGAACCTTGTCACCATCATACCCATGTTTTTCTTTTCAATAGGCACACCACCTCAAATTATTTAACCTTTCTTCATGGCTCTGTTCCTTATCCTCTGTAAGTTGTAAAGTGGCTCTGCCCCAGAAAACATCTCATAGGAATATAAAGAAAAGAATGTTAGAGTAAGTTTGCAACTTATCTGTGAATCAAGAATTTCCCATCCAGTAAACACAGTGAATTCAGGCTCTTGACTACCTAAATCGTTCAATGTCAGTCAAACATGGTGAAAGCAAGTCCTCTACATAAGCTCCCGGGCTGACAAGATTCTTTTTGAAAGGTCTAATTAGTTCCAGACATGTGCACCATGTGACACTCCCCAAGTCCTATAGCTTCTGTTTTAGAAAAGTCTTTCTAGGCTATACTCTCTTCTAATTCCTACAACTATTGCTATAATTCTAGGCTCTCCTTCAACACCATTTTCAAGGGCTATCAATTCAATCTTTGGGCAAAGGTTCCCAAGGGGCAGTAATTGAGACTATTTCTGAGACAGATGATAGTTTGGCTGTGCACAAAATCCTAGGCTACCAGTAAATTCTCAGAAACTTGAAAGCATTGCTCCATTGCTTGCTAATTAGATTCCATTATTGTTCAGTCCAATGCCATTCTGATTCCCAATATTTATACATAATCCTTTTTTTAAAAGAATTTTGAAATTTCTCCATATGTCCAGTGATTCAAATTTTGACAATGAGGTACCCTTGGGTAGGTTATTTCTATTTGCTGTATTGGGCACACAGTGGGCCCTTTCAATGGAGACTCATGTTCTTCAGTTCTTCAGGACCTGTATTCCTTCTTCCCTCCCTCCCTTCCTTCCTCCCCTTTTTCCTCCCCTCCCCTCTCCTTTCCTTTCCTAATTTCCTTCCCACCAATGTTGAAGATTTAGAAAAGAGAGGGATTAAATGATAAGCAACATCCTGAGAAGCAGTAGTAGCTCCAGAATTTCTATACAGGTTGAATTTAGGATCAGCAAACACATCAGAAGGGGTGGGTAGGAATGGGATGGCATTAGGGACTTGTTCTGAAGTTCCATTTGTATAGCAATCACAGTGTTTTTACTCTGGATTTACTTGGGGTAGCTTAAAATGTATATCATTTAGGTATGATACTCTGCTGTATGGATATAAAAAACAATCTCAAAACAGCTTAAGCAACAGAAGAAGTTTATTAGCCATACATATCAAGAAGACCAAAGATAGAATTCTGAGGGGAGAGTTAATTCAGACCCTCACCGTGTCACTCAGACTTTCTATTAGGTGACAGGATGGCTATTACCACCGCAACCATTACATCCAGATATGTTAATATTCAGAGGCCAATGGGGAGGAAGGTGGATAAACTCTCCTAAATAAACTCTGTTTGGTTTCAATGGGAAAGTAGTTGTCGGGCAGGCAACCAACTGCAAATATTTCAGGGTTCTACCATGGCTGAAAAGATAATGTAGGAGGAAATGCAATCCAGTGCACCAGGGAGGGATTAGCCTTTGTTGGGAGCTGGGATATTTCCTCCATTCCAACTAGTAAAGAGAGGATGTCTGTAGATACATTTGCAGGTTGGTAGTAGAAAGTGAGAGAGTTCATGTTTTATGCCTTTTTTCTTTCTGAAGTGCATGAGTAATAATCATCAACAGAGTGCATGGAGGGAAAAAAGGAGGGCAGAAGGCAATGAAAGTATAAAATATTTGTTATAAAGAGTGGAGGAACAACTTTGTTAGAAAAATATAGTAAGATTGATGGCCAACATAAATCTGGTGATGATGAATTTCAAGTGGTACTAAATATGCTGGGCTGTACAATTTTCTCTAGCAATGCGTAACTATTTGAGTACAGACAGGGAAGATGAGGGATTATGTTCTTTTAGGGTTAGGGTTTTATGAGATGAATACATTTTTATTTTATTTTTATTTTTTAAAGTTTACTTATTTATTTTGAGAGAGAGACAGAGTGAGCACAGGAGGGGCAGAGAGAAGGAGAGAGAGAGAGAATCCCAAGCAGGCTCCACACTGACAGTGCAGAGCTTGAACTCACAAATCGTGAGGTCATGACCTGAGCTGAAATCCAGAATCGGACACTCAACTGACTGAGCCACCCAGGTGTCCCTAGATGAATATATTTTTAACAATGTTTTATTTTCTTTAGTGTTTATTTATTCTGAGATAGAGAGCAAGCATTTGCACATGCTTGTGCAAGCAGAGGAAGGTGAGAGAGAGAGAGGGAGACAAAGAATCCCAAGCAGGCTCCACTCTGTCAGAGCAGAGCCCAAAGCAGGGCTCAATTCCACGAACCATGAGATCATGACCTGAGCCGAAATCAACAGTTGGAGGCTTAACTGACTAAGCCACCCGGGAACCCTAGATGAATATATTTTTAAAAGAATGATTATAACGTGAATTAAGTTTTAATTAAGTTAAAGGGCTACCATTGAGGGTACTTTAACAAGTGAATGGAATACACTAAGCCATAAACCATAAAGTCTAAATAGCAACATGGGAAAATGCTTATGAAATAGTGTTAAAAGGAAGTGGAATACAAAATAATTTTAATGCTACAATTATATTCCTACAAACTTTATATATACACATAAACAGAAAGGATAGGCAGGTGGAATTACAGGTGATTTAAATTTATTTTATTATTATTGTTTTATTTTAAATTGTTATTATATACAGTAAAACCTTGGATTGTGAGTATTTTGTTCTGCAAGTGTTCTGTAAGACGAGCAAACATTTCTAATACATTTTAACTTGATAAACGAGTGATGTCTCACAATAATAGTACATGACGCCACATGTCACAGGATCGCAACTGAGCCAATGATTCTTCTCTCTCTCCCTCTCTGCGGGATTGTGGGTAATTGTCTCCCATGCTTGGATGCTCACTCTCAGACCGCGGTGTTTAGCAGAAATCAGTGATTTTTCAGAATGTAAGCAGGTGCCCACAACTGGCACTACTGTATTTTTTGTCACTTCAAAGCACCTATGGACAGTCCTTTGCTTTTCCATACAAGAGTAAGCTTAGGAATGCTTTGCTTCATTCTCAGTCAGGCTGCCTGCTGCCTGATTGCCAGTTACATGAAATATAGTATATGACAAGAGTTGATTAATACTATACTGTAGTCAACATCCATGCGAGTGTATATAATGGCCCCCATGCAGAAAAATGTTGAAAAGAAAGGTGGTTAAGAAGAAGGAGATGATTACAGTGGAATATAAAAAGGAAATCATCAAAGTATGAACAAGGTATGAGAGTGGCCCCAATTACAAGATTTTATAAGAACTCTATGTCTGCATCTCATCTGCAGAGGAGGAAGAGAAAAAGGCAGAGGAATCCCTCACTTCAAATGATATTAGGGAGATGTGTAAAATGTGGGAAACAAGTGCAAACTTTTGTAGAAAAGCACCACCCAAATAAGGCTGTAGCACTGCAAGTGATGAATTTAACAACAATGCAATGTCACGTTTCCGTGAAATCCTCAAAAAGAGGCAAAAGCAAGTGTCATTGGATAGGTTCCTTGTTAAAGTTGCACGAAAAGAAAAAAGATTCCATTGAGCCAATAGACAGCATTGATTCTGTTAGTGATAGTGAAAGTCGTCCTTCACAATAACCCTAAATAACTCTTGTCTCCCTCATACCAGCCATGAAGGTTTTCAAAGGTAAATACAGGTTAATTGGTTTATTTTTCTTTATATTTTGTATTTTATTTATTATTTTGTATTATATTACAGTATTTTAGCCATTTTTATATGAATATTTTTGGGTTATGGAACAAATCATCTGAGTTTCCATTATTTCTTGTGGGGAAATTCACTTTGATTTACAAGTGCTCTGGATTACAAGTATGTTTCTGGAATGAATTATGCTCGCAAACCAAGGTTTTTCTGCACTTATTTATTTTTAAAAACTCCTACTTATGATTCAGTTCATGTTTAGCTTGATTAATAGATCTTCTTTTTAAAAGGTCTTTATCTAGTCTACCAGCCATTTTGTCTTCTTTAAAACTTGTTTTATTTTATTAAGTTTACTAATTTTGAGAGAGACAGAGACAGTGTGAGTGGGGGAGGGGCAGAGAGTGAGAGGGAGAGAGAATCCCAAGCAGGCTCCGTGCTGCCAGCACAGAGCCCGAGGTGGGGCTTAAATTCATGAAACCATGAGATCTTGACCTGAGCTGAAACCAAAAGTCAGATGCTTAACTGACTGAGCCACCCAAGTACCCCTAAAACTTGTTTTATAGGGCTAAAACCAAACTCATCCTGGGGCCAGGCTAGAATTTCTGTGGATGTAACTAAATTCATGGATCTTTGATGAAAGCAAAAATACCTCAGTAATGTACATTTGCTGAACTAGGCTAATTTAAGTCAGTTCGGTTACTATAATTCATTCATTATACAAATACTGAGCTTATACTATCTGTCAGACATTGTGTTAGGCACATGAACATATAGCAGAAAACCACCTAAGGAACAGGAAGACCTTTGGCTCAAGCCTGACTTTCACAGAAGGCCTCAAACTTAGCCTTTAATCCTTATATACAAATGAATTTATATATGTAGTCATTAAAAAATAGCTTTATTGACATATAATTAACATACCATAAAACTTACCTTTTAAAAATGTACAATTCAGTGGTTTTTAGTGTATTCACAGGGTTGTGCAACCATCACCACAATCTAATTTTGGAATATTTTCACCACCTCTAAAAGAAACGCTATACCCATTGATCTTGCATCTTACAATCTTGTTGAACTCATTTATTATTTACAATAGTTTTTTTTTGTGGATTCTTTAGGATTTTCTATGTACATGTTAATGTCATCTGCAAACAGAAATAGTTCTTTCTTTCCAATCTGGATACCTTTTATTTCTTTTCCTTATCTAATTGCTCTGGCTAGAACTTCGTACAATATTGAAAAGAAGTAGCAAGAACAGATATCTTTCTCCTGTTCCTGACCTTATAAGGAAAGTTTTTAGTTGTCTTTCTCCATGAAGTATGTTAGCTGTGGGATTTTTTGTAGATGCTCTTTATCTGCTTGAGGAAGTTTTCTTTTATTTCTAGTTTGCTGAGTGTTTAAAATTTTTTAAAATGTTTATTTACTTTTGAGACAGAGAGAGACAGAGCGTGAGCAGGAGAGGGGTAGAGAGAGAGAGGGAGACACAGAATCTGAAGCAGGCATCAGGCTCTGAGCTGTTAGCACAGAGCCCAAGGCAGGGCTCGAACTCATGAGTCGTGAGATCATGACCTGAGCTGAAGTTGGACGCTTAACTGAATGAGCCACTCAGGTGCCCCTGCTGAGTGTTTTTATTATGGACTTGTCAAATGGTTTTTCTTCATCTATTGAAACAATCACATGATTATTATCCTACATACAGTCATTAAAAAAAATTTTTTTTAGGTTTATTTATTTTTGAGAGTGAGAGAGACAGAGCATGAGTGGGAGAGGGGCAGAGAGGGAGGGAGACACAGAATCCAAAGCAGGTTCCAGGCTCCGAGCTGTGAGCACAGAGCCCGACGCAGGGCTCAAACTCATGGACCGTGAGATCATGTCCTGAGCCCAAGTCAGCCGCCCAACTGACTGAGCCACCCAGGTGCCCCTACGGTCATTTTTGTATTAAAATAAATTAGTTTGTTTATGTAAATATTTAAAATATACCAAAATTACAATAATCCTGCTTTGGATTCCAGTCATTTTTAATATATAAAGAACTTCAAAAAATGGATGAGACCAGGATCTCTTTAAATCTTTAAGAGATCCTGGATTCAAAGACTATTCCTGCATTCAGAGTTTATGGTTAGGTGTTACCTGTTATAATGGAGCCCTAGACAAGGCCAATGGAAGCATAGAAATCATACCCAAGTTTGCAGGGGGTAGTTAGAAAAGATTTCAGAAAGGAGGTCATAAGAGTAGATGCTTAGAGGAGGAGTAGAAATATTCTTGTAGGTCAAGGGAAGGATTTGAGTCAGAACCATATGTATACAGTTCCTCATTATTCGGCCATTGAGAAACAGGGAAATTTTGCCATTTGCAACATGGATGCCTGTGGGCATTATGTTAAGTGAAATAAGTCAGAGGAAGACAAATACCATATGATCTCATTTATATGCAAAATCTAAACAAAACAAAACAAAAAACAAGCTCTTAGGTACAGAGAACAGATTGGTGGTTGTCAGAGGGAGGGGAAGGTTGCCTGGTGGGAGAAATGGGTGAAGGGAGTCAAAAGGTACAAACTTTCAGTTATAAAAGAAATAAGTCACAAGGATGTAATGTATAGCACAGCAACTTTAGTTAATACTATATTGCATATTCAGGGATGCCTGAGTGGTTCAGCAGGTTAAGTGTCAGACTCTTGATTTCAGCTTAGGTCATAATCTCATGATTAGATTGAGCCCTGTGTCAGGCTCTGTGTTGACAGTACAGAGCCTGCTTGGGATTCTCTCTCTCCCTCTCTCTCTGCCCCTCCCCCACTCATGCTTTCTCTCAAAATAAATAAACTTAAAAAATACTATATTGCATATTCAAAAGTTGCTAAGAGAGTAAATCTTCAAAATTCTCATCACAAGAAAAAAACCTTTTTTTTTTTTTAATGTTTATTGTTGAGAGAGTGAGGCAGGTGCACATATGCAGGCAGGTGTTGGGGAGGGGCAGAGAGAGAGAGAGAGAGAGAGAGGGAAACCAAGAATCTGAAGCAGGCTCTGTGCTGTCAGTGCAGAGCCCAATGTGGGGCTTAAACCCACAAACTGTGAGATCATGACCTGAGCCAAAGTCAGACACTCAACTGACTGAGCCACCTACGCACCCCAAGAAAAACAGTTTTTGTAACTATGTATTGTGACAGTTGTTAACTAGACTTATTGTGGTGGTCATTTGCAATTTATACCAATATTGAATCATTATGTTGTACACCTGAAACTAATATAAATGTTGTATGTCAATTATAACTCAATTAAAAACATGTGGCTTTCAAGAGCCACTCAATGGTAGGGGTGCCTGGGAGGTTCAAATGGTTAAGCATCCAACTTCAGCTCAGGTCATGATCTCACAATTTGTGAGTTTGAGCCTCACATAGGTCTCTCAGCTGTCAGCACAGGGCCAGCTTCATGTCCTCTGTCCCCCCCCCCCCCTCCACCTCTCCTACTCATCACCATCCATGTGCTCTCTCTCTCTCATAAATAAAATGTTAAAAAAAAAAAGAACCATTCAATAATATACCTTCATATTATACTTGTCTTTATTTTTTATATTCTCCACAGTGAGCATATTCACCTATATTAGAAAAAAGACAAAATATATTTCAGAAAATATTTTTAAGTAAAATAAGATTTTGCTTTAAGTTTCAAAAGCAAAATGTCACAGTACCTTTCATTTCATCTTTCTCCATAAAAATATATTTAAGCTTAAATATTTTCTAGGTTTAAAGCATTAGTAATGCAGCTAATAGCATTTCTTTAGAACTATTCTCCACAATCTTTTAATCTTGAACGAGAGATTTATAATCCTAACCTCTAAAGGGAGAAAATCCAATGTGGAAATGATATGCCCCAAATAACACTCTTCGACAGTGGCAGTATTTGCCTTCAATTCTTGGATCTTGTACATGGGGCCCTCCCCCTGCACCCTCCAAAAAAAAGTCTTTACATTGATTCACTCTGAGAACCACTGATTATTAAGAGGCTGAGATTAGAGTGTGGATCTAACACTAGTTCCACTCAAAGTGTGGTCAATGGGTCGGCATAATGAGCTTTATCTGGAATGTATTAGAAAGGCAAATTACTTGGGCTCTAAACTAGACTTACTGAATCAGAGTTTCAAGGGTGATCTAGGTTATTTTTATGCACCTGAAGTAAAGCACATGACTAGAGGAAATTAGGCAGACTAAGGGTACTCAAAGGGAAGGAAAGGCAGAGATCTCCAATGTTCAACGTATATATATTTAAAGCATATACATTAAAAAAAATTTTTTTTAAGTTCATTTATTTATTGAGGCGCCCCCCCCAGAGAATCCTAAGCAGGCTCCATGCTGTGAGTGCAGAGCCTGACATGGGGCTTGAACTCACAAACCACAAGATCATGACTTGAGCTAAAATCAAGAGTCAGAAGCCTAACCAACTGAATCACTCAGGCACCCCTAAAGCATATACACTATTATAAAATAATCTAAAATCAAAAATTTTTTATATACTATAAACCAGAAAGTATGGCTAGAAAACATTTTCTTGGCTTTGGGCTTGAAAGGGTAAACAAATTAGCACAGGTCTTAGATTAAAGGGCAACAGGGATCTAATTCATTCCTGGTTCCAAGCAGCTGTTAAATTAAGGCTATTGGTTTCACATAAGAATTTATATGTATACAGAACACATTTTGGTTATATTTCTCTCATATCATGATTGGCTACTGGTGGGTGGTCAACTGAAGATGATGGGATCTCAAACTCAACCATTTATTTGAATCTTTAACTACTTTGGAGTCAGGACTCAGCAGAATCGTCTTTATCAGTGGTTTTCAAACTGTGGTTTACCGAGCTCCCTCAGGGGACTGTGAAAGGGAGGTGAAGGGAACGGAGAGGAAAGGAGGGAAAGAGAATGACCAGGTTAGACTCTACTTCCCCCAACTCCTTGCCTTCAACCAAAACAGCTCAGATTTTACCTTTTCTTTTTAAGATTTTATCTTTTTGTATCCACTTTCTTGTGGAATATACTTGAACAAAGAACTCCCTTCTTTAAAAAGTTTGAGATTCTCTATTCTTTACTACAGACCTTCACAAGCCAATACAGAGCCATAGCTGTCTTCTGTTCTCATGAGGTCAATGATCTTTGTTAACTATCTTTTACTACCACTTGTTACTAGAAAGGACTCACAAATGCATAATGAGGCAGGTGGTTCTGCTTCCAAGCCTCCCTTCTCCAATCATTATCATTAGGGATGAATAAACTAATGATATTGTAGGTTGCTGTGTTGGATGTCAAGCAAAGCACATCACATAAATCAGCCAATAAACTGAAATAAACATTACATTATCTAAGAAGTTAACTATAGCTGTAAGTATAAAGTAAAGAGAATAATATTTTAAAGAAGTAGAATAGCTCTTATACAACCAAGTAAAAGAAATCCTTCTAAGGAGTCACCCTGAAAGACTTCATTCATTCCAGTAGTGCTATTAAAAATATTTCTAGAACTCTTCTTTTGGAACTGCATAAAACCAATCTAGCCAATTCACAAAACTATCACTGTTTTAAGCCACTGTGTTGTATTAAAAAAAATTTTTTTTTATTAGAGAGAGAGAGAGAGAGAAAGAGAGAGAGAGAATGCATGAGCAAGCAGAGGGGGAGAGGGGCAGAGTGGGAGAGAATCTTTTTGCTGAGTGTGGAGCCCGATGTGGAACTCAATCCCACAACCCTGGGATCATGACCTGAGTCAAAATCAAGAGTTGGATGCTCAATTGACTGAGCCACCCATGCACCCTTAAGCCACTAAGTTTTGGGGTGGTTTGGTATTTAGTAATATATAAGTAGGACAGAAATGTTTATATCATTATGCTTTGGGGGATATTTAAGGGAAATGACTAGCTTTACAGAAAACTCTAGCTATGCAAAATGCTCAGAGAATAGGTTGGTCTAGATAAAGTTTGGCTGTATCCTTAAATAAGTAGAATACAACACTTTAAAAAACAAGGAAATAGGGGCACATGGGTGGCTCAGTTGGTTAAGCGTCTGGCAATGGCTCAGGTCATGATCTCACAGTTCCTCGGTTGGATCCCTGCATAGGGCTCTCTGTGCTGACAGCTCAGAGCCTGGAGCCTGTATCAGATTCTGTGTGTGTGTGTCTCTCTCTGTCCCCAACCCCCACCCCCACTCACGCTCTGTCTCTCTCTCTCAAAAATGAATAAACATTAAAAAATAATAATATAAAATTAAAAAATAAAAAATAGGGGTACCTGGGTGGCTCAGTCGGTTAAGCATCTGACTTCGGCTCAGGTCATGGTCTCGTGGTCAGTGAGTTTGAGCCCCATGTCAGGCTCTGTGCTGACAGCTCAGAGCCTGGAATCTGCTTTGGATTCCATCTTCCTCTCTCTCTGCCCCTCCCCAGCTTATGCTCTGTGTCTCTCAAAAGTGAAATTTTTTTTCTTTTAAATAAAAAATAAAAAACAAGAAAATAATATTTTGTAAGAGAAATCCATGATGAATGGGATCAGCAGTAGGTCCCCAACTTTCTCCTTTTGAGTTTTGGCTTTTTTCCTTAGGGTCACCTGAACTCTGTCTATTCTGACTTTAGGAATACTCTGTTTTCCTTTTTTCCTTCACCTAAGCATGGATAAACATAAGTTCCCATTTTTCCCTGAGTATATTAAATATAAGGCTATATTTTCTTTTTTAAAAGAATGTACAATAAAAGAAAGAAGTACAAAAGTATAAAAACAGATAAACAAGTTAAATATAGCTTTTAAGATACTAAGATAAGCAAGTTAAGTATAGACTTTGGATCCTAAGATAACTAAAGTCTAGCCAGAGGTTGGCTGGCCCAGTTTTTCTCTCTACCCTGTTATCAATCCATCGTCCTTGACTATAGGACCTCACACAAAACAAAAACACAGCAGATATTTCAAAGCTCAGTGTCTTATCTTCCTGAAGATAAAAGACTATCCTATTAAATCAAGAATTCTAGAGAACAGAGGATTTCTTCTTGAAGTATCTAAACTAATTTTTAAGGGCACCTGGGTGGCTCAGTCGGTTAAGCGTCAGACTTCAGCTCAGGTCATGATCTTAATAGTCTGAGTTCGAGCCCTGCATCGGGCTCTGTGCTGACAGTTCAGAGCCTGGAGCCTGCTTCAGATTCTGTGTGTCTCTCTCTCTCTGCCCCTCCCCTCAAAATATAAATAAAAACATCAAAAAATATTTTAAACTAATTTTTAAAAAATTTCAGGTATTTTGATAAAACTCTTTTAAAATGTACTTTTTACTTATACACTTTTGTTTTACATATAGTATACAGGTTACAAATTAACTTTTTTTTTTAAACTTTTTCTTGATGATTCACTATGAACACTAATCAATACACTAGGCTAAAATACAGCATTGTTCTCTGTATCTATTAAGGATTTGCATACCAAATCATCAAACCCATTTTTATTCAATAGGCAAGAAAAAGAAATAAAAGGTATTTGAGTCTCTGTTTGCAGATGACATGATCTTACAAGCAGAAAACCCTAAAGAATCCTCCCCAAAACTGTTAGAGTTAATAAATGAATCTGGCAAAGTTGCAGGACACAAAATCAACACCTAAAAATCTGCTGTGTTTCTATACACCAGCGAAGAACAATAAGAAAACAATTCCATTTACAATAACATCAAAAAGCATAAAATACTTAGGAATAAGCTTAATCAAGGAGGTAAAAGACTTGTACACTAAAAACTATAAATCACTGCAAGAAGAAATCAAAAAAGACACAAATAAGTGGAAAGATATCCTGTGTTCATGGATTGCAACACTTAATATAGTTGAGGTATCAAAACTCGTAGTAGGTGACAACATAAATAGACATTATGCTAAGTGAAATAAGCTAAGCATAAAAAGAAAAACATTACCTGATTTCACTCACATGAGATACTTACAATAGTCAAATTAGTGAATCAAAGAGTGGAATGGTGGTTGCCAGGGGCTGGGGGAGAGGGAAATGAGGAGTTGTTCAATGGGTATAAAGTTTCAGTAAAGCAAGATGAATAAACTCTAGAGATCTGCTGTACTACAATGTACCTATAGTCAACAATAGGGGCACCTGGCTGGCTCAGTCCGTGGAGCATGTGACTCTTGATCTCGGGGTTGTATGTTCAAGCCCCACATTGGGTGTAGAGATTACTTAAAAATAAAATCTTAAAAAAAAAACAAACAAACCAATATATTGTTAAATGTTCTTCCACATTAATAGTAAACCAAAGATAATAATAAACAAAATACTATCCAAAGCACTCTGCAGATTCAATGCAGTCATTTTCAAAATGCTAACAATATTTTTTCCAGAAATAGAAAAATCCATCCTAAAATTCATATGGAATCTGAAGGGATCCTGAATAACAAAACAATCTTGAAAAAGAAGAATAAATTTGGGAGTCTCACATTTCCTAATTCTGAAACTTACTACAAAACTATAGTAATCAAAAGAGTGTGGTACTGGCATAAATACAGACATACAGACCTATGGAACAGAACAGCAAGCCCAGAAATAAACTCTGGCATACTTGGTCAAATGATTTTTGACAAGAATGCCAAGACTATTCAATGGAGAAAAGACGGTCTTTTCAATAAATGGTTTTGGGGAAATTGATATTTACATGTAAAAGAATGAGGTTGGGCTTTTGTTGTATACTATGTACAAAAATTAACTCAAAATGGGTCAAAGACTTAACCATAATACATAAAACTATAAAGAAGTTAGAAGAAAACATAGGAAGGAAACTTCATGCCAACTGAATTTGGCAATGATTTCTTGAATATCACACCAAAAGCACAGGTGACGAAAGAAAAAACAGGTAAATTTTATTTCACCAAAATTGAAAACTTTTGGCTTTTTTTTTTTTAATGTATACTTATTTATTTTGAGGGGGTGAGGGGCAGAGAGAGAGGGAGAGAGAGAATTCCAGGCAGGCTCCATGCTGTCAGCGCAGAGACTGATGCGGGGCTCAAACTCATGAAATGTGAGATCATGACCTGGGCCAAAACCAAGGGTCAGTCACTCAACTGACTGAGCCATCCAGGTGCCTGCAAATTTAAAACTTTTGTGCATCAAAGGGCAATTAACAGAGCAAAAAGGCAACTTACAGAATGGGAGAGTGAATATATTTGCTTATCATATACCTGGTAAGGGACTTCTATCCAGAATAAAGAACTCATACAACTCAACAAAGAAAGACATGTACCCAATTAAAAAATGGGCAAAGGATTTCAATAGACATTCCTCTAAAGAAAATAGAAAAATGGCCAATAAGCCCAAGAAAAGATGCTCAGCATCACTAGTCATTAAAGAAATGCAAATCAAAACCATAATGAGATACCACCTCACATCCATTAGTTTGTTATTAAAAACAAAACAAAAACACAGAAAATAAGTTTTGGCAAGGATGTGGAAAAATTGGAATACTTTATACTGTGGGAATGTAAAATGGTACAGCCACTGTGGAAAACAATATGCAGGTTTCTCAAAAAAGTAAACATAAAATTACCACATAATCCAGCAATTCCATTTTTGGGTATACACACAAAAGAATTAAAAGCAGGAACTCAAACATATCTGTACATCCATGTTCACAGCAGCATTAGTTACAATAGCTAAAAGGTGGAAGCAACTCAAGTGTCCATTAACAAACGAATGAATAAATAGGATATATCATATATACCGACAAATATTATTCAGCCTTAAAAAGGAAGGAAATTCAGATACGAGCTGCAAAATGGATGAACCCTGAAGACATTATGTTAAGTAAAATAAACTAGTCACAAATATATGATTTAACTTATATGAAATATGTAGAGTAGTCAAATTCATAGGGAAAGAAAGCAGAATGGTAGTTGCCAGGCTCTGGGGAAGAGGGAATGAGAGTTCTGTTTAATGGGTATGGAGTTTCAGTTTGAGAAGATGAAAACTTTTTGTAGATGCATGGTGGTGATGGACGGATAACAATGTGAATATACTTAATGCCACTGAACTGTATGTATGCTTAAGAATGGTTAAAATTTCTCCAAAGAAGACATTCAGATGGCCAACAGACACACGAAAAGATGCACAACATCACTCATCATCAGAGAAATGCACACCAAAACCACAATGAGATACCACCTCATACCTGTCAGAATGGCTAAAATCAAAATACAACAAACAACAATGGCGAGGATATGAGAAAAAGGAAGAACCCTCTTGTACTATTGGTGGGAATGCAAACTAGTACAGCCACTGTGAAAAACAGTATGGCGTTTCCTCAGAAAATTAAAAACAGAACTACCCTACGATCCAGTAATTGCACTACTGTATATTTACCCAAAAAATACAAAAGCACTAATTCAAAGGGATACCTGCACCTCTATGTTTATAGCAGCATTATTTACAATAGCCAAACTATGGAAGCAGCCTAAGTGTCCATCAATAGATAAATGGATAAAGAAGATGTGGCATATGAATACAAGAGAATACTATTCAGCCATAGAAAAGAATGAAATCTTGCCATTTCCAACAACATGGACAGAGGTAGAGAGTACAATGCTAAGCAAAATAAGTCAGAGAAAGACAAATACCATACGATCTCACTCATTTTTAGAAGTTATGAAACAAAACAAATGAGCAAAGGGAAAAAAAGGAGAGAAAGAGAGACAAACCAAGAAACAGACTCTTAACTATAGAGAACAAACTGCTGGTTACCAGAGGTGAGGTGGGTGGGGGAATAGGGAGAATAGGGTATGGGGATTAAAAAGTACACTTATGATGAAAATAAAATGATAAAAAAATGTTTAAAATGGTAAATTTTATGTTATATATACTTTGCCACAATTAACAAAAAGAGTTAATGTGGTACAAGAGAGGTTATCCTATGAGTTACACTTTTTTGTTAGAATCTACTCCCCCCATCCCACTCTCATTCCCACACCAGCCATCTCTTTCAGAGCCATGTTGATATCTGGCCATTCAAAATAATATGCTTATTTTGCATGACAGACTCATTTGACAGGTACTATAATATCATATGCCAATGTCTGAGTGGTTGTTTTCTGGGTAACCCAAACACTGATCAATCTCTACAGAGCCTGCCCTTACCCTAACATGCCATGAGTTGTCTCAGTCAAGAGACTTTAAAAAAATTTTTTTTTTCAACGTTTTTTTTTTTTTTATTTTTGGGACAGAGAGAGACAGAGCATGAACGGGGGAGGGGCAGAGAGAGAGGGAGACACAGAATCGGAAACAGGCTCCAGGCTCCGAGCCATCAGCCCAGAGCCCGACGCGGGGCTCGAACTCACGGACCGCGAGATCGTGACCTGGCTGAAGTCGGACGCTTAACCGACTGCGCCACCCAGGCGCCCCAAGAGACTTTTAATAGAGTGCTCAGTCATTGTGTATGAGTAACAGAAGAAAAGGGTGAGTTACTGTCCTAAGTTTGCAGAGAGAACATTAGAACACATAAGCCTGCCCATGAAGTAGGGGTGCCAGATTTAGCAAATAAAAATACAGGACACGTTGTTGTTTATCTGAAATTCAAATTTAACTTGGCATCTTGTATTTTATCTGGCAACATGCTTAAGTACTGAAAGTTGAACAGAAAATAAGTCAAATAATCCACAGTGTTCTGGGCTCACTGAGGTCTTACTTAACAGGGAGCCTAAACAGGAAAAAGTAAAAAAAGCTCCTTAAAATGTATTGGATACCCCTCTCCCCCACTCCAAAAATAAAAAAAAGTATTGGTCTCCAGACACAATGCCTATGCTTAATCCAACTCAGAAGACCCTCCCTGCTTTGGGTTTCTATGGTCCAAGACTTACTTTATAAAGATAGATCAGAGGATGGGAAAAAAAGAAAGTGAAGAAGGATAAATCAAAGCTAGAAATGGGTGAGAACATACTCAGCTTCTTGTTAGGCCTGGCCTCAAAAAGGGACTCAACTTAAAAAAAAATCAGAGGAAACTGGATTGTGACCTGGCTCAACGTGGAAAAGAAACAATGGTGGTAGGTGTCCTGTGGTCATATAGCAGTAGCACAGTTAACAGAATACCTGGGATAGTGGTGGGCTCTCTCTTCCTTCCCCAAAGCCATAACACTGCCTCCTAAGAAACTCGAATCACTATTTTTACTAATACCCTGAGCCTCAGTTACAATAATGCCCATACTGGTCAGGCAAGTACTTCTCGGCTTAACAACTCCTACGGCTTCCCAGCCATTT
Source organism: Herpailurus yagouaroundi (assembly GCF_014898765.1). Taxonomy (NCBI): domain Eukaryota; kingdom Metazoa; phylum Chordata; class Mammalia; order Carnivora; family Felidae; genus Herpailurus; species Herpailurus yagouaroundi. Next base: position 20,736,814 of record NW_024412401.1, on the reverse strand, counting down.
TTCCATCACTCTGCAAAATCATCTACTTCCTCACAGAACCTAGGTCAAAACTGAGGTCTCTGAACCCTGTCTTACCTTCAGGAATCTCAATCTGTTCAGGTTATCCTCCTCAGAATCAACAAAAACAGGTTTCAGGCTGTTCTTTGAGAATGCCATCTTTAAAAGACTCACATTCTCATCTATTACTACTGACCCTGTTCACATAGTGGTAATCCCTGCCTGACTCTGGCCTACCAAGATATAAATGGCCCATATGGCCTGATCATACTACAGTAGAATTTAGGAATCTTTGATATCTATCACACTAGGCCTGCCTGGGATGTCTACCACTCCGGTCCCTGAGAAGTGTGAGTGGGCGTACCCAGGAGCTAAAGTGTAAAATCAACAAGGTCCTTCATTCCTCAACCTGTCCTGAAGCACCAGCTGACTACACTGAGTCAGCTTTAAAGGCTGTGGCTGGTCTCCAGAATTTTTCCCCAGAGGGAGTAGTTAGTCACTAGGGCAAGAGGAGCAGGTCACTTGGGCAAAGCTCTTTCAAGTTTATCTCGGCACCTCTAAGGTACTTACCAGTAAGAATTTCTGCAGCTCCCAACCCTCATTAATATATAGATATATATATTTGTAAATAGAACATAAGTGGAAAACAGATGATACATAGAAGGTCCTACCAGAATGAAATTAGATTCATGAATTCAAAGACTGAATATATTGTTTTAGGATCCTGATATGAGCATCACAAGTAATCCCCCAGATGCTCTTCCTTTCCACCCCGCCCCCCTTTCATATAACTGGAGACACCTTTCCCACCAAACCACTCTGCCTCACACCCTCTGCATTGGGCTCATTCATTCATTTATACACCCATCAAATATTTAACTGAGCTGATAACATGTGCCAGGCACTGTGCTTGGCGCTGGGGATACAAATGAATACTGTATGGTCTTTGCCTCCAGGATTGTCCCGAGCCAGCCCTGAGCACGGGATCACCGTGCCCTTCACAGCAGGTAAGTGCGGTGTCAGGGGACTGGCAAAACGTCAGGCCAAACATTTTCTAAGGTGAGAGTGACAAAAAGATCCTATTCTAGTTCAGGAAGATGACAACTTGGGAGCCAGGGGGCCAACGGGGCGGAGGGCACCGAGGACCCTCTGGGACTGGCTATGCGGAGGCCCCTACTACAGTCCTGGGGTCGGGTGCTCGGCAGCCAAGATGCGGGTACAACGATGACAGCCGGGCGCGAGTCAGCTGAGGGGTGTCACCGAAGGGACAGTTTGAGGAGACGGTTGGGGTGGATCTGGGGTGACGCCCAAAGGGATGTTTGGTCCTTAGGGCTTGAGGCTTCAGTGGATGGTAGAGGTGAAGTGTCAGGAGGAAGGAAGGTGGGAGTGGACCGGCAGGGTGGGGATGAAGGGCCACGGAGAAGGGCTGAGGGGAAGGGCGGCGGCACAGAGAGCTTTCCCCTAAGGGATTGTTTGGAACGTGAGGGCAATGGGTCTTCCGGACCCCACCAGCCCCCAAAGAAACGTCCCTACCTCGTTTCTCTTCTCAGCGTGATCCTACGGTGCCCGCGGCGTTGGTGGAGGCGGCGGCGCGGCCGGCGGCGTCTCGCGCCCCTCTGGGGTCGCGTTGCAGCTGGGACAGGCCGGCGCCCCCCTCCTCTCCAGACGGGTTGGTAATGTCCGGTTCCCCCTGCAGCCGCGGCGCCGATGGTCCAATCTGGGTTGCCCTCATGCCGCCCCTCCGGACGGCGCGTTGGTTCGGTCCTTCGGGCCCGCCGTGTTTGGCCCACCTCCCCCGCTTCTCGCTGTGATGGGTGCAGCGAGTCACGCGCAGAGCTTTCCCGCGAGGGGAGCGGCGAGGCTTCCGCTGTGGCCCCGCCTTCTGCGGCCCGCGCCCCGCCCCTTCGGGGCGGTGCGCGGCGAGGCGCGTCTCGAGTCTTCGGGAACCCAGGTGACCCTGGGCGTGGGCCTAATGGCTTCGAAGACAGGTGTATCTGTGCACCCACTTTCGCCTAAAGCAGCAAGTCTCAACCCTGACACCTCAGTAGACCCTCTTAGGGAAAACGGAAAATGAAAATAGAGCAACAAAACCAAGGCCTGACCTCGGAGACGGCTGAATCAGGATCATTGGGATGGGAGTGTAGTGGTGGTTGGGAGGCCCCAGGCTGTGATATTTTTAAAAGTACCCCATGCATCACCAGGTTAAGAATCTTGGTAAAACCTGGAACTGACAAAGACTCTCTCCTTTGACCCAAACTTTAGGATCCTTTGAGTTCTCTGCTGGACTAGGCCTGACCTTGGGCTTCCCCATAGAATCCAGTTTGAACAAGAATCTTCCTAAGTCAGTTTAGTTAGAATCCCCCACCTTTGGTATCTGACCACCCTTTGTATCTTACCACCCTGGTCTGCCTTCAAGCAAGAATTCTGTTGAGACCCTTTAGCAAGAATTCCCCTTACCCCTGATGTATCCTCTTAGCAATTGCTATCTATAGTCTGAATGTTTGTGTCTCTCAAATTCACACATGGAAATATCCCCAAAGGTGATGGCTCTAGTAGGCTGGGGCCTTTGAGAAGTGGTTGCATCATGAAGGTGGCACCCACATGAATTGAATGAGTGCTCTTATGGAAGAGGTCTCTCAGAGCTCCCTAGCCCAATCCTCTAGGTGAGGATACAAGGGGAAGTCTGCTGCCCAGAAGGGAGCCCCTCACCCAACCAAGCTGCCACTCTGATCTCTGATTTCTAGCCTCCAGAACTGTGAGAAGTAAATTTGTTGTTTATAAGCTACAGAGTCTGTGGTACTTCACTATAGCTGCCTGCACAGACTAAGACGGTAATTTTCTATCCACTGACCCCTATACTGCTACTTGGCTAGAAAATCCCCCCTCTTCTTGTTGGTGTCTGAGTTGAGCTCAATCTCTCCCCCATTTGCAAAATCCCATTTCAATGGTCCCCATACCTGTTGTGATGCCCTTTAAGGTCTGCCTTACCATCTTTAACAAGTGTCATGAATAACTTTTTTCTTTAAGAGAACTCATGCTCTTCCTGTTCCTCATGGAAGGCAGGATGTATGTGGGACATTGAGGATCCTGTTGTCTCTTTCTTCCTGACAAAGGTCAGTGGGGGATGGGGTGGGAGGTGGGCAGGTGGTCACTCAGCAAATAATATAAATTCCCTGGGTTCCATGCTTCGTGAAAGTTAGAGACTGAGACCATATGCATTCACAGGGTTGTTGGCTCACAGTCAAGGAAGCAGATAAATGTCATGCTGTGTAATGCATCCTCAGGCTTCACAGAAGTGGTGTGAACAGAGTTTTGAAGAATGAATGGTAAAGGGTGTGGGGGAATCAGCATGTCCAAAAGAACACAGGGGCAAAACAACTGATATGCTTAAGGTGTGGGGTATAATGGAGAGAGCACAGCAGATATAGTCAGGGGCTTTTGAAGAGCTTCCTATGATATACTAAAGAGTTGGGACACATTCTGTAAACAGTGGAGAGACACTGAAGGGCTTTATGCAGTGGGAGGAATGACAAATCAAATTTGAATTTCAGAAATAAAATTCTGGGGGGGGTGGTGATGTGGAGAAGGCTAGGACTGCAGGTAGGGAGATTGATGAAAAGTTGTATGCTTGTACAGTTAGGTGGTCCAGGGTAAAGACTTAACCCAAACTAGGCCAAACAGAATCCCTTCCCTGAGAATTTGGAATTGGGGGAGAACTATACCCTTATTCATAGTTGGACTTACAATGGAAACTGAGATCTGTGACCATCTTTTACTTGCCAAATGGCCTGAGTAGCAAAGAAAAGCAGTTTGCTGAGAAGGATCAATCTGTTTCAAAGAAAGGAGCCAAGTGTAGACACAAAGAGGTTCCTGGGGGGCTTTCCAGCAGTGTGTTCCACTTTGGAGGCTCAGCTTGACTTCTACCCTGGGTTCATGGCACATCTTTCTATCATTTCATATAGTCTCATTTTTGTCTTCAATAAGCAAAGATTACTTCCTGTTATTTGTGTTATGAGCTAATTTTTGAAAAGGTAAAATCATGAGTCTTATACAAATATAAAATAAACACATATTAAACTCACTAATTAGTGAGGGAGCTAATTCAAGAAACTAAAACCGGTTCAGATGAGGATTTGACTTTTATAAGTGTGTATTTTCTACCAGACAAAATTATTTTGCATGATCAGGAACAAGAATCATTTGCATTGTCATGGATAGAAACATTTTGCATTATTACCAGTATTCAAACAGATTTGCACTTTCAAATTTCACTTTAGTAAGAGCATGGATATTGAGTTACAGGAAAGTAAAGAAACCAATTGAGACTCTGTAGTAATTATAATGAGAAGTGAGAGGATCTGAATTAGGGCAGTGGCTGAGGAGTTAGATAAAAGGAGACAGATTTAAGAGAGATTTAGAATATAGAATCAATGGGACTTAATGCTTAATTAAATGTGTTGTTGGGGGAGCCTGGGTGGCTCAGTCAGTTGGGCTTCCGACTCTTAATTTCTGCTCAGGTCATGATCCCAGAGTCCTGGGATGGAGCCAGGCATCAAGCTCTGAACTGAGCATGGAGCCTGCTTTTAAGATTCTCTCTCTCTCAGGGGCGCCTGGGTGGCGCAGTCGGTTAAGCGTCCGACTTCAGCCAGGTCACGATCTCGCGGTCCATGTGTTTGAGCCCCGCGTCAGGCTCTGGGCTGATGGCTCGGAGCCTGGAGCCTGTTTCCGATGCTGTGTCTCCCTCTCTCTCTGCCCCTCCCCCGTTCATGCTCTGTTTCTCTCTGTCCCAAAAATAAATAAAAAACGTTGAAAAAAAAATTTAAGATTCTCTCTCTCTCTGTCTCTCCTCTTTCTCCCTCCCTTTGCCCCTCTCCCCCCGCTGGTGCCCACTAAAATAAAAATAAGTAAAAATAAATAAATAAATAAATAAATAAATAAAATAAATGTGTTGTTGGAGGCAGGGCGTAAAGTTGATCAAATGACTATGATGACTCCCAGGGTCCTCCAATGCTGAGTCTTCTCTAAACCTCTGAACATATCTTGGATATGTATCTTGGAGCTAGAATTGCTGGGAAATGTTGGAGCTAAGAATTGTGCCCTTGGGGTACCTGGGTGGCACAGTTGGTTAGGCTTCCAACTCTAGATCTTGGCTCAGGTCATGATCTTGTGGTTCATGAGTTCGAGCCCTGTGTTGTGCTCTGCAACTAATGGTGTGGAGCCTACTTGGGAGCCTGCCTCTCCTTCTCTCTGTCCCTTCCCTTCTTGTGCTCTCTAAACAAACCAACAAACAAACATAAAAATGTTTTTAAAGAATTGCTCCCTTGTTTCTTTTCTCCTGGCAGTGGTAAATAAATTATTTTTCCTGCAAGTTCTTAAAGAAAAGGTGCAGGGTGAGCCAGATGGTTCTGTGACCTTGCCCTGTTCCTAAAAGGCTGTAGATGAGGAAAAAGTCTAAACTTGGCCTATATAAACTGGAATTGCCTTTGGGTTTTTGCTATTGGCAAAAACAGGGAAAAAGATGTCCTTATGGAACCTAACTTCAGAAAGCCCCTCATGGGGTTCTTTCCTGCAATGAAATAATATCTTTGTTTCTCTTTGGACATCTGCTTATGCTTTTGCTACAGGCTAAATATCTTGGCTCACTTACCTTCATAAAGCAAATCATGGCCACTTTAAAATGGAGGCCCCACTGTTCCCGAAACTGTTCTTATCATTGACTTAGTTTCCCACTCACCAGCTACTGTCCTTATCACTGACTTAGTTTCCCAGAGTTCTAATTCTAATTTCTAGAGAGAGAGAAGCTATAGTGAGTTATATATCCACTCTTGGCCAGTTGTGGCTAGGGGTAGTGGAGTCAACTGGCACCAAACATGACCACCCAAATTCACCCCTTCATCAGGGCTGTGTGGGGAGAGTCAGTAATCCATGAATTTAGTATCCTGCTTTTCAGAGAAGCCATTGGGTAAATCCATAGGATCATTTGACAAACCAGTGCTTGCATCTTTGGTAGCCAACCCATGTCGTCCTTTGAGTCTACCTTCAAAATATATCCTCTAATCATCTACTTATTTCTCCACTGCTTCTATCCTCATCTAAGCCACCACCATGCCATGCCTAGACAACTGTAACTGCCTACTAAATAGTCTCCCTGAGGTCACTTTTGCATCCCTATTGTCCAGAGAGTGGCCTGAACAATCTTCCAAACTGGCTTTAAAGCTCTCCACTGTTTCCCATCATATCTATCAAAACACCCTTCTCTTTGTGCATCATGTTTTGTCTACATTGGCGTCTTTTTCCTACACACAAAGATAGCTCCTATCTTAGGGACTTTTAAGTAGCTATTTACTCTGCTTATAATGTCTTTCCACTATATTTTTGCAAGGCTAGATCTTTCTAGTCATTTATGTCTCATTTCACATGCCACTTCTTCAGAAAGGCCTTTTATGACTACTAAATACAAAGTAGCTCCCCCTTCCTTCTCACAGTCCCTCACTATTAAAGTATCTTCATAGCACTTATTATCTGAATGATCTTGTTTACTTTGTTATTGTTTCCCTTAATAGAATGTAAGATCCATGATAGTAGAAACCTTTTTGATTTTTGGCTTTCACTGTATCTCTACGTTGAGAACAGTGCCCAGATCATAGTAGATGCTCAGTAAATACTTGTACATGTGGATGAATGTGATGGAGAGAGAGAGAGAGAGAGAGAGAGAGAGAGAGAGAGAGAGAGAAATTGGAACCTTGAAAGGATGGGATTTGTGGGATAGGGATTACTATAAAACCATTTTATTTTGTCTTCCACTCTTTAAACCCACTCCATAAGACTGTACATTTCATGAATTTTCTGGTCATTTTCAGGTAGCAACCAGTACTTGTCACTGCTTCACTTTAATAATTAAAATAGCCAGACTAATAAAATAATTCTTTAAACTTCAAACTTTAAAATTATGGCTTTTCCTATCTCTCAGCTTGGCCCTACTATCAATGCCCATGTTTAGTGGGAAAAGGGGGTGAGGATTCGTAGATGTCTATCTTTTCTCTCTTGCTTAGCTTGCTAGCACTCTCAGAGTTTGAGCAGGGTGGAAAGAGAAGAGATGAGGAAGGTTCTTACTTGGCTAATACTACCACAAACTAGTTTTAGTGCTTGACAAGTATCTAAAGCTGACTCTCAAGGAGCCCTTTTGTAGGTTTTTCGGTGACACCCTCACTGTTGATTGAGCTATTTCTCCTATACCTAGTTACTTTAATATGGGTGAATTCAGCTCTAGTTGGTCACTTACAACTCCTTTAGAAATCTCTAAGAATTAAAAAAAAAAAACTTTACTTAAGTATACTTTACATACAATAAATTTGCAGATTTTAAGTGTACAGTTTGATGAGTTCTGACAAATATATACACCCAGGTAAATACTTCCAAAATCAAGATATAGAAAATTTACCTCATGTCCCTTCACAGGCAGTCAAACCCTGAGGCAACCTTTTATCTAATTAGAAATATCTAACGATTTGACAACAGATCTATTGCTTCCTTCTGCTGAGATCTCAACTTTTCAGATCCTGTCTCTCTGACAGGATAAAGAAACCCTAATTAGGTCTGTTACATGGCCCATATGTGGTCTATGGGGAGTACCCATGCATCCCTTTGTCCTGAAAAATAATGGGGGCATAGGCCAATCTCACCAGCCACCTCTTTTTGCTCTTCCATAAAAAAGGTAGCTAATTGTTCTCCTGCTTTTTAGATTTTCCAGGTATGAGTTAGGTATGAGTTCTCTGTAACCCCAAACACATTAATCATATCAATTTCTCCAAAGAATTTCCTTAAAACCCTCTCAACTTGAACTGAACTTGGGATGGGACTCAAAGTCCATTAGTAATTCTCTCTAAAGATCCCTTATCAATGTCTAAATTTCTGGCCTTTTTCTCAAGGTGGGTGAGGTGATTAAAAGTTGCACACTTATTTTTCATACCCCCCTTTCCAAGTCTTGCATGATCATCTCACCCTTCAGTTTGGAACGTGGCATGTGCTGTCTTGGATCCTCAGCAGAGACTGAGACTCAAATCTCCCAAGATGCACATAAACCACCAGGAGAGGATGCTGATTCTTCAGGAGCTTTGGGGGATACTATAGGTCCAAATTGTATTCTTACAAATGCCTTATAAGGGAGACCATGTGTGACCATGTTTCATAAAAAGAGACCTCTAAAGTATAACTGAACACTACATACCAAAGGATAAGATTTATTTTGAAAGGACAGGGTAAGAGGCAAGTTTAGGGCAAATAAAAGGTAGTAGATTTAATTTACTCATTCACTGAAAAACATTAATAATCTAAGTGCCAGTACTGAATACCAAAATGAAACAGAGTTCTTGTCCTCAAGGAGATCATCATGGCCTAGCAGAAAAGACAGATAAGTAAATCATAATTAAAAGAGGCATGTGAGTGATAATACATTCAAATCTTGAGAACTGAAAATAAGAGAAATATACAAGGTGGTCTAATATAAGGAAGGTCTGGTCCAAGGAAGAGGCACCCAAATCAGAATAGGAGGTTGGGTGTCAGTGAAGGCTCCCAGAGGAAGTGACCCAAAGCTGAGAGTGAAGAGCAGATAGACATTAGCTAGACAAAGGAGGGAGGTGTATTCTAAGAGGAGAGAATACAAAGAGCCAAAGCATAGAGGCTTCTGAAGACAATGGAACCTTTGAGGAATTACAAATAGTTTGATATGGCAGAAATGAGAATAGGGGTGCCTGGGCGGCTAAGTCGGTTGAGCGTCCAACTTCCGCTCAGGTCATGATCTCACAGTTTGTGGGTTCGAGCCCCATGTGGGGCTCTGCGCTGACAATTCAGAGCCTGGCGCCTGCTTCAGATTCTATGTCTCCCCTCTCTCTCTGCCCCTCCCCCGTTCGTGCTGTCTCTCTCTCTCAAAAATAAACATTTAAAAAACTTTTTAAAAATGAGAGCATATGCAGCAGAAATTGGTGATGAAGCTAGAGAGGTAGGCAGCACCCAGGTAGGAAAGCTATGATGAGTCATTAAAGGTTTTTAAACCGGCAAATGACATGATCTGATTTGTATTTTAAGAGGTCATTCTCTGTGGTATAGATAATGGATTGGAAACAAGTAGAACCAGAGGCAGGGAGACCAGAGAGGCAGATGTTGCCATAATCTAGGCAAGAAATGATGACAGCAGTGGGACTGGGGAGGATAGTAAGGGACAGATTTGAAGACATTTCTAAGAGTAAATGGAACTTGGTAACAGAATGGATTGGATTAGAAGAATGAAAGGGAGGAGTCCAGAAAGACTGAGGTTTCCGGTCTGAGTTAGTGGGTGGTGATGCTGTTCGGGGAAAGAAGAAAAACAGGCAGAGAAGCAGATTTCAATATCCTTTCATTTCATTTGTTCATTAATTCAATAGACCTTTACTAAAGGCCTATTATATGCTTTGAATAACAAGTAAATCAATGATTACAATGCCCTGTGATAAGTGTCACTGAAAGAGGTACACACAGGAGAGCAATTAAATAAATAGGAAGGGTATGTAAGTCACACTGAGGAATTAGGGGAAGCTCTTGGAGGAGACTGCCTAATCTAATCTTTCAAAAAAAAAAAATTGGGAAATTCACAAAACATACAATTCACCATTTTAAACTATACAATTCAGGGGGCATTTAGTATATTCACAATGCTGTTTGACTACCACCTCTATCTACTTTCAACTGTTCTGAGATTTGAAGGGTGCCTAGGAGTTTGTTGGATGAAGAAGAGGGTGAGGGAAAGCATTTTAGGATATAAGAATAGCATGTTTGATGACATGAAGACCAGAAGTGGCATGGCTAGTGTGAATACACATGGGGGAGTAGTGTAAGACAAGGTAGAGAGGGCCCAATAATAAAATGTCCCAATTTTAGCTTTATCCAGAAGGCATGGAAAGCCACTAAAAGGTGCAAAGCTGGGGTCTGACATGACCAAGTTTGCTGTTTATAAAGACTACTCTGGAAGTGGTACTGGTGATGCTTTAGACAAGAGGAAAACCAGGAACATGAGTTGGGAGATTTTATGCAGTAATCCAGATGAGAGGTGATCAAAGTTTGAACAAGGGCAACGGTGGTAAAAATGGAGGGAACTGAAAACAAGACACAATAAAGATGCAGAATTTACATTACTTGATGACTTATAAGACATCAGACTAGAGGAAGAGTATAGGATGATTTCCATCATACTGTCTTGGGTGACTGTGATGAGGGTGATGACATTCTGGGGTAAAGTTCTGGGGCAAAATAATTAATATATGTTGGTGGACTGAGTGTGAATTTCCTAAGATTCAACTAAATGAAGGATTTCAGAATCAGTTGTTTTTTTTTTTTAACGTTTATTTATTTTTGAGACAGGGAGAGACAGAGCATGAACGGGGGAGGGTCAGAGAGAGAGGGAGACACAGAATCTGAAACAGGCTCCAGGCTCTGAGCTGTCAGCTCAGAGCCTGATGTGGGGTTCGAACTCACAGAGTGTGAGATCGTGACCTGAGCCGAAGTCGGACGCTTAACCGACTGAGCCACCCAGGCGCCCCCAGAATCAGTTTAATAAATGGATCTGGATCTAAGAGAAAGAGCTGGTAAATGAAGTCATGCATCTGGATGAAGTCACTCAGGAAAGATACTGAGAAAGATGTGCAGAGAACCTGGTACTGAACTTTAGGAACCAATATGTAAGGTGTATAAAGGGGAAAAAGCTATATGGTTAAAGGATGTGGTCATACTGAGGTATGAAGTGAAATGGAGCTGAAAAAGGAGAGAAAGCGGGTGGGGAGGGAGATACTGAACTAATTTGAAGGGGGAGGATGGTGGGGACCTGCGGGCCAATGATATTGCTTGGACTATGTTATTGTCACTGGGGTCCAACAGATCATACAAATCTCTCCACTCCAAATTAAGCAATTTATTACTCCATAAACTTCTCAGAAACAATTTCCCAAGTACATACAATTTCTTCTCTAAGTAATTTTATGGAATGAAGACATGTGTTCATCAATTATGACTTATAAATCCTCAAGGCAGGAACCACCTCTTTTTTTTTTTTTTTTTTTTAATCCAGAAACTCCTTTAGCTTCTTATGACCAGCTTTTCATAACTGCCTCCTTTTGCTACCCAGGGCCAGCAAAAAGATTCACCCTGAATTCCCCAGATAAACCTGAGAAGGGTGCCTGGATGGGATATGTTTATGTGGGACCCTGGAAGGTTTATGGTTACTCTGGGTATGGAAAACAGAGCCCAAAGTAAGATTCTTAAGTCATATTTTCTTTTCCCTTTCCTATATTGCATCTCTTCACCCACTACTTTCATATTTTCTTGTCTGGATTAAAACTTGGAAGGGTTGGTGGAAGGGAGGCCTGACATTGCTTTTTCTTGAAATGCTGCAACTCTGACAGATATCTGGGGGTTCTTTCTTTACCTTTCCTTGCCTTACCTGGACACAGCCTTCTAGGGAATGCAGCCCCTGAAATGAGAGCTAAAGGGCAGGTTTATGCTGGTTTCCCCAGGGCTCAAATCCATCCTTATTAAGTTGTATGAATACAAGGGAGGAAGAGTAATGTCTGATTCCTTTGAGATTTCCCTATGGATCTCTACTTTTTAAAAAGAAAGCTGTTTTTCTTGGATACCGTAGACCTCAATATCTTGCCAGAAGTGATGAGGGCCCCAAAGCCTTGCTTGTGCGAGAATGCATAGGCAGAACGTCGACAGCTTGCATATTTCAGTTTGGTCCGGGTTGGGGGTGGCAGTGGAAGTTTCGTGCAAAGATGAATTCTGTCCATAATCTATAGCCAGAACATGAAGGACAGTGTTTTTATCCACAGAGGCAAAGGCAAAGAGGGCCATGAATTATATCTGGGTAGATTCCTTGTTCTACTCACCTTGTCCACGTTGACAGGCCAGAATAGTGGTTTGAGAAATTGGTACCCAATCACAGGCAAAATACAGAGGACCACGCTGAGGACAATACTCAGCCACATTTGTGGCAGGTTCAGAGTGTTCCTGGCCACACCTGTAAACAATGAGCCAGGAGGGGGAAAGGCTTAACCAGAGTCTAGACTAAGGGGGCTGTCAGCCAGAACTTAGATAACTCTCCAACCCAAAGAAGGAAGTTATTGGTTTGGAGACCATTTAGTCTCCTAATAACATAAATGCAAAAGAATTAGAGTGAGGTGCTTTTCTACAGGCAAAGTCACTGTGAATTCACATGCTTCTGTCTCCCTCTAAAGGCTGGGCAGGCCAGGAAAGATGGGGGTAGGTTACAGGAATCCTAGAACATTGGCCTAGACACAAAAATGGGATGCAGGGTTTTGGAGGGGGGAAAATGAGTGGCTTGATGACAGACGAGAGCCAGCCACATCTAATATCTACCCTCTCTAAATTTTGCTCCCATCAAAGTAGAGATGAGAGATAGGAAAATTAATGTGGGAGACAATAAGGCAGTATGCCACAGTAGAAAGGATATTGGACTGGGAACCAGGAGAGCTAGATTTGAATAATTTTTAAAAACCTGCAGTCTCTAAAATGGTGCTAATAATTCTTGCTCTTTGTACCTCATAGGATGCTTACAAAAATCAAGTTAGGTAAGAAATTTGAAAATATCTCGGAAAATCTAACAGGGTAAAATATTCCCCCAGCTAGATTTTGCATCCTTTTAGGGCAGAGACCATGTCGTATTCATATCTATATCCACAGAACCTAGCACATAGTAATATGTGCTCAGTGAACATTTATTAAACAAATGTATTTGATTCACACTCCTCAACCCTACCCCCAACCTCCTTGCCACATACTGGGTGGGCATAGCCTTACCTAGGAATTGGAAGACGTTGGGGAACATCAAGCACAAGCCATCACTGTACAGGAAGAATAAGATGCAAAAGTAGAAACCCAGGCTACCCCAGGTGAAGATGTGGCTTATCATTGTCCAGTAGGTTGTCTCCAAGGCAATCTGAAAAGCACCCTCTTATGTGCAATACTCTACAATCTGGGGCATATTGGCCACCTCCCTTCTCCAGTCCCGTAATGGAGGATGATCCCTTCCCACCTTCCCTCCCTCCTTCTTCTTTCCCTTTCTTCCAGACAGGCTCCCCACCCAATCCCCTCCCTACCACCCCCCACCCCCCAACACTGGCCACACCTGCATTGTGACCACCCAGAGCAAGGAGGTCTGCACTATTAGGGAGAAGGACTGGTAGTCGGAGATTTCTTTCCCATCACTGCGTACTGAGTTGTAAATGGTCCCCATAGGGATAAAGAACAGGACGAAGGAACTGTAGATCCCATGCACTAAACACTTCACAAATTCCTTCTTGTTGAAATAGAGGTTGTGCTGGCCTGGCTCATACAGCTCTGGGAAGCATAGACTCCATGTTTCATTCACGTCCTGGAAGCACCAGAGGGTAAGGAGGAAGGCTCAGGGTCTCTCCATAGAAGGTCCCATCTCCATCAGAGTAGAAGCTTCTCCCCCTCACTGAGTCTGCTGCCAGGCTGCCTAGGAGCTTCCTCATGGATTACTTGAGAAGTGGAACCAGAGAACAGAGCAGTGACCACAGACCCTTCGTGAAGTCCCATACTCTAGGCAAGGATCTAGGTAGTTAAAGAAAGCTAAGAGAAGTTCAAGATGGTGGTAAGGACCTGGAAACAGTTAGGATTGCAGAGTTAAGGGGGTAATTAGGGTTGGGGTAGCTGGAAGGGAGGACAGGAGCTTGGGATGGGGGGCAGTTGGGACATGAGTCCCCAGTTTTAAGTGATCCCTTAGTTGAATATTTTTTATCAAGAGCCAGTAAAAGGAGAGGGGGAAGCCAGTGGGGACCAGTTAGTCCCATGGAGGTATCCATGTTCTGTGATGCTCCTCCCATTCCTATAGTGACTGGTGAACTCAGGTGACAGGATTCTATATATGGACGCCATTGGATCTTCTTCATCTCCTAAATCTGAAACTTTGAATAACAAAGCTTGGGGCTTGTTTTTGAGAGGTTTTGGGTCCCTAGAATTAGCCAGATTAGTTGAAGCTAGATAGGACACAACTCATCCCTCTAGTTGCTCTGAGGCTAGCAGCTACTTCATGGAGAATTTTCCTTCCTACCCTGATGGAGACCAGGAACCATGATCCCATGATGTCCTCTTTTGGCTATTTTATCCCTCTTTGGAGGCTTCTATTCTATTCATTGTGCCCAAGACTGGAGGTTGGGGTAGAAAAGGAGGGAGAGGTATGGTACCAGGACCCCCAATGCCCAGGAAATTTCTGACAGGGATAGGTGGTATCCCATAGGCTGACTCCCTAGGACTCAAAATGTCATACCCACATTCCCATCCATGGCCTTTAGGACTCTCACCTAGGCCACCTTGCATTGGTTTATCTTAGTATCTCTGTATGGGTCTCTCCTTTCTTGAAGCCCCTTGCTTTACCTAGTCCTGCCCTAATAACTCTATATCCTTTCACTACTGTTATGCACACTCAATTTACTATAAGACACAATTTCCATGTATCTCTATAAAGATAAAATTGAACACAGGAAAACTTGGATTTATAAAACTAATGATTATTTCTGGGGAGAAGGATTCTTTATCTTATGATACCTCTTTAGGTGATGAGTTCCCTTCCTTGCCCTAGAAATTACATTTATTTTATTTTTTTTTCAACGTTTTTTATTTATTTTTGGGACAGAGAGAGGCAGAGCATGGACGGGGGAGGGGCAGAGAGAGAGGGAGACACAGAATCAGAAGCAGGCTCCAGGCTCCGAGCCATCAGCCCAGAGCCCGACGCGAGGCTCGAACTCACGGACCGCGAGATCGTGACCTGGCTGAAGTCGGACGCTTAACCGACTGCGCCACCCAGGCGCCCCTAGAAATTACATTTATAATTGACTTTGTAGAACTCAGCTCTTTTTGTCCTCCCCACTCTTGGGAACATTCCTCAAGGGCCTAGGGGCTTTATCCCTGACTAAGAGGCTTGCTGCTGGTCTTACCTGGTCAAACAGACTCAAGCCCAGGACAGGGAGGGAGGTGTAGACAAGGTTGTAGAAAGTGATAAACCAGGTATCATAAACAGTCTAGAAGAATACCAAGGAGATTTCTTAGATTCCTCTCTTTTCCAAAATCCCAGCTCTACCTCCCAGGTTCAAGAGAGCCCCATTTGCCCCCAACTACCTAGCACTATACTAACCTAAAGCAGGATTTGGATTTTGGAAATCTGACAGAGAAGGGTGACCCCAATCTCTATTTGGTCATACTCTATTTAGAACCCTGGGTCTCAGGCTGGGCAAGGCCATATCAAGTTTGGTTGTGGCCAACCCTACAAGGTTAATTGGATCAACCCTACTGCCATGACCTGAACGATCCATGCCTGCACAGAAAAGATCCCAAGTGCCTGCTAGGGAATGCTAGCTGGATCCCTGCACTCTCAGGCATATAAGCCTCTGGCGTCTTTTTATCTGATTTATGGCATTCAGTAGCTTCTATTACACTGGACACTTTCTAACACTAGCAAGTAGAATAGTCCAATGACCCTCCCCCAGCTGGGTGCTCCATCCTGGGGCCTAGAGAGGGCTCCTTTACCAGCCACAAGAGGTCAGCAAAACACATACATACACACACACCTCTCAGAAACTAGAATGGCTTTGCTAGACACTGGGGGTATACAAGTCTACTACTTTCAGCTGACCAGTCTGTTTCCCTCAGAGCCCAAGGTAACAAAGGTGGTAGAGATCTCCCAAGATAATCATTCCTGAGGTTATTTTTCTTGGGAATCCTTGAGAACCCTGAAAAACTTCTCATAGGAAAATGGATTCCTTGTAGAACATAAACATCCAGGTGTCACTTTTCCCCACTGCTATGGGGGAGATTTAATACTCAAATGTGAAATTAATTCATTAGAGCAACAACAATTCATGTCTGGGGCAGGGAAAAGGGGGATCGTGGTGGGGAAGTAGAAGTAAAGGGAAGCTGTGTTTTGAAGTATGGCTACAGGTAAACCCCATAGTCACCCTGTCTGGCAAGTCTTTGAGGCTTAGCCTGTTCCATAAAGATTACTTTGGATGATTAAAAAAACCCCTCCAAGATCCAAGCATTTCCCCATATTATCTATGTTTGGAAACTATGTCTCCATGTAAGGTCGACGTTGAAAATATCTTACAGGAGAGTTTTGAAGGTGAAGTCCAAGTCAGAGCTAAGCCAGAAAAGTTAGGGTATGGAAATATAAGTTTAAGTGTTAAGGTTAGTAGATGGGATCACCATGGATAAGGAACTTTATGGATGGATGGCAGCATATCATACATTGGTCTCCAGAGAAGAAAAAGGGTCTGAGCTGGCTAAAGTGGAGGGTGAGTAGAGAAGACCCAGCTGACCAGAGTGGGGAATACCACCTGACCTCCTACCTGTGCAGAGAACCCGCTGAAGAAGGCATACCAGAAATGCACCAGGGTGAAAGCAAAATTTTTGTAAAAGAAGTAGCTGAGAAACTTGCACATGCGATTATAGGACCAGCGGCCATGGACCAAGAGTAGACGCTGAAGATAGTGGAACTGGGAGAAGGCATAGTCGCTGTTGAGCATGGCCTGCATTCCCTCCTGGCCGCTGATGCCAACCCCAATGTGGGCAGCTGCAAAGAAATCCCAGAAGCTTCTCAGCCACAGAGCTTGTCAGTTGGGCTACCAGCCTGGGAGGTGTAAAAGAAAGTCTGAGATCATGTTGTACAAATCCCTTATTTTACATTTGGAAAACACTGTTAGGCCCAGCTCAAAATGGCACTTAGTGGAGCCTTTTTCTCTTGAGTGGATTGCCCTTTTCCTTTAGTGGATTGTCAGAAAATAGCCCTTTCATCTACACTTTGTTTTGGATGCTGCCACTCAAGAATGCCTGGCATGGCTAGTACTAGAAAGCTCTCCTGGATGGTCTTTGTACCTCCTACAGCCATCTGGGCTCTTTCCTGCTGTCCAGATGCTGAGGTAAAAATTTCTTGTTATCAATAAAAACCACACTCAGATATCACCTCACGCCAGTCAGAGTGGCCAAAATGAACAAATCAGGAGACTATAGATGCTGGTGAGGATGTGGAGAAACGGTAACCCTCTTGCCCTGTTGGTGGGAATGCAAACTGGTGCAGCCGCTTGGGAAAACAGTGTGGAGGTTCCTTAAAAAATTAAAAATAGACCTACCCTATGACCCAGCAGTAGCACTGCTAGGAATCTACCCAAGGGATACAGTAGTACTGATGCATAGGGGCACTTGTATCCCAATGTTTATAGCAGCACTCTCAACAATAGCCTAATTGTGGAAAAAGCCTAAATGTCCATCGACTGATGAATGGTTAAAGAAATTGTGGTTTATATACACAATGGAGTACTACATGGCAATGAGAAAGAATGAAATATGGCCCTTTGTAGCAACGTGGATGGAACTGGAGAGTGTTATGCTAAGTGAAATAAGCCATACAGAGAAAGACAGATACCATATGGTTTCACTCTTATGTGGATCCTGAGAAACTTAACAGAAACCCATGGGGGAGGGGAAGGAAAAAAAAAAAAAAGAGGTTAGAGTGGGATAGAGCCAAAGCATAAGAGACTTAAAAACTGAGAATAAACTGAGGGTTGATGGGGGGTGGGAGGGAAGGGAGGGTAGGTGATGGGCATTGAAGAGGGCATCTTTTGGGATGAGCACTGGGTGTTGTATGGAAACCAATTGACAATAAATTTCATATATTAAAAAAATTTTTTCTTATCACTTAAAGCCATTTACATCAGTTGAAGATGCAGCATGGATGTCAATCTAACATAATATTTAATTACCTAAGTTTATTTAAGGAGCTAAAATCCACCTGTTAGGAGGAAATAATGATGTACATACTTTGTTAGTGAGTAGCAAATTCTTTAGGAGGCTTAATAGGACTTTTTCTGGATAAAACAAGGATTAGGATTGATGGAAAATGAGACTGAAGTGCCTAAAAATTTTAATTAGTCTACTTAGTGTAGGGTAAATTCACTGATCTTCTGGTATATACCTACTGTATTGCTTAATGGAATAATTGAAACCTCTAAGGCCCTAAAAATCAGAGGAGTTCTAGAAAGTGGGGAAGAGCGCAAGAATACTTTCTAGTATTAAAGCCGAGGCTACAATGTCTGCTAGTGTTTCCTGGATGGGGGGAGAGGTTGGACTAGAGGATCTCTAGGTATTGTCCATATCTCAGAGAACCACAAGTTGCTGGAAGCCAACAATATTCAGCTGAAATTAAAACCAGTTTCAGTCATTTGCTTTTATTGGTCCAAGGCCTCAGTAAGTCTGCTATTCTTCTTCAGCCAGGGGAGTCAGAGCAAGTTCTTGCAAACACTGCTTCAGGGAAGAAAAGATCCCTGCATTGTGCCTCACAGCTAATTCCTCGGTTGGGCAGTCCTGTCTTCTGCCTAACATTGCTCAGGCCTACAGCCTTCAAAAACAGAACAGATTGTGACTCCTGCCCAGGGGTTCTTCATGTAGCCTTTGATGCCATCTTGGAAAGATGGTGTGGTAGTTGCACAACCTGTTGTTCTGTGAATATATGCGTATGTTCTTGTGGGAACCATGTGTATTTGTGTGTGTATTTGTGTGTGTAAGTGCATGAATCTGAATGTTTGTGCATGTCTGCATATGGACTGATATATGCATGTGTAAATAAGTGGGAGAGTAGGTATAGAGGAGGATGAATGAAGTTGCAAAACATTATAAATGTACAATACATATGATATGCAGGACTGTGAACCAAAAACACAGTGCCACTGAGGTCAGTTTTGTCCCTGGAGGAAGGAAAGGGCAAGCCCATCGTTGAAGGTTACTGCCCCCAACCCTCACATGCCTTTGATCATGCTGACATCATTGGCCCCATCTCCGATGGCCAGTGTCACCACATTCTTGTACCTCTTCACCATCTCTACCACCTGGGCCTTCTGAAGGGGTGTCATCCGGCAGCAGATAACTCCCTTGCACATGCACGCTGTTCGCACCAGCTCCAACTCCAGGTTCCCTTCCAGAGCATAGGCCTGCAGCATCAGAACAAACCCACATTTCAGGTTGCCCAAAAAGGCTCTCAGGACAGGACCTTTCTAGGCTCTTCCCCATCTCCATACTCTCCTGTATTACTTAGGTCAGGCATAGAGGCTCCCAGGTCCTCCATTCCCAAGGGAGACAAGTGCCCAAGTCAGTTCTAGGCATCCTCACAACTGACACAGCCTCCAATTGGAAACCAGTCAGCCCAGTTGACTGGGCTATAAGGCCAAGTGACATTTTTGGAGGACTTGTTTCTGTTTGCTTCCCCCTTGCCCCTAAATGACAGGTCACATCAGTGGTGAAGAATTTGGATAAGGAAGGAATATGCCCTTAGCTTCTCTTTCCTTATTATTCCTGCCTGGAGAAGGATAGGGAAAGGTTTCTATCAGGAAAGGGCATCAAAAGAGAGGGGGGGAAAGGGTGACTCATGAAACAGAGAAGTGGTCTTGAAATTTCCCTGAAGTGGGCTGGACCTAGGAGAAGAGTTCTTTGGGAGAACAGAACAGAGTTGTAGCTCTGTGTTGCCCACCAGACTGCAGCCATTGATGATCAAGCCATAGTTGCCATTGGGCACCTCCTCAGGTATTCTGAGCATTTGGGGCTTCGAGGTGAGGTAAATGTTTACTGGGTCTGATTCCAGTAGAGACTCAGGTTTCATCTTGTCCCTGGCTGACCTGAAAGCCAAGAATACTGGTTAATGTCTGACTGGAAGCCCCAGAGTTAGGAAGGAAAAAGTGTCCCAGAATGAAAGTGGGTAATGTGGATAGAGCCTCTACAAAGCAATAGCCAGAACCTCAGACTTGACTGCCTCCTGAGACCTGCCATTGCCTTAGGTCCTTGACCATCTACACACCACACACCACACTTCTCCAACCTCAGAACTCCAACTCCTTGAGCTGTAATGCTTCTGCACAAAATCATATAAAATATTTTAGGTTTTTTTGTTTTCCCCTTCTCCATTTCTTCTTTGTTCCTTCTGGAGTGTGGGAGTCATACTAAATGAACCGTGGCAGTTCTCCCATCTATCTGTACCTGAGTTCTTGCAGAACAGTCTCATTATTCTTGCCTTCCACGATAAACATCCCATCCATTTCTTCCTCAAATATGTTACAGGCATAGGCAATGTTCACAGCAGTCTCTACAGGGAAGGGTGAACACAGGTCACATTTTGTCTATGACAGGGTCTTTACAAAAGTGTACACATACGTAGGCTCTAACAGTGGGCAACAGAGCCCATTTGTTCATGTTTGCCATGGATGCAGTCAAAGTGTATTTTTCATGAGTCACTGGAGACCATATTCAAACACACAGGAGACTGTTTACCTAGTACAGACTTCTGAATAATTTATCAATAATTAGGATCATTCTGGCTTAGCCTTTCTTTTTTTCTCATTTTTTAAATGTGGAATGCTTCATGAATTTGCCATCCTTGTGCAGGGGCCATGCTAACCTTCTCTGTATCATTCCAATTTTAGCGTATGTGCTGCTGAAGCAAGCACCATTCTGGCTTAGTCTTTCAACAGATCTTTCCCTCATTTCTTAAAACAATTCCAAAGCGTATACACTTCTCCAAATAGTCAGGATGTACATCCCTGTGCCTGTGTTTATGCTAGATTTTATGGGGGACTGGGATGTTTTGGTTGTGGTCTTTTCTTTACATCAAGAAATCTGGAATTTGGAATAAATACATACTAAGGAAAAAAATTTTCCAAAAAATAAATCCTGAACCCTGACTGCAAGTGATATCAAAATTCAGAGGAGAGATTGGAATTGTTATAGAAACTTTCCTGGAAAAAGAGTTTGAGGGATGAGTAAGACTTATTTAGGTGAAGAAAAAAAACATTTCAAATGGGAAAACAACTCAAACAGAGGCTCTAGAATAGGAATTTGATTGTTTGGGACATACTAAAGATGATGGTCACTTCAAGTTGCAGTATATGTAAGTAGCAAGAAATTATCCAGATCTTGAAGGCCAGACAGTAGAGTCTGACTTTACCATGAGGAGTTCCTAAAGGTATCTGATCAGAGGAATAACATATAAAAGTAGTATATTTTAGTGAGATTAAACTGATCGAATGTAGGCTGTACTGAAATTAATAAGGACAAGAGACAGAAATCAGTTCATAAGTTTTTGCAGAAGTTCAGAAGTACAGCAAACAGGGAACAAAGGCTGAATTAAGGTGGTTGCACAGTCAAGGGGATCTTCAGAAGATACGGTGGGACATGGTAAGAGAATGAATCTTTGGGACAACAGAGAGGGTGCAGTCAAAGATAACTCCAAAGTTTTTAGCTTGTGGGTTTCTGGATGACAGGGATCATGTCTGATTGAATCATCTCTGTTTCCTCAATGCTTAACACAGCATCCGGCATAAAGTATGCTCTTAACAAACTATGTGCAAGACTGGGAGTAAAGATGTCCTGTAAGGACTTGGCCTGGGTTATAAGGTAATTATGAAATAAATGGCTAAGACAAAAAGAAAATACAAAATAATATAAAGAAATGTCTAAGGTGGGTAAGGAAGAGGATTGGTCAGGTCAGGACCTCCCCTTTACCTTGCTTATCTCCAGTTAAGACCCACATTTTAATTTGGGCTTTGTTCAGGGTGGCGACTGTCTCAGGTACTCCATCCTGCAGCTTGTCTTCAATGGCTGTGGCCCCTAACAGCTTTGAACAGAGATAGCAGTGAGTGAGGAAAAAGCAGAGCATCACAGCATTTAGCTCTACCCAACAACTCAACTGGCACCTCATCACATTCTTATTAAGTTGTCTCTGTCCTGGCATGAGGATCCAGATAGTATAAAATTCAGCACACTCTGCTTCTCAACAGATTCAGCTTTTCAAACACATAAATCAAATTTAAAAACAGAATATTAGGGATCAAAGAGGGAAAAGACTTGCCCAAGTCATACATGAAGCTGTGTGACACTTCTAAACCATCTGTTTCTCAACACACTTTCCGTTCTCTCTTGCTTCACAGCATACTTCCTGGCTTGCAGGGTTGGCCACAGGGCTGGGCACCGGGACTCAGTCTGAGGAACTGACAGATGGACAAACTACTGGCTGATTTCTGCTAGGCCTCCAGAAGGACAGAGTAGAGGTACTAACCTAACAACTGATTATGGAAGGAGATTTGTAAGCTTTGGGATCTCTGTGTTTTCTCATTTGGTATCAATAATTTCTCTTTTTATAGCAGAGCCAACCTGTATCATTCAGGTAAAAAATACTTTGGGATCACCCTTAACTTCTCTTTCTTTCATATTATAATCTAATCCATTAGCAAATCCTGTTGGCCCTACCTTTTAAAAAATGTACAAAATTCGACCACTCCTCACCACTTCCACTACTTCTACCTAGTCCAAGCTATCATCATCTCTCACCTGTACTATTCCAACTACCTTCTAATTGGTCTCCCTTGGTCTGTGATTGCTCCCCTATAGTATAATCTCAACACAGCAGTCAGAGTGATTATTTTGAAAGCTATCGCATCACTTCATTGGTTGAACTCTTCAATGGCTTTCCATATCTCATTATAAGTCCTTACACTGGCTTATGAGGGCACTCTACTACTTCCCTGTCTCACGTCCTTTTATTCTCTCCTCCTCACTTAAACTGTACCAGCCAGACTAACTGCACCTTGCTGTTCAACTAACAAGTTAGGCCTGCTCCTATTTCAGGGCTTTCACTCATGCCATTCCCTCTGTCTGGAAAGCTAA
Source organism: Herpailurus yagouaroundi (assembly GCF_014898765.1). Taxonomy (NCBI): domain Eukaryota; kingdom Metazoa; phylum Chordata; class Mammalia; order Carnivora; family Felidae; genus Herpailurus; species Herpailurus yagouaroundi. Next base: position 20,714,053 of record NW_024412401.1, on the reverse strand, counting down.
TCCCCCAGAGATCTGCTTGGCTTGCCACCTTCTTCACGTCTCTGCTCAGACTAAACAACCTATTTAAAATAGCAACTATGTCTTGCCCTCTCCAAGACATACATGCATATGCTGATACTCCCTAGCTTTATTTTCTCCAACAGCACTTTCATTATCTGACATACTACATATGTCACTTTTTTGTCTGTTTTGTCTGCCACTACATGCTCAGGGCTTAAAACAATGCCTGACACATAGGAGGCACTTAATAAATATGTTGAATGAATGAATGAATGAATGAATGAATGAATGTTTTGTCTTGATTATTCCATCAATTAGTTGTGGATTATCTAATTTGTGCATTATTCAGATCCTCATTTCTCCCAGATTACTTAGTTTCTGTGAGCAGCTTTGGGATAAGATAAAATTTATAACTAGTGTTTCCCCCCTATTATTTACAGGGGGGAAGATTTAGGACATCCCGAATCAGCTTGGATTCCAGTATCCTGTATCTAGAGAAGCTTGAACCTATTGATCTGCTGGAAGCCACTCTCAGAGATCTTGCTCACTCTGCTGACTGCCACCCCCAATTCTGCCCCCAATATGTCCCTGGCTTCCTCACACCAACCATCAAATCTTTTTCAATCTCTTCATAGACATTTGACATTTTATGTTCCCGATTCTCCAAAGACAGGCAGGCTTCACTGTGCTTCTTGCTCCAGGCCTGGAAGAATGAGTTATCCAGTTCTCGGTAGGCCACCATCAGGGTGCGGAGGCCTTCAACGGCAAAATCCTGGAAGACATGTGTGTGCACTGAATAGGCCTGGACTGGGTTAGGGCTGAGTTTAGAGAGTGGCAGACTGACCCCACTGGCCCATCTGCCTGCAAAATAGGGCTTAATAGTTAGTATCATAGTGCTAGTACCTAGCCTAACCAGAAAACAACTGGTGAGCTTTCTCAGCAAAATGTCCTAAAGACATTTCTTTCTGGGGAAAGAAAGAAAGAAAGAAAGAAAGAAAGAAAGAAAGAAAGAAAGAAAGGAAGGAAGGAAGGAAGGAAGGAAGGAAGGAAGGAAGAAAGAAAGGAAGGAAGGAAGGAAGGAAGGAAGGAAGGAAGGAAAGAAAGGAAGGAAGGAAGGAAGAAAAAGAAAGAAAGAAAGAAAGAAAGAAAGAAAGAAAGGAAGGAAGAAAGAAAGAGAGAAAGAAAGAAAGAGAAAGAAGGAAGGAAGGAAGGAAGGAAAGAAAGAAAGGAAGGAAGGAAGAGAGAGAGAGAGAGAAAGAAAGAAAAAGAAGGAAGGAAGGAAGGAAGAAAGGAAGGAAGGAAGGAAAGAAAGAAAGAAAAGAAAGAACTTCTGAAGGAAGGAAAGAAAGAGAGAAAGAGAGAAAGAAAGAAAGAAAGAAAGAAAGAAAGAAAGAAAGAAAAGAACTTCTGAAATGTAGAAAATTCTTTTACCTGTAGTTAATTTGCTGTGTGACCCTGCGAGAAATGAAGCCTTCTAGATTTATTTGTTGTAAAATTGGGATAATAATTCACTGCTTACAGAGAAGATTATGATGTCTATAATATGAGAATGGAGTAATAAAGTGAAAAGGAGTTGTTATAAAAAAATAATCAAAGGAGTTGCTGTTTTTCACAAGCATACATTCATTTTATTTCCCTGTTTTCCTGCCTTCCTTCAAGCATCCAATGGGTACCTCAAAAGCATACACGCTTGTGTATTTGTCTACAGCTGACTAGCTCAGTTGATTAACTACAGCCAGCAGTGTTAATGAGGCCACTGATGAAATGCTCTCTGGCTGAGTTAGCATCTTTTTGCTCCATGGCCACTGATATATCCTAACTAACCATGGCTAACTATCTTGCAAAGTATACTCTTGGTCATAAGGAGGTGTGGGTGAAGAGTATGGGTAGTTTAGGGCAGAACTCATATCCAACTAAGGATGGGTTAGAAGCAGATTTTATGGGGGTGCTTGGGTGGCGCAGTCGGTTAAGCGTCTGACTTCAGCCAGGTCACGATCTCGCGGTCTGTGAGTTCGAGCCCCGCATCGGGCTCTGGGCTGATGGCTCAGAGCCTGGAGCCTGTTTCCGATTCTGTGTCTCCCTCTCTCTCTGCCCCTCCCCCGTTCATGCTCTGTCTCTCTCTGTCCCAAAAATAAATAAACGTTGGAAAAAAAAATTAAAAAAAAAGAAAAAAAAAAGAAGGAAGAGATATGGCAGAAACTGATCTTGCATAGGATACTGAAGGAGGTCTTATAAGCTTAACAATACACTGACAGATTCTTAATCCATTTGATAACAATATAGCATATTGCTTTAAAGTTCTTATTAACCCCTTACTTGTGTTATTTTCTTTTCTATCATGGTGAACAAACTAGGGCCCTGGGGCCAAATCCTGACTGTCTCTTGTTTTTGTATGACCTGTTTGCAGATTCCTGTATTAGAGCGCCTGGAACTGTGCTTTAGTAGGAGTGAGTTTTTGACTCTTGATTCCTGAATATAAGCTTCACTCTTACAAGTTTATCATCACTGGTTAACAGACTGTAGTGTAGTCAGGTGCCATATGGGTGTCTGTTAAGCTTGGTAGCAGGAAGCAGGTCAAAACATCTGAAACAATTCTATGATCATCTTTGGAGCTGGCCTATGGAAATGCCCTCTGAGAAGATACTCTAATTCGTGTGTTCTGGAAGGTTAAAGGATATGCTTTTCAGACTAGTCCATTTGTGGATGTATACTGTGGTCTCTGGGACACAGTATAGGACATAAGAGCTGTCTTGTGTGGGATACCTCTAGACTTTGTTTAAAACTTGAAATATAATGTATGTATCATAAAATTCACCCCTTTATATAATTCAGTGGTTAAATATATTCATAAAGTTGTACAACCATCACTACTATCGAATTCCAGAACATTTTCATTTCTCGCAAAGGAAACCCTGTACCCATTAGCAGTCATTCCCATTCTCTTTCCCCCTGGCCCTTGGAACCACTAGTCTCCATGCTTTTATAGATTTGCCTGTTCTGGACATCTCATGTAAATAAAATTACACAATATGTGGCCTTTTGTGACTTTGTGACTGGCTTCTTTCACTTAATATAATTTTTTAAAGGTTCATCTGCATGTATCAGTATCATTCTTTTTTGTAACAGTATTTGTTGTTTTGATATACTACATTTTATTTATCCATACATCCATGCCATCCATGATGGACATATGGGTTGTTTCTACTTTTTTCTATTATAGATAATGCTACTGTAAACATATGTGTACAAGTTTTTGGGTGGATGTGTCTATTCATTTCTCTTGGGAATAAACCTCGGAGTGGAATTGCTGGGTGATGCGATAACTCTATGCTTAACTTTTTCAACAACTGCCAGATTGTTTTCTAAAATGGCTGCATCATTTTACGTTCCCATCAGCAATGTATGAAGGTTATAATTTCTCTATATCTTTGTCAGTACTTATTATTATCTGATCATCTAGCTATCCCAGTGGTGTGAAGTAGTATCTTGAGGTTTTTATTTGCATTGCCCTAAAGGCTAATGAAATTGAATATCTTTTCATGTGTTTATTGACTTACCTGTTCTCTGACTTCTGATTATGTGTTAATGTAGGGACAAGACAAAATGGATTAATAAAATAGCATTTTCTCCAATCTATTTTTTCTTTAAAATATTTTTTTTTCTGATCTCTCCCTCTCCCATCCCATACCCTGTCCTATTCCCCCAACCCTTAATATATCTGGGTTTATGAGTAGAAATTCTGGAGAGTATAGATCTGTTTTTTCTTTCTAGTGCCAGAAGGAGCCACTCCCTCTCTAAGATACACCTCAAATCCTAGAAGGTGGAAGTGGGGTGGAGTAGGTAAGTGGTATACTTGGGGATTCTAATCCTATGATAACAGAGGATAGTGACAAACAACAGTCCCCTAAACAGCCCAGGTCCGGTGCTTTCTGCTCCATACCTTCAAAACTGTGTGTTCTCACCATGGTTGGTGAGGTAGGGCCTCCCATATTAGCATGCCCTATTCTGAAGCAAATTCTAGGTCTGACCATGGGACCTCCGAAACCAGGAATTACAGAGAGAACCATTTTGATTGTGGGAAGTGCTCCCACAGATATAATCCTCATTACGCCCAGTCATGCCCCTAAGATCCTGTGCTATCTAAATTCTTGACACAGAAGTTGGCAATGGAGTCTGTAGGAATACCACAGAATGAAGTAGTTTTTATTCTTCCATCAATTAAAGAGACACAGATACTAATATCTTATACTAAGATACTAATGTTATTAAGATACTAATATAAGTAACACACAGACACAAGGACATATATGTGGACACATATCCGCATACAAAGAACCACCCACAGTTTCCTTCCCGGGCAACCTAAACACTTACATCTAAATGTTCCATGGTCACATCTCTGAGGAACCTACAGGATGGATGGAGCAGCTGACAGAGGATGGTGTCTGCACCCTTGCAAAACAACATTACTCGATCTTCAGGTGTCCTCACTAAGGATAAACAAATTAAGAAGAGTAATCACATAGGCCCATTGTTACAAGAACTTGTCTGGGCCACTGAGGGATGGCGTGAGGCTGTTCCCATGACATTTATTTCTGATCCTTTAGGGGGCTAAGCACTCAGTAAGCAGTCACAGAGGATAAATAATGCCGTAAGGGCCAGTGAGGGTGGGAGGAGACCTTATGGAACCAGTTCTTCCATGGGTTCCTGTGTTCCATGGGTTCTTGTGGAAGACTCTGATTCAGAATCACATTTAGCATCTCACATTTAGGTTCTAGACCAAGGTCCATACCTAGTAAGGACCAAGAGTGAAAAATGACCTTCTTCCTCTTCTGTCTGAGGCCCAAACTAATTGAGAGTAAGATAGCATGAATTTCCTTTATATTGTCTGCCCCCATCTCTTATTCCAAGGTCAGGCTTCATGGATTTATTCTCTGTTTTCATCTTGGCTTTGGGGGTTCAGACAAGCCACTATCTAGGAACACTAAAGAAGTATATGGTAACAAGCTCTCAAAGAGAAATTATTTGGGTATGTGAGAAAGTAGGAATGGCTATGTGTTTGTATTTGAGGAACAGTACCTTTAAAAAAAAATTTTTTTTTAACGTTTATTTATTTTTGAGACAGAGAGAGACAGAGCATGAACAGGGGAGGGGCAGAGAGAGAGGGAGACACAGAATCCAAAGCGGGCTCCAGGCTCTGAGCTGTCAGCATAGAGCCCAACGCGGGGCTTGAACTCACGGACCGTGAGATCATGACCTGAGCCGAAGTCGGACGCTTAACCGACTGAGCCACCCAGGCGCCCCTAGGAACAGTACCTTTGAGAAGGCTTATGAGTGGGAGAAAACATCCGTGTGTATATAAAAGAGAAAGTCAACATGTGAATGTGTATGAAAGACAAATAAGGGGACAGGACTGACTAGGAGGGGCACCTACCAACAATAGACATCCTCTTGCGCACATTGCTGAAGTCCAAAATAGCCAGCAGTTGGTAGACTTTGGTCTCACCCATTTCAACTACTGCAATTGTCTCAGAGGTGCGGTAACGGAACACAAAACCAAAGTTCCTGGCAGCAGTGACAAGGGCACCTTCATCTGGGGACTGAGCCTGGTATACCAGCTTACCTGGTAGGAGAGAAGAGGGCAACAAGAGCCCGCAGAGATGTGCAAGTGAAGTCAACCCAGAAGTGACACCAAGGGACTTAAGTAAATATGGAGCCCAGACATCTTTCTTCAAACTTCCTCACAAGTTTGGCCCTAAAAGGCCAGATTGCATGACAGGTTTTTTTTTTTTTTTTTCCTTTCCAATATTTTCAACTTATTTCACAGACCTGAATTGGTATTACAGAGGTACATGGTATATGCAATATACACAAATGAACAAACACAATTACCCTCTTATTTTAGTGGGTAAAGATGGGTCAGGAGCTTGTTAAAATGCAGGTTCCTGGGCCCTATTCAAGCTTACTGAATCCAGAATCACAAAATCTGGGAGGATGACCCAATAAATTGAATTTTTAACAAATCTCCTGGGTGAGTTTCCGGCAAGTGGTTCTGCATAAACTGCTTCTACATGAGACTGGCTATACTTTGATGGACACTCCTATAAGATAGGATAATAAGGATAGGATATATAGCATAGGATAATATGATTGATGATAATAAGACTGATGATGTAACAAACAATTAAAAAATACATGAGTATTGTCACCTTTGAAACTCTCACTTGGGGAAGGTAAATGACTTATTCTGGTGAATAAGTCTTTCAATCTCATATTACTCAAGACATTTCTGTCTTTATTTTTTTTTACAGTAGAATAAAATAAAAATTTATTCTTTCCCATTTTGTCATTATAAGGTAATTTTAACTTATAGTTTTCAGTGTCCATAGTTGAAAAAATACTTTCCTAGATTGTGAAGAAACACTTCAGAAAATTAACAACAAAAACCCTTTCAGTCCTCAGTTGTAACATGTATTGTTTTTTTCTCATCACAAACTACTGAATTCTAGTAACTGCTTCAGATTATTTTGGTCCCAAAAAGAACTGGGCAAAAAACTGCACTGATCGATGCAAACACTTTAGCATCGAAAAATGTGTAACTCCTCTTTCAAAATATCACTACAACCTGAGGTATATTTTGGATTATTTCTCTTTGGAAGGTCAATTTGATTTTTTATTTTAAATGTTTGTTTATTTATTTTGAGAGAGAGAGTAAGGGAAGGGTAGAGAGAGAGGGAGACAGAGAATCTCAAGCAGCCTCCACACTGTCAGCATGGAGCTCACTGTGGGGCTTGAACTCATGAACCGTGAGCTCATAGCCTGAGCTGAAATCAAAAGCTGGAAGCTTAATCGACTGAGCTACCCAGGCGCCCCAGGCAATTTGATTTTTAAAAACAGTTATGCATTATCAGAGTCTTATACTTGTGGATAAGTCACACAGGACACATAATTTTAGGTCAGACATAAGATGTATCTATGAAACAGTAAGACTATTTTTCTTGTTTGTTTCCTACTTTGTCACGTAAGGCAATAAAAAATGACAAGTCCAAATATGCTTCAAATAGTAGCAACTTGTTAGAATGCCAGGTCTGGAGATACCTGTGGTGGGATGGGATCTCACTGGGCCAAGAGAAATGAGATTTGGGTTCTTATCTTTGCCCTTCTTAACTATAGGATTTTAAGCAAGTCATTTAATCTCTTTTAGCTTCAGTTTTCCTCTATAAAACTGGGGTAATTTTTCTCATTATGCTTACTTAAGAGGGCTGTTGTGAAGCTTGTGGGAGATAATATAAATGTAAGCAATTTGTAAAACTAAAGCTGTTACTGGGGCGCCTGGGTGGCTCAGTCAGTTGAGTGTCTGACTTTGGCTCACATCATGATCTCACAGCTCGTGAGTTCAGGCCGGGCATCAGGCTCTATGCTGACGGTTCTGAGCCTGGAGCCTGCTTTGGATTCTGTTTTTCCCCCTCTGTCTCTGCCCCTCCCCCCACTCACACTCTGTCTCTCTCAAAATAAATAAACATTTAAAAAGTATTCAAGGGGCGCCTGGGTGGCGCAGTCGGTTAAGCGTCCGACTTCAGCCAGGTCACGATCTCGCGGTCCGGGAGTTCAAGCCCCGCGTCGGGCTCTGGGCTGATGGCTCAGAGCCTGGAGCCTGTTTCCGATTCTGTGTCTCCCTCTCTCTGCCCCTCCCCCGTTCATGCTCTGTCTCTCTCTGTCCCAAAAATAAATAAATGTTGAAAAAAAAAAATTAAAAAAAATAAAAAAATAAAAAGTATTCAAATATAAGGTGTTACTAAGGGTATTACACTAAAGGTACGTTGCCTTAAAGGATATGATTTATTTGGTTGCCAAAATTCTTGTTTGTTACCAAAAAAAATTCTTCATTTTTAATCAGTCATTTCTCATTCATTGTTTGTCAAAGAGGTTTGAGTAAATTCATGGGTGTCACAGTCATATTTGATTGTTAAAGAAACCAGGCTATGTGGGGATACCTTGAAATTATGAAGCAACAAGAGGACAACTCAACTCCTCATTCAGGAAGTCTTGTTAGAGATAATGCGGCTGATCTTGGGGACAATTCAGATAGATTCTGTGACAGAACATTGTTGAATCTCAAGATTGGAAGCTCCCTAGATAGCATCATTTGACCCCTATCCAATGACTGAATCCTCTTTAAGACCAAGAGGCTGTCTTCTACTTGAATATCTCCAGTGATGAGAAGCTCACTACTTGTCTATCCATCCCATTGCTGGACAACACTCCCTATTAGGAAGTTCTTAGATTAAGCCATTATAAATGATATCAAACCAAACCCACCTGTAGCCATCCTAGGTTCTATGACATATTCTTAGTCCATGAGACCACAGGCCCCTCCTCACCTTCCACTTTCTCTTCTGACATCACGGTATGACACAATGAGAGTGAGAGAAAAAACAAGTGTACCCAGCGATCTCCCTTTTTCACTGCTTCTACCAAAGTCTTGTCATAAAATGAAAACTTAGGATCAGCCAGTTTGTTGTAGGAGAAGTCGACCTTTTCTGTTTCCTGGAACACAGAAGTCAGAACAAACTTCTTAGTAGCAGCCTGACACTTTACAGAAGATCTATTTGGGGACAGCTTCTGGAACGTGATGAGAATTCTCAGGACGATGGGAGGAGAAAAGAAAGATAAATGGAGGAGACTTTGTGCTGGTTTCTAAGGCCTTTGTAGTTCTCATCATTCCCTTGGACCAGGAAAGATCCATCCCATAGGAGACAAGCTGAGCACTGCCTGGCAGACCCTTCTTGCCCCCTTTCTTCCCCAGCTACCCTGAATGATCAGTGGCCATCTTCACGTTCTATTCTTCTTCTTCTTTTTTTAATGTTTATTTTTAAGAGAGAGAGAGAGAGAGGGAGGGGGAAGGAGAGGAAGAGGGAAAGTACATGTGCACAGGGGAGGGGCAGAGAGAGGGGAGACAGAGGATCCAAAGCGGGCTCTGTGCTGATAGCAGAGAGCTTCTAAGTCCCAAATCCATGATAACCAAACCTGAAGATATGAGGAGGTAACTGCTCCATATTAATAAATGGTATAGGGAAAAAGTTTTGTCTCTGGCTGTCCTCTGTCTGATTTTGGGGGCTGGGAAGGGAACTGAGTCCTAAGTACAGTGACTATCACTGTGTTGCACTATTTCTCTTTAATTCTACAGGGGCTAGAGACAAATACTGCAAGATAGAGGCAAGAGTATATAACAAGGAAGCTTCAGTACATACTTATCACAGACTTAATTTTGAGCCATTTTACTTGATCTGTCAGCATCTCTGGTTCCTTCCTGCTTCTAACCCTCATGGTCATTGCCCTTACCTCAATCTCTGGACCTAATATTCACTAACATTTTCCTGGTTCCTTTAGATATTGACTCTCATTCTCTATTTTGGCTAGGCTTTTGGTGGCCACCTTGGGTAAACATCTGTTTCTGACTTGATTTGGCCTTGAGACTCTTTTACCCCATCCTGGAGTGTGATGTTAGTAACAAACTTCTCCAATCCATACCAGGATTCTCAAGGATACTTTTCCAGTTCTTTGTAGTTGTGGTGCTACCTGTGCTAGGCCCCAGTATGTCAAGCACAGACACAACTGTCCTGGTTCGTGCTATGTCAGGGAAAGGGAAGTTTTAGTGAGCTATATTGGCTCTTTTCTGTATCACATCTAGAAGGAGTTTTGTCATAGTGGTGTTAAAGTATGGTCAGGTCCAGAGGCAAGCCCCAGACCTGGCCAACCACAGAATTGTGAGCTCTGGGAAGTTTGCGGTTCCAGTAATTTAAGATAATTCATCATATAGTATCTCCTGAGACTTTTCTAGAGCTGGGCTCTTACACTGGCACACTCTTTGAACTGGAAGCTGGTGAGTGATGTGAGAAAAGCTGAAGAGGTAGGCATGAGGTAGATCCTGCATTGCCATCTTATAGGCAATAGGGAGTCACAGCAATTTTCTGCTGAAAGTGCATAATTAGGGACGTCTGGGTGGCTCAGCTGGTTAAGCATCTGACTTCAGCTCAGGTCATGATCTCTTAGTTTGTAAGTTTGAGCCCCGCATCAGGCTCTGTGCTAACATCTCAGAGCCTGGAGCTGCTTCGGATTCTGTGTCTCCCTCTCTCTCTGCCCCTCCCCCCGCTTGCACCCTGTCTTTCTCTTTCTCTCTCTCTCTGAAATAAACATTAAAAAAAAAAGAGAAAGTGACATAATTAGATTTGTGTCAGATAAAGTCCTCTGGTAGCAGCATGGAAGACATACTGGAACTAGCAAGATGAGAAGCAGGGAGATCAGTCAGATCATTCAGTAATCCACAAGAGAAATGATATAGTAACAATAAATATTAAAATAAGGGGATGGTTTGAATATATAGGGAGCTAGAATTATGCAACATGATATGAGGGGTGACAGAGGGAAAGACTTAAGAATAATTTTATATTTCCTCATTCACTGTGATAGGATACCTGTCAGGAGGAGGTTTCTGATGGACTAAATTGGAGATACTTGAAGAACTAACAGGTAGTAATGAAAGCAGGCATATATAGTTTTGAAGTTTAGGTAAGAGATTTGAGCTAGTTTCTAATCTCCTCTTCCAGGCAAGTAATGTTTGAGAATACTGCACCTGGCTGGGTACAGCAGTGAGGCAGGGCTGGCTTGGAGCTGCAGTACAGCATGACCTGAGAAGTAGCATTCATGGATAATTCTGAAATTGAAAGCCAAACAACCAGTTAAAAAAGGTTGAAAGGCAAATCCAGGTACCAGACAAAAGGATGGAAACTGGGGATATCAAGTGAAGGGAAGTGGATTCAGAATGGAGGGTAGAGGTGGCAACTGAAGAAACTCCTAGAGATGCTGTGACATAGCTATAATTAGTTTTTGTAAAGTATCTTTAGCCTTGGCCATGGGTGGGAGGGAGCTACAAAGGATTCCTCTGATAGATGTATTTGGAGTTCATCAGTAAGTATGTGGTAGTTAAAGTCATGTAAATACATGAGATTATTCCGGGACACGATACAGATGGGGAAGAGGTTCAATAATAGAGCCTTGGAGAACATCAGTTCCTATGGCCAAGTTGATGAGAAAAAGCAGACAGGAAGAAAAAACAAGAACAGAGCTATTTAACAGGAGCCAATGGACAAGAAAACTTTAAGAAAAAGTGGAGTTTAGGTGTTAAAATCTGCAGAGAAGTTGAGTAAGGACTTAACAGCAAGGCAGTCATTAGTGAGCTTGGCTAGGATAGTTTCAGTGGCTATCATAGGACAGAATCTTATTACAGAGAGTAGGTTGAAGAATAAAGAAAGGTGAGGAGTTAGAGACCTCTGTAATTGCCTGTTTACTTATATGGCTCCTTCTCAAGTCTGCCAGCTCTCTGAAGGTAGGGAAAATGTCTCTTTTGTTTTCCTCCAACCTTTAGCATTTACTCAAAGTCTGACATATGGTTGATACTCAGTAAGTATTTTGGACTGATGGGAGACAGACAATGTGTAGAGGGTAATACAGGAATGGTTCTAAGTGCTTTTTAAAATATGAAATTTATTTTTAGTGGTTACCTCTGGTTAATGGGCTTAGGGTTATTTTAACTCATTTTTTTTTAACTATTTTAAGTTAATACTCTTTTTTAGAATAGTCTTAGGTTTACAGAAAAATTGGGCAGAAGTACAAGGAGTTCCCATATATTATCTCTCTCTTCTTTCTACTCTGATTTTCTCTATTCACATCTCACATTAGTGTAGTACATTTGTTACAACCGACAAATATTAATACGTTATTATGAACTAAAGTATATAGTTTACAGTAGAATTCTGCATCATACAGTTCTATGGGTTTTGAAACATACATATTGTAATGAATCTACCATGACAGCATCACACAGAATAGTTCCGCTGCCCTAAAACTCTCCTGTGTTCCGCTCTACTGCTTCATCTCTCTCTCCACCTCTCACCAAGCCCCTGGCAACCACTGATCTTTTTACCGTCTGTACTAATTTGCCTTTTCCAGAATGTCATATAGTTGGAATCATAGTATGTAGCCTTTTCAGATTAGCTTCTTTCACTTAGCAATATGCATTTTAAATTCTTCCTTTTGTGTGTGTGGCTTGATAGCTCATTTATTCTTAGTGCTGAATAATATTCCATTGTAGGGATGTACTAAGTATTTTTTTTTTTTTAAGGAAGGGAAAATTTGAGCTGAAGGGAAAGAATCACATAAGAAGAATAACTTTCAGATATTAAGAAGGAGCGAATACAGGATTGACTGAGGTTCCTGAAGAAGTAGAAAGGGATGGAATGTAAAATATACAAAGAGACTTGTATTGAAAGAAAACAGGATACCTTTTTTGAGACTGAAGGAAACTAGGTAAAGGTGTGTTCTGAAGTATGTATGGAAAAGGATATTTAGCTGATAGTTTGAATTTTTCTCAGTAAAGTTGAAGGCAATATCATCTACTGCATATTGGGGACAGAGGGGGATGTAGTAGAAGGCCTGAGGGTGAATTCTAGAATAGCTAACATGCAGAATTAAGTATGACGCTGATCACAAATTAGTAAAAAATTATCCAAATAATATTGGAAGCCTAAAAGAGGTTGGAGTTTCTGAATTTTTAATGAGTTTGTGATCTCCAAAAAGTGCTTGGCACTCTGAGATTAGAACAGAGAAGGATAGATGGCTTGGTTAATTAAAGGTTGAGATTTGGTGAGTGATTAAAGAGAAAAAGGACTAGTAAGGTACTGAGGATATTTATGATCCTGGGTACAGATGGGGGCAAGACAGGAAAGGAAGTAAAGCCAGGAGGAATTGAAAGACTTGGAGAAAAAGGAGAGCTGAGGGCTTGTGAGTTTTCCAAAGATAAGAAAGCAGGCATATATAGCAGAAGTCAAGTACTAAGAGAGATAGAGAAATAAAGTATGTGACCAGAGATCATGATGAGAGAGTTTACAATTTCAGAGTAGTACAATTCTAGATAGTGACATGGAAAAGGGTGCTGAAGATTTTTTGGGTACTACAGGTCATCTGAAAGGCATATTTTTTCTGACATCTGAAAGCATCCATGGTAACAGATCATCCATAAAGTAGCCAGTACCACCCAAGATGATAGTAGGGATTGGGTACAGAGGAAGAATAGGAGCCAATTTTCAAAGTTCTCAGTGAATGAGATGAAGAAGTCAGAAGATGCATAGATGTCAATGACAGGAAGAGTTAAGAAGGAGCATTGCCAGAAGTCATAAGCATCACAGGAGGAAAAATTATATGAGGAAGAAAAAGTAACGGTTTAAAGTTAGCACAGGATAATGAAGACAATACATTTGGGCTTTTGGTATGCAGAATAGGAGAGATGGAGGAAAAGGGATGTTCTCAGGAAAAGTCAATCAAGGCAGGGAGAAGAAATCATTTTTATGAAGAGATGAGGCAACAGGTAAGCTTGTTTACAAGAGAAAAAAGAGTCCAGTGATCCAGTGGAACACATGTTATGATTAATCAGTAGTGGAAGGAAGAGGTAGGGGAAAGGAACTCCAGAATAACAGTTTATTCCCTATAAGCTATAACTTTGTTTATATTGCCAAAGTCATTTGCAGAGTCTCTAGAAGGGGACTTAAGGGGGGAAAAAGTAGATTTTCTATCCCTTTCCCAATCTCCTTGGATAGATAGGGGTGAGAAAGTAGTTGGGAGCTGGAGTTAGCTATTTGGTATATAAGTCAAGTGGCTAAGGGTTTGGAATTCGTTATAGAAGGAAAGGGATAGGGTGAGGAGTATCATGAAGGTAACAGACAAAGCCCTATGAAGGGATGTTTAATATCAAATCTATAAACAAAAGCTGAGATCCAATACTGGAGAAAATAGTCAAAATGAACCAGCTAGAAATAGAAAGAATGAATAGGAAGATATTTTTATAATTGTGTGGGATACAACTATTCAGTATGTTGCAATATAATGTTCCTGAAGCCATAAAGGAAAAAGACTGACATGACAAATTTGATCACATACATTAGAAACTTCTACACAGAAAAAAAAAAAGAAACTTCTACACAGAAAAAAATATAAACAAAACCCAAAAGACAAAAATGGGGAAAGTAACTGTACTGTATGTGCCAAAGGAAAGGTTGTTATTTCTACTTTATAAAAAGTACTTTCAAGTAAGAAAAAAAGGGCAAAGAATATGAACAGGCAACTGAGAAAATAACTAGAAACAGGCAATAAAGTGGGAAGGGGAAATAAGCACATAAAAATGATTCAATCTGATTAGTAATCAGAGAGAGGTAAATAACATGAGATGCCATTTTAACCAATTAAATTTCTAAAGATTAAAAAATTATTAATACTCAGTACTCATAAGGATATGAGAAAAAAAGAATTATTATATATTTTTGGTGGGATTATAAACTGATGCAATCTATCTAGGAGCAATATGGCAATATTAAATGTGCTAAAAATGTGGCTACCCTTTGACCAATCAGTTTCACTCCCAGGAGTTCATTTGAAGGAAATAATTATCAGAAGAAGAGACAAAACTGTAAGTACCAGGGTGCTTACCACAGTGCTATTTATAATAATAACAAAATAAAATGGAATAAAAATAGGGGATTGGTTAAATAAATTAAGGTACACTAATACAAATGGATATGCCACTCATTCAAAATGATGATGTGGACCTAAATTTACTGACATGGAAATGGGACTAGAATATAATGTCAAGTGAATAAAAAGGAGGCTGCAAATAGGATACATGCTATGATGCTTCCTCTTTCTTTCCTTTTTCCCTTTGTTCTCTTTCCTCTCTCCCTCCATTCCTTCCATCCATCCATCCATCCATCCGTCTATCATTAGATCTTGATGTATATGTGTGTGCATATACACACATGGAAAACACGTGAAAGAATATACCCCCAAATTTTACATTGGTTTTCTAAGGGAGATTGAATGATTTTCACTTTCTTATTCATACATTTCTGCATTGATTGGATTTTAAAACAAATTTATTTTGGAGAAAGAGAGCCTGAGTGGGGGAGGGGCACTGAGAGAGGGGGCTCCAAAGAGAGTTCTGCAGTGACAGTAGTGAGCTCGAGTTCTATGCTGGGCTCTAACTCACGAACCATGAGATCATGACCTGAGCCGAAGTTGGACGCTCAACCAACTGAGCCACCCAGGCACCCTGACTGGACTTTTTTAATATGAGGAAAGACTATTTTTCAAATAGGAAAAAAGAAGAAAGAAAAAAGAAAAAAGAAAGAAAGCTATTTTGATTTTAAAGCACAAACCCAAATCCCCTCAAATAAACATAGATCATTTATATAATGCTTTCTGATATTATGGGCCAATAAAAGCTTTACTATTTCAGGGGCTAAGGGACTCTCAATTTGTGTCAAAGATGCTGCTGTTTAGCATGGTCTCAGCTCTCACGCATATCACAGGTAACTGTAATCACTCACCTCAGAGACTTCTACTTTCATTCCCTTTTTGTCATAGACATGACCTGTTGATAAGTAAAGAGAGCAGAGACTTGGCAATGCTTAAATTATTTTTTTGCTGTGATAAAATACATATAACATAAAAATTTAACCATTTGTTAGCATACAATTCAGTGTCATTAATCACATTGACAATGTGGTACAATAATCACCATTATAAATCTCCAAAATTTTTTCAGCATTCTAAACAGAAACTCCCCAATTCCTCCCTATTCCTAGCCCCTGATAACCTCCACTTTTTGTCTCTATAAATTTGTCTATTCTAGATATTTCATATAAGTAGAATCATACACTATTTCTTTTTGTGTTTGGCTTATTTCACTTAGTATAAAGTTTTCAAGAATCATCCATGTTGTAGCATGTGTCAGAACCTCATTACTTTTTATGACTTAGTAATATTGCTTTGAATGGATATACCACAATTTGTTTATCCATTCATCTGTTGACGGACACATGGTTGTTTTTACCTTTGGGCTATTGGTGAATAATGCTGCAATGAATGCCAGCATATATCTATCTGTTTGAATCCCTGTTTTCCATCTTTTGAGGGGAATATACCTAGGAATAGATTTAGGGGGTCATATGGTAATTTAAAGGAAGGTTAACAGCTTATTGCTTCTGATTCTATCATCCCAGACTTCCCATCAAGCTTCCTTGAATCTCCTCAGGCCACCCAGCCCCTAGTGTCCCAGTAAGCTCCACTCCCCAAGCTAATGGTAAGAGGTCATTTGCTTGGGCCCCAACTCTTCTCCCTTAAGTGTGAGGTAAGGCTGGAAGTTAGTCACTGGATGTGGGAAAGACCTTCTATTTTATGAAGCCCTCCAGTCAGAAAAGTTACCTAGAAGAAATATGAAAACAGTGCAAGAATGTTTAGGATTCTTGGCCAGCAGATAGTATAAACAAAATAGCAGTGGAAGACAGTCTTATGTCAAGCATAGAAACAACCATGGTCCTTTTGGGACACCTGGGTGGCTCAGTCGGTTAAGCCTCTGACTCTTCATAGTTTGTGGGTTCAAGCCCCACATAGTTTGTGGGGTCTTCAGAAGGTGGGGCCTGCTTAGAATTCTCGCTCTCTCTCCCTCTCTCTGCCTCTCCCCCACTCATTATCTCTCTCAAAAGTAAATAAACATTAAAAAAGAATTAGAAAAAAAAAAGAAGAAGAAACACCCATGGCCCTTTCAACCTTACCCAGTGTATCATCAGATCTTATAATGAGACAGAGAATTAAGATCTTTACCCAAATCAACTCATCTAAAAATAGGCTTTCAGAGTTTATACATAGGAAAAGTTGTTTGGCAGGGATAATAGGAAATAGTAGCTTTTTAAAAAAAATCTTAATCTTAAATTTTAATCTTAAATTTTTAATTATTTTTTAATTGAGGTGAAAGGCATATGACATACAATTAACCATTTTAAAGTGTACAATTCAGAGGCATGTAGTGCATTTACAATGTTGTATACTACACATCTCTCTAGTTTCAAAGCTTTTTAATCACCCCAGAGTAGAAATGCTCTACCTTTTTAGATGTGATTGCCTTCCTCAGCTAGTTAGTGCATTGGGCATGAATGTTCACATACCCGAGGACTTAACCCTGTCACAAAAATAAGTTTAGGCTTAAGGCATGAAATGAATGAGGAATTGGGCATTGGGGACCCTGCCCAACCAACTTGACTATCCTTTGATGGCTTCTCTCAAGACTGCTTATTGGTCTGAGGGGGAATCAGGAGATTAGCAGCTTCAACAATATCTGGTTTCTCTGTGTGATTTAATATGAGAGTGAACTGACCCTCTCAAGACATTGGGAATTCCTGGAGGACAGAGATTAAGTCTTGTACATCTTGGTATTTCCAATGTCCAACACAATGGATTACCTCTATAAGGTGTGAAATAAATGCTTTTTGGTAAGCAACTGAATGGAGTAGGTGATCTTTGTTTAATGAGTAAAGAAGGTTGTGAGAATAAGAGATAAATGTGAATTTCAGAGGTATATAGAATTAGAAGCAGATTATTCTTGAAAACAATCTGCAAAGTAGAATTTCCCCAGGACTCAGGGAAAGCAGGAAGACATGCATACCATAGAACATCCCATTAATAGAACACTTATTGAAAACCATGATGTTCTGAGTCAGGGTTCCTGTTTTGTCAGAGAACACGTATTTGACCTGGCCAAGCTCCTCATTAAGGGTGGTGGTGTGAGCCTGTGCTGGTGAGTTCTTTGGTGCATAAAACATCTTCCGATCCCAGTTGATATAGCAACTGTTGCCCAATCTTATTATCTCAACACTATGGAGAAAGCAAGAAAAGAAGCGTCCTGGGTTAGAACATATCAAATACATAATCCTGGTTTCCTTCTTAACAGGTCAGGGCCAGCATCTGAAAATCAGAATATTCTCCTTGGGAACCTACCATGGATTTTGAAGGACATTCCCACCAGCCAACCCAACGTAAATCTGATCTTGACCATTTTCACTCAGTGCTTTACCATCTGGATCCGGATATACTTCATTAATTTTGCTGAGGCATAACCCCCTTTCATTTTTTCTTCTTCCAAAACATATCCAGGAAAAATAAAAAGTTTTGAACTTTTGCAGTAATGCAAGGCCTGGTAGAATTATGAACTACCTAGTAAAAGGCTGTTTAGGCTTAATTAGAGGATTACTGTGGCTGTCATGTAAATCCACTGGCAAGGAAGAGAAACTTAAACACTCAGAAACTCGTTTCAGAAGAAGGGAAGGATCTGTGAAAATGAGAAACAGGTCATAGAAGCTGACCTGATAAAATTCCTGGCAGGGGCAATCTGCCTGTGGGGTAGCTTCTCCCGCTAATAGTGTCCTCTTCACTTTACCTGAATTTTCCCTATTGCCTTTATCACATTCCTCTTCTGTTCCAAATAATTCATATTATAGATTCTTTATGGTTAACAAGCATCTTCATTTTAAAATAGTTAAGATTTTTAATGGGCCTCCTTCCTATCACCATTTGTGCTTAATGTGTGTTAGTTTTGGTCACTTCTAAAAGACAACTGCATTGAGCAACATGTTTGTTTGTTTAATTTCAGGTGAGGCAGGAGTGCTCTAGCCCACGTTACTGACTCTACAGGTCCTCAAGCACTGAATCTTGATCCCTCCCTTCCTTTGCCATACCAACCAACATAGCTATTTCTCTAAACCCAAACATTTAATCATATCATTTCTTTCCTTAGAAAAATCTTTGCTGCCTTTAGGATAAAATCCTAACTCCTTGGGAGTCACCTGCATGGCTCAGTCGGTTAAGTGTCCAACTTTGGCTCAGGTCATGATCCCACAGTTCATAAGTTCGAGCCCCACATCAGGCTCTACTTTGACAGCTTTTTTGGGGGGGTTGTATATCATTTTATTTTTATTTTTTTAATTTTACTTTTTATTTTTTAAAATTTACATCCAAATTAGTTAGCATATAGTGCAACAATGATTTCAGGAGTAGATTCCTTAGTGCCTCTTACCCATTTAGCCCATCCTCCCTCCCACAACCCCTCTAGTAACCTTCAGTTTGTTCTCCATATTTGAGTCTCTTCTGTTTTGTCCCCCTTCCTGTTTTTATATTATTTTTGTTTCCCTCCCCTTATGTTCATCTGTTTGGTCTCTTAAAGTCCTCATATGAGTGAAGGCATAGGATTTTTGTCTTTCTCTGACTAATTTCACTTAGCATAATACCCTCCAGTTCCATGTAGTTGCAAGTGGCAAGATTTCCTTCTTTTTGATTGCCGAGTAATACTCCATTGTGTATATATACCACATTTTCTTTATCCATTCATCCATCGATGGATATTTGGGCACTTTCCATACTCTGGCTATTGTTGATAGTGCTGCTATAAACATGGGGGTGCATGTGTCCCTTCGAAACAGCACACCTGTATCCTGTGGATAAAGGCCTAGTAGTGCAATTGCTGCGCTGTAGGGTAGTTCTATTTTTAGTTTTTTGAGGAACCTCCATACTGTTTTCCAGAGTGGCTGCACCAGCTTGCATTCCCACCAGCAGTGCAAAAGAGAGCCTCTTTCTCCGCATCCTTGCCAACATCTGTTGTTGCCTGAGTTGTTAATGTTAGCCATCCTGACAGGTGTAAGGTGGTGTCTCATTGTGTTTTTGATTTATATTTCCCTGATGATGAGTGATGTGGAGCATTTTTTCATGTGTCGGTTGGCCATCTGGATGTCTTCTTTGGAGAAGTGTCTATTCATGTCTTTTGCCCATTTCTTCACTGGATGATTTGTTTTTTGGATGTTGAGTTTGAGAAGTTCTTTATAGATTTTAGATACTAACCCTTTATCTGATATGTCATTTGCAAATATTGTCTCCCATTCTGTCGGTTGCTTTTTGGTTTTGCTGATTGTTTGCTTTGCTGTGCAGAAGCTTTTTGTTTTGATGAGGTCCCAGTAGTTCATTTTCTACTTTGACAGCTTGAAGCTTGGAGCCTGGAGGCTGCTTCAGATTCTGTGTGTCTCTCTGTCCCTTCCCATGCTTGTGCACTCGCTTTCCCTCTCTCTCAAAAGTAAATAAACAAACATTAAAAAAACATCCAAAATCCTTAGCCTGACATTTAAGGCTCTCCTGGATAGGATACTGAACTATCATCCAACACTTTAGCCTAGGCTACTCATTGTTCTATGACCACACCAAACCTTTGCACATGCTGATCTTTCTGTTTGCAATATTGTTTTGCTATTTTCTGCGTGATGAATTCCACTCTTCTCTCAAATACCAGTTTGATTATTACTTTTTCTCTAATCCCCCAAGCCTCTCCAGGTAGAACCAACCTGTTCCTTTTCCAGTCTCCCATAGCACTCCCTATATATTTCTCTTACATCATTTTCCATATTGTACCATAATTACCTAAGTATCTGTTTCCACAGCTATGTTGTAAGCTTATCTACAGAAAGAGCTGTCTTATGATTTATGTTTCTATTTCTAGCACCTAGTATAGTGCTTGGCACATAGTAGGTGCTGTGCTCAATAAATATTAAATTAATAAGATAATTTAGTCATGCAGGGTGCTTTTCAGGTTGGAATGTCACAGTGCAGGGTTTAGGAAACCTGGAAAGAAGGATATAAAAACGTGTTTGGATGTGTGTATGTGAAAGGGAATGATGAAAATAGAAAAAGGAGCTCAAAGGCTTATTTGACCCATTTCAAATTTTTGTCCATGAAAAGGCAAAGGAAACATCCTTCTTTTCTTTTACAACTTTTAGAACCCAGAACTTAGGTCATAATTACATCTATAATACCATTTGCCACATTGTTTCTGGGGGAAAACAAATGTGAGTTCTGATTAACTGATTTACAAATGTATGTTTGGGACCTATGTCATTGATTAACTAGAGGCTGCCTGACTTATGCTTCAGCATCACCAAATTTGTGTGCATTTTTTCAATTATTGCATGTGTTTCTATGTCTTATTTAGTTACATTATAAGCTATTTGAGGGCAGGGATGGTTTTCTCTTTGTGTAACTCATAGTATCTAGTACAGTATTCTGGATATGGAAACCACTAATACAATCTCTAGACATTTCTCAGAGTGTTTTGTACACTGGCACTGTGGAAAGTAAAGAGTTAAAGAGCATACAGTCTATGCTTCCCAAACATTTACACTCTAGTTGGGGAGTTAAGCAGGATGTATAAAGTCAGCTCCTCCCCCTATGACACAAAGTGGTCAAAGAAGCTTACCTGACATAAAGGGAAATGGGCACCATAGTGTTAAGAATAATGAAGTAGGACCAGAATACGAGGATGGCAGAGACAGCTGATGAAGGGACATATTCTTCCCATGGCAGATAATTCTGGAAGTAGTAGCCTTTTTTGTTTTCCCAAATGCCATGCCCAATTGCTAGGATAAAGCACATGCTGCCTAAAAACAGGAAAATCTGGAAATCAGAAAGAGAATTAAATTAACATGTTATCTAAGGCATGTGCTGCTTCGTGTCTACTTTTGGACATTTAGCTCTCAACAAAGCCTCTCTCTTTTCCTGGAGGGCAGGGGCATCCTGTAGTTCACAAGCTCTAGGCAGTAGTACAGGACAGAAAAGAAAGCCCAGCACGAGCCATCCTTGGAATCTTTTTTTCCTTTCAAATTTTTATTTAGATTCTAGTTAGTTAACATGCAGTGCAATATTGGTTTCAGGAATAGAACACAGTGATTCATCACTTACATACAACACCCTGTGCTCATCATAACAAGTGCCCTCCTTAATACCCATCACCCATCTAGCCCATCCCCCCCCTCCCTCCATCAACCCTTAGTCTGATCTCTATTATTTAGAGTCTCTTATGGTTTGTTTCCCTATCTCCACACCCCCCCCTACAAATGTCAACATCTGTTTTGTTTCTTAAATTCCACATGTGAGTGAAATCATAAGGTATTTTGTCTTTCTCTGACTGATTTATTTCATTTAGCATAATGCACTTTGGCTCTATCCATATTGCTGCAAATGGCAAGATTTCATTCTTTTTGATTGTGGAGTAATATTCCACTATATATGAATATATATATAATATACATATATATTATATATACATATATTCTACATCTTTTTTTTTTTAATTTTTTTTCAAAGTTTTTATTTATTTTTGGGACAGAGAGAGACAGAGCATGAACGGGGGAGGGGCAGAGAGAGAGGGAGACACAGAATCGGAAACAGGCTCCAGGCTCTGAGCCATCAGCCCAGAGCCCGTCGCGGGGCTCGAGACCGCGAGATCGTGACCTGGCTGAAGCCGGACGCTTAACCGACTGCGCCACCCAGGCGCCCCTCTACATCTTTTTTTAAACAAGTTTTATACAACTTCTTTATACTTTCAATAATTTTTATGTTATACAAACTGTTCAGGAACACGTGCTTAAAAAAATGTTTCCATCGCATTCTACGAATCTAGTATACATAGTTTTAGCTCTAAAATACAATTATAGCACACCAAAAATAAAATTATAGGTAGTCTTACTAATGAACAAAGATGCAAAAATGTTAAATAATTAGTAGCAAATTAGATTCTGCAGTATATGAAGAGATGAATATCTTTTGTCTAATTAGGTTTATCACAGGAATATAAAGATACATTAGCTTTACAGAATCTAAGAATAAGATTCAGTACTATTAACAGATTAAAGTTGCATAAAAGTGATCATCTCAAAAGATGACCAAATAAAAATTCCACATCTATAAATACCCTTAGTAAGTTAGGAATATATCTTTTTTAAATTTAACTTTATTTTTTATTTTTTAAAATTTACACCCAAATTAGTTAGTATATAGTGAAGCAAGTTAGGAATATATCTTTTTTTATTTTTTTATTTTTATTTTATTTTTTTAAAGTTTATTTTTGAGACAGAGAGAGACAGAGCATGAATGGGGGAGGGGCAGAGAGAGATAGGGAGACACAGAATCAGAAGCAGGCTCCAGGCTCTGAGCCATCAGCCCAGAGCCCGACGCGGGGCTCGAACTCACGGAGTGTGAGATCGTGACCTGAGCTGAAATTGGACGCTTAACCGACTGAGCCACCCAGGCACCCCGGAATATATCTTGATAAAAGTGAGCTACCAGACTCTATGGCAAACTTCATATTTTATGGTAAAACATTAAATGTAATCCCATTCAAGTCAGAAAAAAAAATTGATAGTATCAACATTGTACTAGAGGTGCTAAGCAATGCAGTAAGAAAAACTGCAGTATAAATTTTGAAATGGCATAGAAAAATGGTCATTACTTATATCACTTCTTTTTTTATCCATTTATCAGCTTATGGACATTTGGGGTCTTTCCACAGTCGGGCTATTGTTGATAATGCTATAGACATCAGGGTGCATGTACCCTTTTGAATATGTATTTTTGTATCCATTGGGCATCCTTGGGATTTGAAGTGAGCTAAAAGTTATTAAAATACATTAAATACTAATTAAGTGCCAGGAGTTGTGCTCAGTACTCTCTCTATATTATTTATTTTAATATTTAAATATTTTATATTTATAAATGTTTTAATAATAGATGAGGAATTTGACATTAAGAGTAGAAAAGTATTTTGCCTAAAGTCACTTAGCTACTAACTAGGAGAGACATGTTTTTTGTTTTTTTGTGTTCAAGTTTATTTATCTTTTTTTAGTAATCTCTACACCCAACATGAGGCTTGAACTCATGACTCCAAGGTCAAGAATTACATGCTCCTCCAACTGAGCCAGCCAGGTGCCCAGAGAGACAGGTTTTGAACCAGTTCCAGAACCCGAGCTTTCAATCACTCCATTATTGAAGTGAGGTCACTGATGGGCAAGTCTTTGAAGACAAGGATGTAAAAGGCAGGAGGAGCAGGTATAATTGAGACCATTCTCAGAAAATAAGATTTTAAAAAGCTTTTTATTATGAAAAATTTCAAACACTTATTAACTTATATAAATAGTATAATGAACCCCCATGTGCCCATCACCCAGCTTCAACAACTATCAATTCAGGGCCAGTCTTATTACACCTAAAACTCCTCTTCCCCTTTTAAGCAAATTGCCCACATTATATAATTTTATCTGTAAACTGTTTATAATTTTTTTTATTGTTTATTTTTGAAAGAGAGAGAGCGAGAGAGCGAGAGCACGCACAGGGGAGGGGCAGAGAGAAAGAGAAGGAGACATAGAATCCAAAGCCAGCTCCAGGCTCTGAGCTGTCAGCACAGAGCCTGATGAGGGGCTCAAACTCACAAACCGTGAGATCATGACCTGAGCTGGAGTCGGCTGCTTAACCCAGGGCCACCCAGGCACCCCTGCAATTTCTTCTTCTAAGAATAGTAATAAGAATTTTTCAAAAGTTCTTTTCTTTTCTCTTCCCTGAATTATAATGTCTATTCCAGGGTCAGTTATTTTACTTGTTCACCCTCTTCCTCCTCTTGTGTGTTCCTGTTTTCCCTCTAGTACACTTAAAAATATGAGGAGAAGAGTAGTTTGATCATTATAGGTTGGTTTTGTTTCCTTTGGTTTATTTTGTTTCCCCAGTAGGCCACTCTCCTGAATGGGAACATGGAAGCACAAGTTCTATATAGGTAGGTAGTATGTGTTATTTGATGGGCCTCACCCTCAGGTACACAAGGAACATGAAAGCACATTTGAATCCCTTAAAATTGAAATAAAATGGGTTTTACTCTGAAGTGATGAGACCCACATCAGAAGCCTTAGCCTTGGGGCGCCTGGGTGGCTCAGTTGGTTAAGTGGTCGACTTCGGCTCAGGTCATGATCTCACACTCCGTGAGTTCGAGCCCCACGTCGGGCTCTGTGCTGACAGCTCAGAGCCTGGAGCCTGTTTCAGATTCCGTGTCTCCCTCTCTCTGGCCCTCCCCTGTTCATGCTCTGTCTCTCCCTGTCTCAAAAATAAATAAAACATTAAAAAAATTAAAAAAAAAAAGAAGCCCTAGCCTTCTGAGATAATTTTTACATTTCTTTAGAAAGCAGTTCCCTTCTGAGACTGGAAGGCAAATACACTTGTTATTACTATATGTATGCTATACAGGTGTCAGGATGGTATAGGGGCCAATTATTGCCCATGTTGTTTTATGGACAGTTTTTAAATTAATTATCTTGACCATTATTCCATATACCACCCCTACTTTTCATACCTGCTAATGTTAGCTTGGAGCTATGATTGAGCTCTACCAGGAAGAATGCATTTGCACTGAAGCTTTCACTACCCTGGTTTGTCTATCAATATAATCTAGGGGCACCTGGGTGGCTCAGTTGGTTAAACGTCTGACTGTTGGTTTTGGCTCAGGCCATGATCTCACACTCTTTGAGTTTCAGCTCTACATGGGGCTCTGTGCTGTCAGCACATAGCCTGCTTGGGATTCTGTGTTTCCCTCTCTCTCTGCCCCTCCCCTGCTCACTCTCTCAAAATAAATAAATAAACATTAAAAAGTATATAATCTATCTGCTTTCTGCCTTCTAAAAACTCATCAACATCTTGGGTCTACTGATGGTTCATCCTCTGCCAGGGCTGTTACACATTTATTTCCTGTTTGTACTTCTTTATAGTCATTTCAAGAAGCTTCTCAATGCTCTTAAACTTGATGCCCAAAAGTGAATACAGTACCTGAGACAACATTTCACACTTTCTGAAGGAAAGATTGCATGAATGAGCATTCAAATATAGGCATTTATAGCAGCTACTCTACCAGCTCAGCTGCCCCAGCATTTACACTGACCCTCTGTTGCCTCTATCTTGTGAGAACCTAAGCAGAGAACTACATTTTCTCTCTGGAGACCCCCCACTGCAGATACCTCTATGGTCCTTCTCTAATCTGCATGGGGGTTCTCTAAGCCTGCTATTCAACTATCATCCTAGGACTTCTTTTCACCCGCTTCCATGTTTCCTGGCTTCCTTATCTTCTTTCTTAGTTTACTTTCTTGGTTTGCTTGAGTATACACAATAGGAGCTTCCTAAGAGATTATACAGGATGAATACATTTTTTGAACCTTTATACATATGGATATTTCTTTATACTTGAATTTTATTAACAGTTTTACTAGATTTAGAATTATAGGCTGCAAACAATTTTCTGACACACATTTGAAGGCATTAATATTTACCTTCTGCTGTTGCTGCTGAGGAGGCCAATGCTATTCTGGTTTTTGATCCTGGTATATGATCTTTTATTCCTCACTAGAAGCTTGTGGGATTTTCTTTTTTTTTAATTTATTATTTTTTTAAATTTAATTTCAAGTTAGTTAACATAAAGTGTAGTCTTGGTTTCAGAAGTAGAACCCAGTGATTTATCACTTCCATATGAGCACCCAGTGCTCATTCCAACAAGTGCCGTCCTCAATGCCCATCACCCATTTAGCCCATCTCCTACCCACCTCTCCTTCAGCAGCCCTCAGTTTGTTCTCTGTATTTAAGAGTCTTTTATGGTTTACCTCCCTGTTTTATCTTATTTTTCCTTCCTTTCCCCTATGTTCATCTATTGCATTTCTTAAATTCCACATATGAATGAAACTATAAGATAATTGTCTTTTTCTGACTGGCTTATTTCACTTAGCATAATATGCTCTAGTTTCATCCATATTGTTGCAAATAGCAAGACTTCATTCTTTTTGATCGCTAAGTAATATTCCATTCTATCTATCTATCTATCTATCTATCTATCTATCTATCTCTATCTCTATCTCTATCTACCACATTTTCTTTATTCATCAGTCAATGGACATTTGGGCTCTTCCCATAATTTGGAGATTTTATTTTTAATTTTATAATTTTTTGGTATGTGGTCAATCTGCCTTGTTAAGCAGGACTTCTCATGTGTTTTCATTTTGCCTTCCCAGGGAGGCAGCAAGTATAGCAGAAAGAGCATTGATTTTGAAAAGTTATGCCTAGATGGATAGATGAGATGATTAAATAAAATTACATATGTAAAACATCTGACACATATTGATGCACTGCCCCCTTTATACACTTGAGGGCTGCACCCAGATCTTATACATCCTTGTGATTCTCACAACATCTGGCACATACTGGGCACATGATAGATTTTCAATAACTACAAGTTGATGACTTAATGAGTCATAAACCTGTCTTTGCTGTTATTTTTCTGTAGGATTTTATTTATGATATTTATCTTTACTGTGTCTCAATTTGCATATTTGTCAAATGGACTTGCTTATTGTCATGGATGTAGTGAGGCTACAGTTAAGTGAATAATGAATATTCTAAAAAGTTAAAATCACTCTAACAGATGTCAACTATTATGACTGACCTTCAGAGAGGTAAACAAGTAGGTGAAACTTCCTAGGCATATGGGAGACATCTTGTTTTGAAAACAAGCCCAGGCTAAATGACCTAACTTAGTGCCTAATGATAGATGTTCCTAATATAGTCAGCGGCATATTTGCCCATGTCACCTTCCTGAATTTTCAAATGTGACTGTCTTTCTCATTAAGAAACCAGGAAATGTCACTTTATTTCTACTACTAAAAGCTATGCAGTTAGTAGTAGAAAGAAAGATAGTGGATACTAGCTTCTGGTCTCAAAGCTGAATGAACTTTCCTAATTTTCTAAAACCCCATTTACTAAATCCAAAGGATTTAGGAAAAGAACTGCAGTATTTCCCATAATAAATAATGGAGAAGAGGCAGTTTATAATTCAGATATTAGTGAGAAATACACAGAAACAAAAGGCATTTTTGAATTTCAAGAGTCTAAGCAATAGAGTAAAAATAAAAAGTCATAGAATTAAGTACAGGCAGCACTGAAATTGCTCAGTCATGCAAAGAAATTGTATAAGTAAAGAAATCAATGTCTATATCTAACAAGAATAAGGACAACCTATATAGGATAGCAGGGAAATTAGTCTTCAGTTTAAACTTCTGTTATCAAAGCTATTATTATCTATCGAGTGCTTTTCCAATTTCATTTCTCAGCAGCAGGATCTTTATTTTTCAACTGGTATCTTACAGAACAGACAAATGTGAAGCTGTTCTTTTTGAAGTGAGAATATCAGAATGAGGGAGCCAGAACAAAACTCACTTGATCTCAATTCCCCCTGCAGCAGACTCCTCTAAGGAAACAGTTTGAAAATCATCAGTTTAAGTAAGGTGTTCTATTAGTTCAAGTAAAGTTTTATTATAGTATCCATGAGTAAAATAGGTTATGGGAAAATAATTGTGTCAATTTCTAAAGGAGGGTTCTTGATCTGTTCCAGTACTATTAATCAAAGCATCAAATCTTAAACAAAGTGTGATCATTCTCTCTAACAGGTATAAACTAGAGAACAGACTCCCTTGTCAATTGGCTCTATTCTTTTTTGCTTCTGACATTAGTAAATGGCAAAATAAAACTGTTTGAGTCTTTCAAACAACTAAATTCCAAGTTGGAAATGCCAGCTGCTGCTATGGAAGGAAGAAAAACATGTCTACTTGTAAAGAAGTTGAATAATGTCTTCAACTTACCCAGACCACAAGGACATTCAAGAGATGGTCCATGTGCGTCCGTTTAAAGGTAGACTTTCCACAGTTCTGCATTAATTTGGTGTCTGGTCCTAAGTGAAACAGGAAGACCAGCTCTTAGAATCACTGAATACACTCAGAGGATTGAAATTGGATTGAAATATACCTTTATGACTACCTAATCAAACCTCTTGCCAAAGCCAGGGGATAAAGCCCTGGAGAGAGGCTCATACTTGGTGCCAATAACTCAAAAAATAAACATTTTGTTTCTAAGGATAATCACAACTATTTCTGCAAAGTGCACCAATCCTGATTCCTCTTTTTTTGGTACCTCAGAGAGTCTAGTTTTTTATAGATGAGTTAAGTCAGAATAGGAGCCACAAGCTTCTTCCTTTTTAAGTTTTTATTTTAATTCCAGTTAACATACAGTGTTATATTAGTTTCAGGTGTACAATATAGTAATTCGACACTAGGAGCCACAAGCTTCATTCTCATCATCATCTGGTTTATTTAGCTTAGAAAAGAGATTTTCTGATAAAGAGATCTCTACCTTCTTTTGAGGAAAACTACTGTTGGGCCAGGCTCTATTTCAAGTTTCTACTTGGGAAAGGAAGAATGGAAAAGGCAATGGCAGTGACTTCTGAGATGGAAGCCGGGGCTTTTCTGGGGCTGAGAGACAGAGATTGTATTTCCTCATGACAGGGCAGATAGTAAACAGAAGTAAAGAGCTTTTAGTGAATATTACTGACCAAAAAATAAGCAGTTTAGAAGAAAGTATAAGTAGCAATTTCTCTGGCCTTTACCATCTGATTGTTATTTTTACATGTATTCTAATGAAGGAATTTCATTAATGTTTACACATGGGGGAACTAGAACTTCCCTGATAATGTAGGCGAACACTGAGAATGCAGGGTATAAGCTATGCCATTCTTTCCTCTCAAGCATTTCTTGAAGGGCTTGAAGGGATGAGAAGTTTGGCTCAGAGCCAGGCAGCTACATGGGGCAGAATCTTCCAAGGGTCCTTGGAAAGAATGACCTTACCACAAGTTTCAAGGAGGATGTGGAGATCACGGTTGAACCTGGGTATCATGTAGCGGGAAGAGCAACTAAATTCTGCACTGAATACCTCAAGATGCTCTTAAGTGGTTATCAGTTCTCTTCTGCTCTGAGTTTCCCAAAGCCCCAAAAGATTTTTTGCTACCATGTAAACCAAGAGTCAGAGGGAAACCTTAACTAAATTTGCGCTGGTTGGCAACCTCACTGCTATTACTTTAGGGAAAAAAACCTTTTGCTGAAAAATGAGCTTTTTATAAATGGCAATGTATAGGGGGGGTAGCTGCTGAAGTACAGTGAAGAAAATAAGTGTACTTCAAATCTTTGGGGTTTGAGTCTAGTCAGCCTAGAAGCCACCATTATAGCTCAAGAACCAATGAAAAAAAGTTCTACTAAGGCCTCCCTGGACTCTTAGGCTTCTTTCTATGGCTTGGTTCCAATTATTTTCCACAGAAGTGAGGCATATAGGATCCTCATGTCTAGGAGTGAATTCTCTAGAAGGAGAGCTCTGAGTTGAATAGTATTCACTGTGGTAAATCTTCCTTGGTGCTATCTTCAGTGTTCCCTATCTGCTTACTATGGTTGTTGTCATCAATTTCCATTGTTACCAAGTGCACAGGGTAGGTAGCACAGAAGCTTCTTCCTCCATTTTCCTGAACCACCAAGAATAACCCAAGAAAATCCCTCACTAAGCATAAGGGATTATAGTTCTAAATGACATCTCAAGAGGGGCCAATTCTTGGGGTGCTTTGGTGGCTCAGTCAGTTGAACGTCTGACTTCGGCCCAAGCCATGATCTTATAGCTCGTTAGTCTGAGCCCCGCTTGGGCTCTGTTTTGACAGCTCAGAGCCTGGGGCCTCCTTCAGATTCTGTGTCTCTCTCTCTCTCTCTGTCCCTCCCCCACTCACTCTGTCTGTCTCTCTCTCTCAAAAATAAATAAAAACATTAAAAAATTTTATAAAAACAAGAGGGGTCAATTCTAATGATCCACACTGCTTTTTCTCTGCCATGAATCCCTCACATTTTATTTCATATTCTCCATAATGAACACCGTGTGTATTCTCTCCTGGGAGTAATCCATATATATACTCTCTCCTTTCACATGTTCCCCTTTTACATGTTAATTCCATGTACACTCTTTCTATGTGTATACCTTCTCTTGTGTCCAGATATGATCAGAAAGACTTATAAATGTCCTGTGGTCTTGTAACATAAAGACTTCCTTTAACAAAGGCAGAGCTAATAACATTGGCAGCTCATTGCTTGGGGAAAAAAAAAATTTTTTTTTTCCTAAGAAAAAAGGTTTTTTTCTTAACTCTTTCATCCATCCATCTACCTCCCTCCCTTTCTATCTGTCTCAAAGCCATAGTGTTCTGATATATCTCTGAGTCCCATATCTACAACTTAGAAACTGAATAAGCACAAATTGGTCATGAATGGAAGTCTGCTGTGACTCTAAGGAGACATACCAGTATAAATCACCAAGCCATAGCACCAATCTGTATTCCTGATGATGCAGCCTCGGAGTAGCAGCTTGTCATGGTCCAGGGTGAAGTCTTTTCCTTTATAAGTCAGTATTCCTGTGAATTTGTCCAACTTGTTATTGGGAGACTCACACGTCACTTTTCCTGAAGAAAAATGAAGGAGAAAGAGTCCTGGCTCTGTAATCTCAGGCCTTTCCTAACAGGACAGAAAGAGGCTTAACAAACAAGAGGAAAGAACATCCCTCTTTCAAAATACATACATCTTTTTCCTATCCTCTCTTAACTGCTGCCCATTGATTACCAGCTCCCTTTAGAAAGGCAGACAAAGGTTTCTGGGCATCAAAGAAGAATAATTCTGTATGTGACATGGGTCATTCAGAGAGAGAAAAACCCACATGATAACTTATCACCATCAGTACTACCAGGTAATATGAGCTCTGAATCTGAAGAAATTAAAAAACTACTTAACTTAAAGCAAATCTAGCATTTTTCTCAAAATGAAATAATTTGGCCTTTTCTTGATTACTAAAATAGAATATGTCCTTTTTACAAAGGACGTATACATATACAATACTAAATACATATACAATACTAAAAGCAGACAGGAGAAGGTAAAATTGCCTAGAGATAAGTGCTGTTAATCTTTTGAAGTACATCCTTCCAACTTTTTCTATACATGTACTCATAAACATACATGTTTCCAAAAATAAGCTTATGTTATATATACTATACAGCCTACTATAATCGTTTTCTTTCACTTGTTAACATGTTGTGGATATTTTTTCCATGTGACTAAATACCAACTTGCATATTGTTCTTACTAAGTTATGTAGAATTCAATGTATGGATGTGCCATACTTTATTTAACCAGTCCTCTATGATAAAATGTGGGTGGGTGAGTGTACTTCCTAACTCACCATCAAAGGCAGAAAGCAGCTCCAGGTTATCTTCCAAATCACTGGTGACTGGGATGGCCTGCTTCACTTTCAGGTTGGTTTCACTATAGCAAAGGACACATAGTCACCAGAGCACAAGCCATACATACACCAGCAGCCTAAGTCTTCTTCTTCTTCGGATTGCAGGAAATAGATATTGCCAATAGAGCTTGGGCTATAGGTCTGAGCTCTAAGAGTGACCCCCACTGTTCTCTCTCTAGGACAGTACTGAGGTAGATGGCTTCACAAGGAAGCTGAGCGTTAGCCCACTCACTCCCCTATCTCTCTGCTCTCATTCCCTGCAATACACCAGTAATATTTTAACCAATCCAGGAAATCTTGCTGGTCAGGTGCTCTACATGAAACTGAAGAGACATCACAAAACAACCTGAAGGTGGCACCTGCTCCCTTCAAGAATAAGGAGCAGGTCCTTTTAAGAAGCTTGCACATACTTCCAAGTAAACATACTCCTCACCTCATAAATATTTATAGGACCCATGAAGGAATCCCAATTAACCATTTGCTGATACAGGAATGCATAGAGACAGAAACAAAAATGGAAGCCACATTTCAGAAAGCTTGGGCACCAAGAGGAATAGTTGTAAGAATGCCACTGATACAAAACTCCACAGGACAAGCTCCTGAAGATGGCCTCTATCCTCCTAAGACCTTAGCTTTTGCACGGTAATGAATTTGTAATTTAAATCCTTTACAGAATGTGGTATTTTATCAGTAAATAATTACCTCCATACTCATCCTCCCCACCCCCCAAACCTCCACTGGAAACCTTGGAACTCTATTCAGAAATTTTACAGTTCTGTTTACCTCTTTCCTGCTACTCAGCATTACTGAATACAGTGAGAGTGTCTCCAGTTTAGAGATGGAGAATACAGAGTTTATTCTGCACCCAGGGGATGTGAGATTGTTGCTGCTAAGAGCTCAGTTTTAGACTTGAAATCCCAAGGCTCTGGCCTCCTATTTTCTCTTATCTGGATATATCTAGTATCTTTGGCACTTCCATCTGAGAATAAAATTCATTCCCTGAATCATTCTCTCCCTCAGTGAGAAATTCTCTAAGCTGGCTCAATGGTCTTAAAATGACCATCAGGAAAGAACACTTACCCATCAAGTTCTGCTGTTTCTATATACGTCAGACTGTAAGGCTCACTGCTAGAGAGTAATAGTATATCAGCCTATGGTAAGAAAAGTCAGAGAAGATAAGGAAAGCAGGAAGGCAGACTTTTAATATTACAGTGGCAAAAAAAGCAATTACCCCAGAAACAGATATTCATCCTAAGAATTTTACAGATATTTGGTTTACACTCTTTGTCTAGGATCCACTGCTGCTACCACACTCACCCTCTCCTAAAGCTAGTCATTCTTTATCTGTAGCTATGGTGGGAGGCAGACAAAAACAAACTTCGTACAGGAGCCGTTCATCTCCAGATGCACAGTGAAGCAGACAGAGGTCATCAAAAGCAGTGGCAGCAGAAGTGCTGAGAGGGTTCCTCTGTACCTACTCAAGTCAAAAAGAAGAAACCACCATGCACAGAGGTACTCACTGTGACAGGCTGATTATTTCTTAGTTTTATTATATCTCCCACTTGAATATTCATCCATTTGTCCTCCTTTATCCTGTAAGAAAATGTGCCTTGAATGCCTGTTCTGAGAATTTCCCCATAGCCCTCCTTTGACAATCAAGAAAAGAAATAAAAAGAAAAAAGTGGAGATGAAGTCAAGGCTTATAGAAGAACCAAAGTGGTTTGTGATGCATCCTTGCTATAATCAAGAAGGGGGCCCATTTCTCTTGACTTCAGGTTATAAGGATTTTCTAAAACTCTTTAAAATGCATATGTAGTCATATACACCCCTAATTATTCTTTAACTAAAAGTAATACATGCATATGGTAAAAAAAAAAAAAAAGTTCAAATAATAAATAAGCATGTAAAAAGAAAAATTCTCTCTCCCCAGATTTTAGTTTTGCTTCTCAAGGTAGCAAATGCAAATTTTTGTATTTGTTTCTAGAAAATATCAATCCAAATGATACAACATATACATTTAAAAGTTATACACTAGAGGGGCATCTAGGTGGCTCAACTGGTTAGGCGACTGACTTCGGCTCAGGTCATGATCTCTCAGTTTGTGAGTTCAAGCCCTGCGTTGGGCTCTGTGCTGACAGCTCAGAGCCCGGAGCCTACTTCAGATTCTGTTCTCCCCCTCTTTCTACCCCTCCCCTGCTCACACTCTGTGTCTCTCTGTCTCTCAATAATAATAAATAAACATTAAAAAATTAAGAAAAAAATAAATACAAGTTATATACTAGAGGGGTGCCTGGGTGGCTCAGTTGGTTAAGGGTACCACTTCTGCCCAGGTCATGATCTCACAGTTTGGGAGTTCGAGCCTCAGATCAGGCTGACAGCTCAGAGTCTGGAGCCTGCTTTGGATTCTGTGTCTCCGGTTCTCTCTGCCCCTCCCCAACTCGTGCTCTGTCTCTCTCTCTCAAAAATAAATAAACATTAAAAAAAATTTTTTTTAAGTTATACACTAAATACAGAATTTGCTGCACTTTGCATGTTTCATGTAATAACATATCTTGCAGAGTACTTATAGAAGATATGGCTCATTCTTTTTGATAGATAAAATGTATATCCTATCATATATGGTTGTACCAATATTATTTACTTATGTTAAAATTGGATTACTTTTGACCCCTCAAACCCTCACTTCCACAAAAGGCAGCTGGCAGTAGGAGCAGATTCTATAATACTACTGGCTCTTTCCCCTTCTGTTTTTTGTATCTCAATTTCCCCAATTGCATACAGCCCATAAATCCTTCCTTTCTGATAAAGAACGAAGCAAGATATACACAGTACCATAAGAATTTTGGAAATATGAGCTACCTCTTTGTAACAATTCTGTTATGCCAAGCACCCAAAGAGCTGGCAAAGAGAAGGCACACCTGAACGCCATTGTATGTTTCACCTTTGAATGAAGCCTTGTTATCTGCGGGCATGACACACATCACCACTTTGCCAGAGCACGGGTTTTCCCAGGACACCTTTACTGGGAAGATAACTTCTTTGAAAAGGGCCAAATTTCTTTTATTTAAAAAAAAAAGTCTTTTAATATAAATTCAGTTAGATAATCTTCTTCCACTTCCCTGAGTTATATTTCTTTTTTAAAAAATATTTATTTTGAAAGAGAGAGAGAACACGCAAGTGTGAGCACGAGCAGGGTTGGGGCAGAGAGAGAGAGAGAGAGAATCCTGAGCAGATTCTGTGCTATCAGCACAGAGCCTGTCTCGGGGCTCCATCTCACGAACTTTGAGATAATGAGCTGAAATCAGGGTCTGATGCTTAACAGACTGAGCCACCCAGGCACTCCCTCTGAGTTATATTTCTTTAAATCTTATTCCAAATTAAATTTTCTCTGTATGTTATAAATGTAAGTCCTTGTTGTAAAACCATTATTTATATATCCTTGTATCTCCTTCTCTGTTTTTTTTTAAATTAAAAAAATACATTTTTTATTCATTTTTAAGAGACAGAGACAGAGCACGAGTTGGGGAGGGGCAGAGAGAGAGAAGGAGACACAGAATCTTGAAGGAGGCTCTGGGCTCTGAGCTGTCAGGACAGAGCCTGACGTGGAGTCCAAACTCACAAACCATGAGATCATGACCTGAGCTGAAGTTGGTTAAGTGTCCAACTGAACCACCCAGACGCCCTTAAAATTACTTTAAAAAATGTTTCTATTTATTTTTGAGGCAGACAGACAGACAGCATGAGTGGGGGAGGGGCAGAGAGAGAGAAAGACCCAGAATTCGAAGCAAGCTCCAGGCTCTGAGCTGTCAGCACAAGTCCAACATGGGGCTTGAGCTCATGAGCTGCAAGATCATGACCTGAGCCAAAGTCAGATGCTTAACTGAATGAGCCACCTAGGCACCCACTTCCCTTGGTTTCAAGTGTCATCTTTATGCAGATAAAATATAATATGTTTACTTATTTTGTTACTAATTTTCAAACCTGCTATATAGTACTGAAGGGGAATAGCTACAAGAGTTGGAGAAAGACATCTGAATATCTGTTGTATTTTGCTTTACTTTGTTTTACTTTGCACTCTGTCAGCCGTCATTTTCACCAGTAAAACATGGCAAGAAGGGCTACAACATTCTGGCTTCTCCTGAAGAATTAAAAGCTTCTATTTTATGATACAAGGAGCTGTCAAACTATTACCAATTTGTTCCTGAACATTATAACAATCATGTGTCCCAGATTTAGAAGAGGGGAAGATATTCCTTTCTGATTTAAAATATTCAGTACTGTTGCGCCATAAGCACATTTTTAATTTCCAGGCATTGCATTCTAACTTCTGGTTTAGAAAATATGATCAGAGGGGCACCTAGGTGGCTCAGTTGGTTAAGCATCTGACTCTTGATTTTGGGTTAGGTCATGATCTCACAGTTCCTAAGATTGAGCCCCTTGCATCAGGCTCTGTGCTGACAGCACGGAGCCTGCTTGGGATATTCTCTCTTTCTCTCCCCACACCCTCCCCTGCTCATGCTCTCTCTCTCTCTCTCTCTCAAAACAAACAAACAAACAAACAAACAAACAAACAAACCCACCAAAAAATAGATCAGAGAGCTAGAGAAGGCAGTGTTTTGATTCCAGAAGAGATCATTCACATTATATTCTGTTTTATGTGAATGGTACCTCCTGAAGCTCTGTAACATACTGGTACTTTTCCTACTACAAACACTCATAAATGGTAGATATAATAAAGTGAACATTCTTTCCCAAAGCAAGGCTATGTTTACCACAAAGTAGAGCCAGGAAAAAAATTAAAAGGTCAGCATGTTCTGAAGTTCTTGCTCTGAGTGAGTGAAGGGATTGTCAATCTTAATGATTAGCAATTAGTTTTAATTTAGTCCACTAGAGGGATAGGGCATGAAGCCTTAGGATCTTGAGAGGCAGTGAGTTGGAACTAAGGACCCCTCATAAAGCTCTGAAAGGACAACAACATTAGGTAAAAGGGGGTCTAAAAAAAATCAACCCACTGGCAAGAAAGTTTGTCTATCTTACTCTAGAAGGTTGGGGGTCAGAGAATAGAGGACTCTCCCCTAAGAATCTGTAACATTGTGAGGTGTGGGATCCAAATTTACAATTCCTCAAGATTAGGTTTCAGCAGGTGATATCCTTGAGTTACTTGGCAGAAGCAAACACAAAACCCCTCAGAAATGGTACAACCTCAACCCAGGACATTTAGAATTCTCATAAAGAAAATCTTACCAACAATGTGCTTGTAGCCAAAGTTATTGAGAAATGAAAATGACAGAAATCACAACTTGCAAAACCAACTTTTTCAATAGCAGCTCTACTGAAAACCATGTCTTCTAGAAAAGACAAGCCACTTTCTGAAATACAGACTGTTTCAATAACCAGCTTCACTGAGTGAAAAAGTCTAACAAGGCCCTGCTTGTGACCTCCCATCCTAAAAGCACTCTATGGAAAATTCTTTTCCAATAGTCTTTCGAAACCCAAGTGCTCAAACTACTTGGGGAGTTCATTTGATGAAATCCATTTGGTCAGTAACTCCCTAGCCTAGCAAATTTCTAATACACTCAGTTTTGTCTTTTCTTTTTATTTCTATTTACTTTCTTCCTTTCTTTAAAATTTTCTTTTTTCTTTTTATTGTTATTTTAATGTTTACTTATTTATTTTGAGAGAGAAAAAGAGAGCATGCAACATGCTCAGCCTGAAGCAGGACTCAATCTCAGGACCGAGAGACCACGACCTGAGCCAGTATCAAGAGTCAGATGCTTAACGGACTGAGCCACCCAGGTGCCCCTTAAATTTTCTTTTTAATCATAATTGTATTTTTTGGTGGTATCTTATGAGAGGCTTCAACAGACCAAAACACTTGAGGGAATAATCCACCATGAGTAAGAATTAGCAGCCTCAATAAATAACAGAATTAAATGCCCAAGAACTTCACATAATAGAATTATATGATTAAAACCATAGCTCCTGGGTATTCTGTAGGGCCACTGTGAAAAAGACTGGACTTCAGTTTTGAATTCCTTCAAGTTTGTACTAATTTGCAGTCATGCTACTGCGCACACTTGTCATTTTTTCTTTTATACAACCTCTATTGGTTGAATTCTTCCCCATCCCTTAAGACCTAGCATAGACGTTACCTCCTCCAGAAAGTCTTCCTTGATTTCTTTAACTAGCTATGATCATTCATTTTTTATTAATTCCTATAACTTCTTGTGTCTCTTATGATAGTCTTCATATTTTGCTTTATATAGGAATTATGTCTGCCTCAATGCTTTCCTGCCAAAGGTAAATTGCTCAAATTTTGTAGGATATCATCAAATATAAACATTTACCTATTGACAACACTTTAGATAGCTATGACCAAACACCATAGTGATGGGGTCAAAACAAATACTTTCTTTAGATTATTAACACAAGATGACCTGATCAAAGACTATTTAGTAGAATGGCCAATAAGGCATGTCAGAATCTACTGATGTTCTAAAGACAGATTTCTATCTCCATGTTCACCACTGCACTAATAATAATCATTTATATGCCATAAATTGTTAATGGCCTTAATATATATTATTTCATTTTCATTTTTGCCACAATCCTCTAAGGTAGAGAATATTATCTTCACTTTATAGATAGGAAATACGAGGCCGAGAGAGGTCTGAGGTCACATGGCAAATTCAGGGTATACTAGCTCTAGAAACAAATTCTTATGTTCAACCCTAGGTTCTTTTCACTGTCCTGAATTACCTTTCCAAAGCACTCAGCACATCAAGCTTTAGCAAGGACAACCTTAAGCCAGAGCTGGTCCTACCTAAACTGATTTCTCTACAACTTACCTGCCATTCATCACCACCATTACAGAACGGTTGTTGACGTGATTGTCATTTTGGTGCCTTTTCTAAAATTACACAAGAAAATGTTCAGGAAATGGGAAAAGAGTAAATTGCATGTAGAAGGTTAATAGTTTAATATTTTGAAATATTACCCAATGTACTTCTTATTTATAATTTTTCTTTACCTCCCAAAGCCTTTCTACCATTAAAACCAGGGTAAGAGGCTGATTGTCTCAGAGAAGATGGGAAGAAGGTCAGAAAAAGAACCAAGGGAGAAGAAAGAGACAAAATCTTGGTTTTAAATATCAAAAGCCAAAGCCTGGGGGAATGAGAACAAACAATTTAGTCAAAAGTCACAGAGGAGAGAATGAAAAATGATGGAGAGGACTAGAGTCTCACACACCTTGGTAGGAGCAGGGAAAGTTAAGAATTCTCAAACTTTCCCCCACCATAGTCAACATATAGAAGCTTCTACAGTAGATGCAATAAGGAAAGAGCAACAAAGATCTTCTATTCAAAGACCAAATAGAAGAGGGACCAATACAGAGCATGTACTGATGCTCACATGAATCTTCTACTTCCAATTGAGATTACTCCCTGGGAAAACGGCAGGACTATGAAAAGGGCAGAGAGAATCTTGAATTTGTCAGAATGCTTATCTTAAAGAAACTGAATTCTAACCCAGAAGTAACTGGGTTATCCTGAATTGGAAAATCTAGCTTTCAGCTCTCAATTAAAAAGGTTCGGGATGGTGGGATGGTAGTTGTGAATTATACTGAGTTCAGTTATAGAGAAATAGTTATATTTTTTGCACATCTGAATTGTGACTAAAATTTCAACCACTACATGGCTAATTCTGGGTTTAAAAGAGTTGCAGAGTTAAAAGTCTAAAGAAACATCCTGCTTGCAAAGTTTGGTCTAAAAATCTATTCTGGTGGGGCACCTGGGTGGCTCAGTCAGCAGAGCGTTCGACTTTGGCTCAGGTCATGATCTCGCGTTTCCTGAGTTCAAGCCCCACGTTGGGCTCTGTGCTGACAGCTCAGAGCCTGGAGCCTGCTTCGGATTCTGTGTCTCCCCCTCTCTCTGCCCCTCCCCTGCTTGTGCTCTCTCTCTGTCTCTCAAAAAATGAATAAATGTTAAAAAAAAATTTAAAAATCCATTCTGGCAAAATCAGAAGGACTCTCTGAGGGAAGATGGAGGCAGGTCAACAGGTCTGACTTTCTAAATCCCACTAGCAGACTTGGTACTGGGGCAGTATGCTGACTATTTGATGTTGTAAGGAGCAAAGAGGATGCCAAGCAGCACTCGTTGGAAGCCAGTTTTTCCCTCCAAGGCCAGGAAAGGAGTTGGCCTCTGTTTATGTTGTGAAGTGCTCTAAAACCAGAGAGTTCCTAGCTGAGCATCCCTGACAGAAGTGAAAACTGGAAAGGGAAATAGGGAGAGCTAGAGAGGAGAAGGGGAATGTGGAAAGGGGAGAAGAAAAACAAGAACAGGGCAATGAGGGAGGAGTGGACAGGGAGGAAGGGAAGAGGAATATAAAACTTGGAGAAGGAGGAATGGAGGAAGAAAGATGAGAGCAAACTCAGAGAAAGCAAAGTGAAGGAAGAGGGGGGTTATTAAAAAGGAAATGGAAGGAAGCCCCGAAAAGGGGCTAAATGGTGGCACTGGAAGACAGATAAAGGCCTTGCACTGCCCCTTTCTGGCCATGCATAGACTATCAATGTTGAGGCTAAGGGAATTACATTTTCTTCTGGGATGGTTAAGGAAGCAAGGAAAGGAAACATCTCTTTTAATTAATTCAGTGCTTCTTCCTAGCACTAGGTAGTTCTGGGAAGTCCCTTTTGACCCCCCAGCCAGACTAGGTCAGTGAAACACTAGAGGCCCTGGAAGCCACTTCACCATGTCATCGATGGCATCCTTCACTGCTGTTATGGACAACACCACCATCAGGGGGATCACAGTTGTGTACCATGCCAAGGAGGAGATCTGGGGAATCAACTGTGAGAGGGAAGGAGGGAGAAACTTAGGTTAGAAAGCTTAAAGGACAATGTATTTCACCTTGGCACCACCCCCACCACTTTCACCTCCACAGGTTCATAATGATTTCAACTATCATAGTTGTTTTTCACTGTTGTGGAAATATAAGTAATATAATATAGGAGTAAATATAAATAAACAACTCCCAAGAAAGGATGAAAGAAGAGGATATGGTAAGTTGCCACCCATCTGTACTGAACTTCACTACTTTTGTCTTGATGGCAAAGGGCTATTTCTCCTCTGATAATGAAGGTTCTGGCAAGGAGCTGTAGGGGCTGGGAGATAAAAGTGGACATCAGAAAACCATATCCCATCCCTCAGCACAAGGGGAAATGAGAAAATCTGTCCCTCTCTCCTATTTTGGGCCGACCCTGCCCTGCTTCCTTGCCCTGTGCTTGCATTCTTATGTTCTAAATCATTCTCTTTTCTCAGAATTCCTCTCTGTTAGCTTTCTGTCAGGGAGGCTGGGACAACAAATGAGGAATGGGGTTGTAACTATGGTTGGGGTAAAGAGTCTGTGGCCTGCTGGGTCAAGCTGAAGTGTGGCCATGCAGCCATGATGAGGGAGCTCCCCTTCCTTGGGATTCAGTGAACTTGTCCTACTCTATAGGACCAGCCTGACATTCCAGCCCATTCATTTGCTGGTCATCCAAAGAGACATTTCTCAGTTTAGGGAGGGGAAGAACTGATTACACAACCAGGCCCCAGAGATACTGATAAAATGCTCTGTGGAAAAGGCCCCCAAAGTCAATACCTGGAGGAACAGCAAAATGAGGAAATATGCATTTGCAAGTCTCTGGAATTGTTCAAATAGGTTTAGGGGCAAGAAATTAAAGACATTATATCTTGAGGTCTTGATGGTATTGTTCTGCAAGTAAAAGAAAACAAGTGCAATTAGAGGAACAAAAGACTCCACCTCCTAATCTTAACAAAAAAGACCAAAACCACTCCTTGAAACAGGAAAAAGCCATAGTTCCTCCACCATGGGGTGAGTGGGAAGGGGGGAAGAAGTGTTTGTCCCCTACTTTTCTTTGAGACCTAGAGAATGCAAAGAAGGCAAGGCTGATCAATATGGGATTATTCTGAGGCACAGAATTCTTTCTTTATTGATGCTATTAATAATAATGATAATAAAATCAACAATAAAACTTACATTTATTGA
The DNA here is from genome assembly GCF_014898765.1 of Herpailurus yagouaroundi. Lineage (NCBI taxonomy): Eukaryota > Metazoa > Chordata > Mammalia > Carnivora > Felidae > Herpailurus > Herpailurus yagouaroundi. Next base: position 20,672,086 of record NW_024412401.1, on the reverse strand, counting down.
ATATTTACTACATGCAAGGCACTATTCTAAGCATTTTATGTGTAGCAGTTTATTTAATCCTCATAACAACCCTCTGAGGAGAGTATTACATGATCACATTTTTGAGGATGAGGAAATTGAGGCACTGAGGTGAAGTTATTTGCCCAAGACCACATAGTTAGTTGCCGAGTTGGGACTATGCTGTCCCCTGAATCCCATAGACATCCAAATGCCTTCCTTTCATAGAATCAGAGATCCTTTAGTGTCATCTTATGGGTGACTCTCTGGTCCTCCTTAGCCCTAAAAAGCAAGTCTGCCATTTGTATAGAGCTCTCTAATGAAGTTTTTCTAAGCCTGGCAAACTCAGTTTGGTGTGCTTTTACATATTGCTTTCAATGCTGAAGGATGTCAGATGCCAAAAGCAAATTACTCTTTCAACCTTAGCCCACTGGAGGTTCCTACAGTGGTCCCTATGGGAAGACACTTGCCTTTTACTTGTCCTGAGAGAGTCTGAATAGTTGTGGTTTATATGATTTTGCTGTGTGAAAATGAGAACTTGCTCCCTTCTCAATCCTGATCTCAGGATGCTGACAGGACCATCTTACTTTCTACCTTTGTGTCTTCAATCATGTGACTTAAGATGTTAGAACTTGAATATAATAGCTCAAGAAAAGCAAAAGAATGAGACCAAACAATTTCCTAAGGATAGGGCTTCTCCCTACCTCCTCCATCTATAAGGCCAAAACAAAAGGAAAACCCACATGCAGTCGTGAAGTACAGATATTGCTCAAGTATGAAGAATCTTGCTGGAATCTGCCTTGGGAAAGCACCAGAGGCCTTCTCTTGGAGAATTAAAACCATTTAGTCCTAAGGTCAAAACTTGACCAGCAAGCCTAGATCCATTATTCAGTCAAGACTCACCCATGTATTTCCTTAGGGAAGAGAAGTTTGTCATAGAACTTAGGAGTTTAGAGATCTTAGTTAGAAACTAAGATTTCTTTGGTGTTTTCTCCATAATTTTCTAGTTAATAATCAGTCAAACACTATAGATTTCTCAAGGCTTGCTCTGTTTATAGCTCTATTCTGAGCTCTACTAGTGGAGGCTGAAAAAAATTAAAGATCTATCCCAGAGAAGCTCATAGGTCTGTCTTGAATGAAGTTCTAATTAAATGATCGCTATCAGCCCTTCTAACCCTGAGAATATGCTATTCTAACATGGAAAAAGTTTTCTTTGATCATGAAATACTCGGACTTTCTCAGTGTCTAAGTCCAGATGGTTCTGATACTGGGAACCGAAGATCTTTTGATCTTTTGCCTTGCTGTAGCAGCTGGCCTTCACTACCGATTTTCCATTTGATTTTATAGCTGATTAATGTATTTAGGTTTCTACTCACTTTGTAGCACTTGTTTAGCAAACAAAGACAAAAGCCTTGCTGATTCTGTCTCAAGACAGAAATATCAGTACTTCTTTACTAACTTGGTAACTAGAGTATTTTGCTCTACTTTTAAATGCCAGGCCAGAAGTGGTATCTAAAGAATGTAGAACATCTGCTTACCTATGAGTTTCTTCAGTGTTTTGTTTTGTTTTGTTTTTTGTCAGATGTGATAAAATTTAAGCATAACAGAGGTGGTAGATTTTGGTTTGGGCTATTTGGGCAGTGAGACCTGCCTGTTGGCTAAATGGGGGAATAGATAACATAAGGCCAAAGCCATAATGGGGATCAGTAGTTGAGGGTTGAGGAGAGGAAAAGGAGTAGGAATGGAAGAGAGTAGAAAAATAGGAGAAAAATGAGCAATGGGCCTTGGAAATGAAATGGTTGTTAAATATATAAGAATAGGTCAGATCTGCTTATTAGTTCAGCATATATGTATCAAATGCCATTATGTGCCAAATATTGCGATGCAAACTGTGGATGCAGAAATGAATGAGACTTATATCCTTTCTTCAAGGGGCTATAGTTTCTTGGACAAAGAGAGTTAACATTCACAAGTATATCTAACTCCCATAACCACTATGTAAGGTGAACATTATCAGGCCCTTTTCATAGAGGGAACTCAAGATCAGAGAAGGTAAAAAAAAAAAAATGCCTAAAAATGCAAGGTTAGTAAGGAGTACAGCTGTGCTCAAAAGCAGGTCTGTCTGATGCCAAAACCTAGCTTCACTGCTCTATAGTGCCTCTTATACATGCCTAGAAGGTAGAAAGGGGGGAAATCTGCTTCCATGGCCATACTCTGAACACTGTTATTATCTAGAACCTAACTCAGAAATCATAAACTAAAAACATTGCTTATATAACTGTAAATATCTAGAAACAATCCAAATGTCAATTTGTAAGAAACTGGTAACCTAAACTATGCTAAATCTGCATAGGAAATACTACGCAGGTGAAAAAAGAAAAAAAAGGAAAAAGCTATTATGAAAGCATCTTGACAACTTAGGGTTCAGAATAGTGTAAGAAAGGGGCACCTGGGTGGCTCAGTTGGTTAAGTGAACAACTTCGGCTCAGGTCATGATCTCGTGGTTTGTGAGTTTGAGCCCTGCATCGGGCTCTGTGCTGACAGCTCAAAGCCTGGAGCCTGCTTCAGATTCTGTGACTCTCTCTCTCTCCCTGCCCCTTTCCTGCTCATGCTCTTTCTCTCTCAAAAATAAATAAACGTTAAAAAAAATAGTGTAAGAAAGTGGATTTGCTTTATTTACACAAAGCACTGAATTCCTAAGAAAGTAATAAAAGTGATTCCCTATAGGGGGCAGATGTGGGCAAGGATAGTGCTGGTGTATGAATTTTAAATACATAACTTTTATGAGCTATTCATAAATAAATAGGTGAAAAATGAACAGTCCAATAAAAAATGGGCAAAGGTCATTAACAGGTAGTTTCCATAAAAAGAAATAAAAAAGGTTAATTAACATGAAAAGATTATTGAACTCACTCAAAATTAAGGAAAGATAGATAACAAAATGTTTTTTCATTCAAGAGCCTGGCAAAGATGAAAAAGATTGATAATACCTAGTTGGGCAGGAATATGGAAAAACAAGCAGTCTCTACTGTAGGTAGAAATATAAATGGATATAATCTTTTCAGAGAGAAGTCTGACATTGTGCATCACAATTTTTACTGTGTTTTCTTTTGGTCCAGCCAACTCACTTCTAGGAAATTCTCGTAAGATATATTCATATAAATGTGCCAAAATATACGTATAATGGTGTTTATTCAGATAAATGGTTTGCCATTTATCATAGCAAAACACTGGAGACTATTTTGTGTTTTTTTGGAGGGGGCACCTGGCTATGAATGGAAACATTTTATTTTAAGGTTTATTTATTTTTGAGAGAGAGACAGAGAGAGAGAGAGACACATAATCTGAAGCTGGCTTCCGGCTCTAAGCTGTCAGCACAGAGCCTGATGGAGGGCTCGAACTCATGAACCATGAGATCATGACCTGAGCTGAAGACAGATACCTAACTGAGCCACCCAGGCGCCCCTGAATGGAAACATTTTTAATGTTCATCAATAGGAGACTGGTTAGGCAAATTAAGGTATATTGATAAGAGTGGAAAACCATGCCACTATTAAATGTATTGGGTAGATCTATATGTATTGTCATAGATAGATGGGTAAGTGGAAAATAAAGTTGAACTATGGTTTCATTTGTGTAAGGAGCAACTATAGCATCTCTTTGCTAGAAGTGACATATGAAACCCCAAATCTGAGATCTATTCTCTCCTGAGCCTGGGTCATTAGAACTAATTTTGGTTGTTCTAAGACCTCACTGTACCAGCCCTTGCTGTATAGGAGTTTGAAAGTAGAATCTATGCTGTAGGATCTACATCTACAACGAATTCATGCCCCACTCACAAAGTGGAATATTAGAGAATACCAGCCCCCTTCTGAAGTAACTGGAGGCCCGATACTCACAGGATATCCAAACCTAGTATTGAATTCTCTGTTGTTGGCTTGCAGATATCTCTCTTGTTCTGAAAGAGAAGAGAGAAATGATAAGGACAGCCCTCTAAAGATCAGCCTGGGATGCTGACCACCAGTGAAGACTTCACTAAATCTTCACACTTTCTCACTGAGGATTATGTCTACAAATGGGATTTTCCTGGGGTGTCTGGGTGGCTCAGTCAGTTGAGTGTCTGACTTTGGCTCAGGGCATGGTGTCAAGTTCGTAAGTTTGAGCCCCGCATCAGGTTCACTGTTGTCAGGGCAGAGCCTGCTTCAGATCCTCTGTCCCTCTCTGCTCCCTGCCCCATCAAAAATAAATACACATTAAAAAAATTCAATGGGATTTTCTTTCTATTTGAAGAATCAAGAAATACAATAAAAATAAAAATCCTTAAGTGTTAAAGTTTTCTGGAGGCAAAATGACAACAAACTTTTGAGGACTTTTCCACCATGAATGCCTCTAGTAATTCTAGATTTTGTCTCCACAGACGATAGGATGGCCTGTACCAACATCACTGCTAAAGACAGAAACTCAGCCCTCTCTTATCAGTCAATTCCAGCACCTTATTTTAAGGTATCTGAAGTTCTTCCCAAGGAGTTTTACCTAAACTTGCTAATGAAATTTAAATCCATAAATTATTAATGAGCATCTATTGCACACAGGCCAGTGTGTCTGAAGCTGTGAGGGGATAAAAAGATGAGTAAGACACGGTCCCTGACTTTTAAGGGACCTGAAGTTTAGTGGGAGTGAGACTGATAACTACAACACATGCCAAAATCATCATATCAACATACAGAGGTGTTACGCACTATTTCAAATTGTGAGCCCATTATTGTTATGAAAACTCTTCAGATAGATTTTATTAATAGATATTTTTTGTCCTGAGTGAAACATTCCTATAGTCTCTTCAATTCTGCATTAGTTCAATAAGCATTTACTAAGTTCTTGCCAGGTGTCAGGCTTCATGCTAGGTCCTAGGGTTACATTATTCCTGATCATACTGGGATTCCTATTCCTAAAGGGGGAAGACAAACATTAAAAAAAAATTCAATCTAATGTAAAAACAGTGATATAGGTAAGAATAGGGTGTTACGGTGCACAGAAGAGAAGAAAGTCAAGGAAAGTAGGATATGGAAGTGCTTCTAGAGGAGAAAATATCTTAATTATTTAAATGAATATGGTATGAGTGTTTCCCAATTTTCTTGAGCTTGAATGGTATATATATCAAACAACCCAGAATTTGGCCTGAAGAGGTGACACTGCTGCTAAGCTTTCTACACTTAGTGCTCCTAGAAATTCCCAGACTGTTTCCACAGAATTTGTCTCCTCAGAGAGTGGGTTCTAGCAACCCATCTGCTTCCGAATTATACTGAGTATCTATTTTCTTCCAACCCTCTAATGTCTTTGACTCATGGCTTCCAGAATTACAAAGAAATTTCCTTCTTTGGTTCTCAAAGATTCTTCCTCTAGGCTAGAGACTCCTACCTGACCTTGAATTCACTCACCTCATCCTTTAATAGAAGTCTCTGGCTCCAGGTCCTAGAAACTTAACACTGCAACTATTAAATTTTTTTTTTTTTGGAGATATAACTCACATAAAATTTACCACCTTAAATTGTACAATACAGTGGTTTTTAGTATATTGATGAGGCTATGCAATCATCACCACTAATTCCAGAACATTTTCATCACCCCCAAAAGACCCCCCAAACCCATACTTCTAAGTCCTTCATTTCCCCAGTCCCTGGCAAACACTAATCTACTTTCTGTCTCTAGGGATTTTCCTATTCTGGATATTTCATATAAATAGAGTAATATGTGGTCTACTGTGACTGGTTTCTTTCATTCAGCATAATATTTTCAAAGTTCATTCACATTACAGCATGTATTACTATCTCATTCTTTTTCATGACTGAATAATATTCTATTCTATGCACATGCTGCTTTTATTTATCCATCATAAATATCTGGGTTTTTTCCATCTTTTGGCTATTATGAATAAAGCTGTTATGAACATTTATTTGTGTACAAGTTTTTGTGTGGACGTTTTCATGTCTTTTGGATATATACATGGGAGTACAATTTCTGAGTCGTATGGTAACTCTATGTTTAACTTTTTGAGGAACTGCAAAATGGTTTTTCACAGTAGCTGCACTATTTTACATTCCCACTCACAACATAGGAAAGTTATAATTTCTCCACATCCTCACCAATGCTTGTTATTGACTTTTTTTTTTTTTAACTATCTGAATGGACAAGAAGTAATATCTCACTGTGGTTTATTTTATTTTATTTTAGACACACACAGAGAGAGAGCATGAGCAGGGGAGGGGCAGAGAGAGAGGGATAGGGAGAATCTTAAGCAGGCTCCACACTCAGCCACCCTGGGATCATGACCTGAGCTGAAATCAAGAGTCGAACGCTCAACCAACTGAGCCATACAGGCACTCCTCATTGTGCTTTTGATTTTCATTTCCCTAGACTAATGATGAAGTTGAGTATGTTTTCATGTGCTTACTGAACATTTATATATTTTCTTTGGAGAAATGTCTGTTCAGATTCTTTGCCCATTTTTAAACTGGGTTGTCTTTAATAACTCTTAACTGAGTTATAAAAGTTCTTTACATCGATGCAGAAAAGGCCTTTGACAAAATCCAGCACCCTTTCTTAATAAAAACCCTTGAGAAAGTCGGGATAGAAGGAACATACTTAAAGATCATAAAAGCCATTTATGAAAAGCCCACAGCTAACATCATCCTCTACGGGGAAAAACTGAGAGCTTTTTACCTGAGATCAGGAACACGACAGGGATGCCCACTCTCACCGCTGTTGTTTAACATAGTGCTGGAAGTTCTAGCATCAGCAATCAGACAACAAAAGGAAATCAAAGGCATCCAAATTGGCAAAGATGAAGTCAAGCTTTCGCTTTTTGCAGATGACATGATATTATACATGGAAAATCCGATAGACTCCACCAAAAGTCTGCTAGAACTGATACATGAATTCAGCAAAGTTGCAGGATACAAAATCAATGTACAGAAATCAGTTGCATTCTTATACACTAACAATGAAGCAACAGAAAGACAAATAAAGAAACTGATCCCATTCACAATTGCACCAAGAAGCATAAAATACCTAGGAATAAGTCTAACCAAAGATGTAAAGGATCTGTATGCTGAAAACTATCGAAAGCTTATGAAGGTAATTGAAGAAGATTTAAAGAAATGGAAAGACATTCCCTGCTCATGGATTGGAAGAATAAATATTGTCAAAATGTCAATACTACCCAAAGCTATCTACACATTCAATGCAATCCCAATCAAAATTGCACCAGCATTCTTCTCGAAACTAGAACAAGCAATCCTAAAATTCATATGGAACCACAAAAGGCCCCGAATAGCCAAAGTCATTTTGAAGAAGAAGACCAAAGCAGGAGGCATCCCAATCCCAGACTTTAGCCTCTACTACAAAGCTGTCATCATCAAGACAGCAAAGTAAGTGGCACAAAAACAGACACATAGACCAATGGAATAGAATCGAAACCTCAGAACTAGACCCACAAACGTATGGCCAACTCATCTTTGACAAAGCAGGAAAGAACATCCAATGGAAAAAAGACAGTCTCTTTAACAAATGGTGCTGGGAGAACTGGACAGCAACATGCAGAAGGTTGAAACTAGACCACTTTCTCACACCATTCACAAAAATAAACTC
>NW_024412401.1:20579614-20664435 GCF_014898765.1 Herpailurus yagouaroundi | reverse complement strand
GCTCCTTATCAGGGAAATACAAATCAAAACCACACTCAGATATCACCTCACGCCAGTCAGAGTGGCCAAAATGAACAAATCAGGAGACTATAGATGCTGGAGAGGATGTGGAGAAACGGGAACCCTCTTGCACTGTTGGTGGGAATGCAAATTGGTGCAGCCACTCTGGAAAGCAGTGTGGACGTTCCTCAGAAAATTAAAAATAGACCTACCCTATGACCCAGCAATAGCACTGCTAGGAATTTATCCAAGGGACACAGGAGTACTGATGCATAGGGGCACTTGTACCCCAATGTTCATAGCAGCACTCTCAACAATAGCCAAATCATGGAAAGAGCCTAAATGTCCATCAACTGATGAATGGATAAAGAAATTGTGGTTTATATACACTATGGAATACTACGTGGCAATGAGAAAAAATGAAATATGGCCTTTTGTAGCAACGTGGATGGAACTGGAGAGTGTGATGTTAAGTGAAATAAGCCATACAGAGAAAGACAGATACCATATGGTTTCACTCTTATGTGGATCCTGAGAAACTTAACAGGAACCCATGGGGGAGGGGAAGGAAAAAAAAAAAAAAGAGGTTAGAGTGGGAGAGAGCCAAAGCATAAGAGACTGTTGAGAACTGAGAGCAAACTGAGGGTTGATGGGGGGTGGGAGGGAGGAGAGGGTGGGTGATGGGTATTGAGGAGGGCACCTTTTGGGATGAGCACTGGGTGTTGTATGGAAACCAATTTGACAATAAATTTCATATATAAATAAAAAAAATAAATAAAAGTTCTTTACATATTCTGCATAGAAGTCACTTATTACATATACAATTTGCAAATATTTTCTCCTACTCTGGTTTTAAATGCCACTTTTAGGGGAGTACCTGGGTGGCTCAGTCAGTTAAGTGACTGACTTCAGCTCAGGTCATGATCTCCTGGGTGTGTGAGCCCCATGCCAGACAGGCTCTGTGCTGACAGCTCAGAGCCTGGAGCCCACTTTGGATTCTATGTCTCCCTTTCTCTCTGCTCCTCCCCTGCTCACACACTCTCTCCTTCAAAAATAAGCATTCCATAAATAAATAAATAAATAAATAAATAAATAAATAAATAAATAAGCCATTTTTACAATGTACTACATTCTAACATATTGAATGTGATTCCAGGTTTTCTATCATGTTCTACTGTTCTACCCATCTTTTAAATTATATAACTTTTAATACAGGATAGTAAGTCTTCTATTTTTACTTTTTAAATGTTTGTTTATTTTTGAGAGAGAGAGAGAGCCAGAGAGGGGCAGAGAGAGAGGGAGACAGAGGATCTGAAGTGGGCTCTGCACTGACAGCAGAGAGCCTAATGCGGGGTTCGAACTCATGAACCATGAGATCATGACCTGAGCTGAAGCCAGACGCTTAACTGACTGGGCCACCCAGGTTCTCCACAGGTCTTCTTTTTTAAAGTCTTCTTGGCTATTCTTGTCTATTTTCTCTTCTGGATAAACTTCAGAATAATTTTGTCCAGGTCCCTCAAAACTGGAGTTTTGATTAGAGACAAAGACAGAAAATTGTATTCACCAGAATTCTGGGGATGAATGAAAGTGGGCTATCAGATGTGGCAGAGCTACCCCCATGTGAAAAACAGTCAGGTCTGGGAAACGACACTGCTATTTCTCTGGAGGCTAAGATCATAGACTTTTTTTTTTTTTTAAGTTTTTATTTTAATTCCCGTTAGTTAACATACAGTGTTATATTAGTTTCAGGTATACAATATGCTGATTCGGCACTTCCATATATCACCCCCTACTCTTCACAAGTGCACTCCTGAATCCCATCATCTATTTAACCCATCCCTCTAATCACTTCCCCTCTGGTAACCATCAGTTTGTTCTCTATAGTTAAGAGTCTGTTGCCTGGGGTCTCTCTCTTTTTCCCTTTGCTCCTTTGTTTCTTAAATTCCACATATAAGTGAAGTCATATGGTACTTGCCTATCTCTGACTGCTTTATTTCACTTAGCATCTCTAGCTCCATCCATGTTGTTGCAAATGACAAGATTTCATTTTTTTATAGCTTATTAATATTCCTGTGTGTGTGTGTGTGTGTGTGTGTGTGTGTGTGTGTGTATTGCATCTTTCTTATCCATTCACCAACTGATGGACACTTGGGCTGCTTCCATATTTTTGGATATTGTAGATAATGCTATAAATACAGGGGTACATGTATCCCTTTGGATTAGTATTTTTGTATTCTTTGGGTACTCAATAGTGGAATTGCTGGATTGTAGGGTAGCTCTATTTTTTTAACCTTGAGGAAAAGTTTTCCATACTGTTTTCCAGAGTGACTGTAATGGATTGCATTCCTACCAACAGTGCACAAGGATTCCTTTTCTCCATATCCTCACCAATACCTGTTGTTTAGAACAGACTTTTGAAAAATAGCTGAGGAGACAGCCAATGATAAGACAAGGACTCTTATGGTTCTTCATGTAATTTCCTCTGTTCCTCCTTTAGTCATCAGCAGAAATTACCAAACAACATGAAGTCATAACATGAATAAAATTTAAAAAAATTTTTTAATGTTTATTTTTCTGAGACAGAGAGAGACAGAGAGACAGAGAGTGAGACAGAGAGTGTGAGTTGGGGGAGAGGCAGAGAAAGAGGGAGACATAGAATCCAAAGCAGGCTCCAGGCTCTGAGCTGTCAGCACAGAGCCCGACGTGGGACTTGAACCCAGAAACCATGAGATCATGCCTGAGTTGAAGTCGACACCCAACCAACTGAGCCACCAGGCGCCCCACATGAATAAAATTTCTTATAGAAAATACCTAAGGGGCCAAAGTCTGCACATTGGGCAGTGCAAAAATACAGATTTATTAGGAAGTTCAGGGATTTATATAAATTATGGGAAAGGTGAAACTGGGATGTTTAGCTGCTTTTGCCCTAGGATATGAGAGATTATACAGATTAACTGGGATGAATTGACATTTTTGCACTATTAGTCCCCCACTCAGTGACACACTATATATCCCTGTGAGGAAGAGAGTTGTTGGTGTACCCCTGGGAAGCCGCTCTTCTATGCATTGTGTTCATACCTGTATAGTTACCTTGCTAGCAATGCATATGAGTCTTCCCTGGGCTAGGTTTACCATCTTTCTATGCACCTTGTAGTATGTTCTACTCAACTAGTGCAATTCTTTCTCATTATTTCATTCCAATGATTACAAGGATTATGTGAATAAAGATGGGGGAAGTTGAAACGGAACTGATAGGACCTTTTGCTGTGCCTTGTTTTGGCTAGTTAGTGGCTTATTTACAACTTTGTGATATAAGACTTTCAGCTAACCATTGTAGCTTAGGTTATCCAAAAAAGTAGAACATGTATGGCTTAGATAATTTAGCTGCATATTGGATTTAGAGCTGCTGGTTGGCCTATACTATTTGTGCAGGGACATTTTCAGTGGCCCAGATAACTGCCCGATTAGGGCAGAGTACCAGGACAGCATTGGTGTTTCTACTAGTGTTGAGGTTATCCAATCCCTGAGTAGGCTAATCTTCTATTGTGTTCATAATCAGCTCAGGCAATGATAAGTAAAAATCAGTCTCTCCCATGCCATGTGCCCTTCTAATCATATCCAAAAGACCCAGCACAGTCTCTCTGTTTATTAAAATATATTTTATAAGTCTTGGGGCACCTGGGTGGCTCAGTCAGTTAAGCGTCTGACTTCGGCTCCAGTCATGATCTTGTGGTTTGTGGGTCTGAGCCCCACATCAGGCTCTGTGCTGACAGTATGGAGCCTGGTTGAGATTCTTTCTTTCTCTTTCCCTCTCCCTCTTCCTCTCTCTCTCCCTCAAAATGAATAAATAAATGTTAAAAAAAAGAAATGTTTAAAAAATATTTTATAACTCTTGATAAAGTTCTATTCTAATATTTTCTTATTGAATTTTGTATTTCTTATTAAATTTAATCCTAGATATTACTAATTATTTTTAACTTACTAAAGGTCTAACAGGTTTTTCCAGCAACTCATCTGGCTGCAGTAAGCTATTTTCTCTAAGCCCACCAAACCCTAAGAGATACATGGAGTCTAGGCTCTGCACAGAAATTTAATACATACCTCCCTCTTTGAGTTTGAGAGTAAAGTAAAGCAGGGGCACCTAGGTGGCTCAGTCGGTTAAGGATCCAACTCTTGATTTCCCTCTCTCTCTACCTCTCCCCCACTCGCTCACACGTGCGCACATGCGTGCATGCATGCTCTCTCTCAAAATAAATAAACTTAAAAAGCGAAAAAAGAGTCAAGTAAAAGAGGTAGATCCCAAAGTTCAGAGCCTGAGCTGGTGGAGACAGATTGAAACTCCATATTGGGGGCAGGATTAACCTTTACATAGTTCTGGCTCGTTGATACCGGATCTTCCATGAAATAAGAGAAAGAAGAAAAGAAAGGAGGATTTCTATCAGGAAAGGAAGAGGAATTGAGGGCTAGAAAGTCAGATTTCATAAGACAGCACTAAAAAAGGAAAATCAGGAATGATGAGAAAAGTGGTTTAAAACATCAGTTGGCACAACCATCTAGGAGAAGAAATTCAAAGTCTGAGAGAGATAGAAGACAAGCTGAAGGAAAGAAAGTCATCTTTGAGATAATAAAGGCAGGAAGACAGTTATCAGACTGATTAATAAAAGATTAATTCAAGATTCTCTAGGGCTTGTGAATACCATTGAGAAAAGATGGGGATGACTAAGTGTTTTCCCCGTTACTTGTTTAGTCAAAGTTCATTTCTGTTTGGCTGAAACAAGAGTGACAAAATGTGAATTATGGATGAGAGGTTAGAACTACAGAAGACTGGAAATTAGCTTAGACAAGGAAAGTCTAAGAGACAGTCTCATTAAAGAGGTTCTGGCTATGGAATTCAAGGAGACAAACACCTAGCTGGACCTCTGGTAACTGGAAAATGTGTCTATCTTTGGTAACTAAAGGGTTAGTTTACAGTCTGTGGATTGAAGGCCTAGTTTCAAAAGGACATGTGCTGAGATGAGAGCTGGACAGTGGGTGGTAAAATAATTGAACTGAAAGGGCCAGAATACTGGTGAAGCCAGGCCACTTGGTATTATAAAATGTGCAGTGGACCTACAGTTTAAAACTATGGCAGCCTCCAACAGGGGTTAATGACATGAGCAACTGAGGCTGCCAGGGTTCAAATCTCAACCCTCCACTTACCAGCTATGTAGCCTTGAGGAAGTTACTTAACCTTTCTGAGACTCATTTTTTTAGTCTGTAAAATAGAAATGATAATAATACCTACTCATAAGGTTACTGTGAGGATTAATAAGGAATACAAAGCATTGTTTTAGAACAATTCTTGATATATAAAAATGCTTAGAAAAATTTGGCTATTCTAGACTGGGCTTTGTGACTAAATTGTTAATAGGGCAAGTCACTTTCTACTTCTGGGTTTTAGTTTCCTCATATGTAAAATGGGGTAATAAAGTCTTACCTAAAATGCTAATGTGAGGGTTAAATGAGAGGGAAACTATAAAGTGCCTATATAATTTCTGACACATCAAAAGTGCTCATTAAATATTTTTTTGTCCTTTATCTTATGCTATGTCAAGGAGATTCCATAACCATCACTGATACAGTTGTCTGTGCCTAATGGATGTTGAACTTTCAGCTATCTCCTGTGGATGTACAAAGCTAATCTAGCCAGTAGAGAAAGCCACAGTCCAGTGAGGGGAACTCTACTCAGTCCTTTGGTGGGATGGTAGTAGAAGAGAAGTGTCAAAATAGAAGCAGCCTCCGTCTTAATGTTTTGATTCAAATGCCAGGGTGATAAACTTAGCTCTTTTGCAATCTTGATGTAATCCAATCTCAGGTTTTAGGTGGTTAAAGCTACAGAAGATTACAGATTAGCCCAGACAAGGAAGTGGCAGAAACTAAAAAGGAAAATGAGCTCTATAAGAGACAACTAGAGAAAGAGGCACACTGAAAAGAAAGTAACCAGGAGGAAAAAGGAGGAAGGGAGAAAAAGAGAGGAAGGACAGTTGGCCAGGTGGCAATCAGGTTTAGGATGATCTCAGCAAATATCTCCCTGCTCACAGTGAGAACTCAATCACAAATGGAATTTTCCAGCTAAGAGGAACAGTGAGATGATCTTTAGGAGTACAAGTCTCATAGATTAGTTACGTGCTCTCTCCTTACACTGCCAGACTCCTAAATCATTTAAGCCCAAGTGCTAGTGGGAGAAACTCAGCAATGACCCCTTATTGTCATTCTAGATCAATCGGCCTAGGTGACTTCACCCAAGTAACCTAATGTACGTAGCTGAAATTTTCCCATCTCTAAAAAAGAAGTAAGGATAGCTGCCAGGTGAAGGATAATTGGCCAATTTCTGTAATTTCTGGTCAGATTAGTTGGAGTCAGTTTACTTTAGGAAAACTCGTATTTCTTAGATTTCAAATGATCACAATTTATCCTACTGTAGTCAAATAGCATAATTTGAAACATTATATAGCTACCAGTAAATTTAGCTAACCATATGACTTCCAGTCTTGGCTACACACAAAAATTTTTATACTTCCTCTCTCCAGACTGCATCTCTTAGATATCTGGAGTTTAGCCAACAGATGATATTCCCATCTGAGGAATGGTACATAGATTAGCTAAATGACGTAGCAGAGAGTCACCATAAGCAAGGTTGGGGTCTGTAGTCCTGCAGAATAAGCAGTAGCTCATTTGTTTTATCATCACTACTTCATTATGTTTCAGGTTCATATTTATTTATAATACCATCTTCTCCCACTAAGCAAAGAGCTACTTAAAGGTACAGATCATATATTTCCTTTAATTTTGTCTTTAAATCTCTGTATTCCACTACTTAGTTCAGCATTAGGCCTTGGATTAATGAAGATTCATTGAATGAAAAAGGACACAAGTGAATTGATATTTGAAAACATGTTTTATTAAATTGTGGTCAGATTTCTGTCTAAACCCTTCCAATGGAGGATAATCACCTCCTCCTTGTGGGAGTATCTACATAATCACAGAACAGCTGGGCTGGAAGAGAAACCTCAGCTAATTCTTTGTTGATGTTTCTAGGCTAAGGTCAGCAAACAGAAGGATATTCAGCATGGCTGAAGAGGGTGGGTAGAGTGCAGTGTCAAAAAGAACCTGGAGACTCATACATCCCATAACAGGAAGCCTGCATTTCCTGAATAAGTGGCACAGCATCAGGAATATAGTCAATTATATTGTACGAGTGATGTATCAATGTATCCACATATTGGGACAGACGCAAGCTACACTTGTGGTAAAGAGAGCATGATGTACAAACCTGTCGAATCATTATGTTGTACACCTGATGCTAATGTAACATTGTGTGTCAACTATACTCAAATGAGAAAAAAGAAATAAAAGGAAAGAAAAGAAAAGAAAGAAATGAAGTTTAAAAAAAAAAGAGGTAAAACTGTTGAGGACCTGAAAAGGCAGGGGAAAAGGGAGAACAGTTTCAGACTGAAGGAAGCTGAAGAGCCAACAGGAGCATGTGTTCCTGGAAGGTGCAGTATGTCAAAAAGGAAGAAAAGACTATTAGGGAAGTTGGTGAAATTTAAATGGAGGTTGAATGATGATGTTATATTAATGCTGATTTCCTAACTTGGAGGATTATATGGTAGTTAAAGCAGCAAAGTATCCTCAATGTGAAGAAATATACACTGAAGTATTTAGGGATGGTGGGGTATCGTGGATGCAACTTATTCTCAAAAGGCTCACAAAACAACTGATTATTATATATAAATATATGTAGTATGTACACACATACATACACGGATGGAGCAAATGTGATAAGATAATAGCAATTAGGAATCTGGGTGAGGTGAATATGGATGTTCTTTGTAATATACTTGGAATTCTTTTGAAAGTTTGATAATAAAATCACATTTTCTTCAATTAAAAAAAAAAAACAACCTGGAGAGGAAGCTCACTAAAGTCCTGAATGTCATGAAAAGTCCAGTTCTTGAGCTACTATAACTCTTCTGGTACCTCTGCCTCTTCCCGTCTCCTCCATAACTTCACTAATTCTTGGGTCTGACTTGAGCAGAAATAAGGCTAGAATTGCTCAAAGGACAATCAAATAGTGATAAAAGAAAATGAAATAGTAATAAAACAAATAGAAAATCAAAATAGTAATAAAAGCAAAAACAAAACAAAACACCCCACCAAGTCCTAATTTATTAACACAGAACATTGGTCAGCTGCTACAATTCAGGATATGATCAAAACTAAAGGCCCTACCCACTATTCCTCTTGTAGACCTTTGGTTTCTTCCCTTTCCTTTCAAGGAAGATATTACTCTAGATAGATGGAAGTTGGGAATGGTACTTTGCCCCTCTGACATCATTTGCAAAGTTGAGCATGATTTTTTTTTATCAATAAATCAATTTATCAATAAATCAACTTATTAAAGTTAAATTCAATCATGTTTGATTGAACTGCTAGATATCATTTTTATGGCTTCCTAATCATAAAATCTTCCTGGGATAGGAGATGAGAGATTGGGAAACTTATAATAAAGGCCATTAGTTAGAAACAAAAGGCCATTCACACAAAGCTGGATCTAATTGTAAATCCTGGTAACGCTAAAGAAGCAAGTTCACTCTAAGAGATTCAAAATTAATCTTCTTTGTCTAGGGTTGCCAGATTTAGCAAATAAAAATACAAAAACAAAATATGTTCCAAATACTATATGGGACATACTTATTCTAAAATTTGTTTCAGTTTTTACTAAAATTCAAGTTTAGTTGGGCATCATGTACTTTATCTGGCTGCTCCTGTTCCTGAGGTCAGGGAAAGTTCCTAAAAATTAGTTCAATTGTTGCTTTAAATTTTCTAAAGAAACATAATTCTACAAACTAACTCTAAAAACTTTAGATGTCTGTTTTATTCTAAATAATTTTATTGAGCTATACACACAATTCACCTATCCAAAATAAAATGTACAATTCAATAGTTTGTACTATGTTCAGAGTGATGCATCATAGATGTCTACTTTTTGTATTTGTTTAAATGTGGTATTGTATATGATTCTATTACTAAAGCTCTAAATGCCACAGTATCTGCTCTAAATGCCACAGTATCTATCCCCCTCCTCCTGTTTTTCCCATTTTTTTCTGTCCTTTTCTTTTAACTTCTCTGACTTCCCTTTGTGATTACACTTTTTTCTTTAATGATTTTTCAAATAATCCAAAGTAACCCATAAATGTATTTTAACCATAAAAAGTCTAAAATCAGAAATATAAATAGAAAAAATAAGTTTCCTTTCCCTTTTTTTCCCTTTCCCCAAAGAAACCACCATTAACAGATTGGTGTATATCCTTGGCAGAGTATTTATGTGTAAACATATACATATATACTTTCCAGGACAGAGGAAACTCTGTAAGCACTGTTCTAGGCAGACAATTTAGTAGAACCACACAATATATATCCCAAACAGTAAAGCATCAATTCAAGATAGGATGTAAATAAGACTTAAAATGAATTGGAGAGACCCAAGAGAAAGCTTGGGTCACACAAAAGCTTATACGTGAATGGTTATAGCAGTATTGTTCATGATAGCCCCCAAATGAAAACAACCCAAACGTCTATCATCAACTGATGAATGAATTGTGGTATATACATACATTGGAATGGTATTCAGTCTTACAAAGGAAGGTAGTACTGATATATGCTACAACATGAACCTTGAAAATATTAAGCAAAATAAGCCATTCACAAAAGGCCAGGCATTATATAATTCTATTTATGTCATGTCCAGTATAGGCAAATCAATAGAGATAGAAAGTAAATTAGTGGTTGGTAGGGGCTGGGGAAGGCAGGAATTGGGAATGAATGCTAATGTGTATGGGGTATCTTTTTGACATGAAAATGTTCAAAAATTAATTTATGGTAATGGTGGCACAATTCTATGAATATATTAAAAAATCACTAAACTGGGGGTGCCTGGGTGGTTCAGTTGGTTGAGCATCTGAATTCTGTTCAGGTCGTGATATCACAGTTTATGATTTAGAGCCCCACGTTGGGGCTCTTTGCACTGATCCTGTGTGGAGCCTGGATCCTGCTTTGGATTCTCTGCCTCCCTCTCTCTGCCCCTCCCCCGCTCATGCTCTCTCTCAAAAATAAATAAAAAACATTTTAAAAAGTCACTAAATTTTATGCTTTAAAAAGGTAATTTGATGGCATATAAGTTATATCTCAATAAAGCTATTATTTTTAAAAACTGCAGAAAACACTGTAAGAATTCAAGAAGGAAAGATGATGTGGAGGATGGGGGCGGGGGAGGCTGGTGGCTGGAACTGGTGAAAGAAGCTTCATGGAGAAAAACTTGCACTAAACCTAAAAGATGAATATAGGCTCAATATAAAGGTAGGAGACGGGTATCTAGGCAGGAAGAAGAACCTAATGAAAAGTTTGGTACTGAAGCCAGACAGGTTGTATGATAGTACAGAGGTAGGAAGAGTCTGAAGAAAGCAGGAGAAAAGACTGTAAAATCAGGTCTTTAATGTTAGGTTGATGACCTTACCTGAAAAGCAATCCCAGAAAGATTTTGAGCAGGGAAAAAAAAACAAAAACAAAAAAACCAATAGAGCTGGAATTTCAGAAAATTAATATGATGAATTTACAGAAGAACAGATTGCATTCATAAAATGACTTAAAATATTGCCATAATAGTCAACACTTCAAAATGATGAGAGCCTGAACTAAGAAAGCAGTAGAAAAAATAGAAAGGAGAGGGTAGATAAGCAAGATGCTAGAACCAGTCAATATTCACTCTAGGTACTATAAGTTTTCTAATCAGAAGAGGCTGATAGCCTAGAAAAGGGCAGAGGCCAAATTACTGGGTTTGCCACCGTTATTAACTCAAGCTAAAAGGACATCCTAGATGGACCAGTACTAGTTGCTCACTGCTCAAAACAGCACAAGCAGTAACTCTACTATAGTAGATAGGCCTAGCTTACTTCAAGGGATTTAGGCCAGGGAAACTGATTTCAATTATTTGTCACTAGTAAAACTTTGGACGTTTGAAATAACCCATATTTATAAATATTCAAGTTCTAAATTATCTTCTTGAACAACAACAAAACCATCAAAGTTCCTGTATTTTTTTACATAAACATTTACCTAGTGTTTACCATATGCCAGATAGTGTCCTAAGTTCTTTACAAATACTACTTCACTTAATCCTCACAACATACTTACGAGGTAGCACTACTACATATAGCCTGATTTCGTAGATGAGAATCTATGCTGTAGCATAGAGAAATTAAGAGATTTTCTCAAGATAACAGAGTAAGTGGTAGAACTAGGATTCAAACCTAAACAGTATGGCTCCGGAATCCATGCTTGAACCACTATGTCTCCCAAACGATCTTTACATAGCACTTATTGTAGCTGTAATTTTATATTTCTCTGTGCTATTATTTAACATGCTATGACTTAATTCAAGGCTGTCCTTCATTAAAACATAATTTTCATGAAAGCAGGGATTCTGTCTGGTTTTGTTGCCATTGTATTGCCAGCATGTAGCCCAGTGGCTGGCATTCATTTGATGACCAATGAGTATTTGTTGAATAAGTAAATCAGTCTTTATTGATGGTTGCCACATTCCTCATTTGCTTTGAACTTACTACTCCCTAAAGTATTCTGCTCTCTATATTTTCTGTTCATAAGAAGATGTAGGAGAAACTGGTCCATTAGTTTGTTTCCCTCAGCCTTCTTTCCTTTAGCAGTTCTGAGAGTACTAAAGGGCTCCCTGGTTTTTCCCTCAGTTGAGAGTTCCCTAACTTCCTCTTCCTGGAACTAAAGCCTATGCCCTTGGGACGGAACTCTTCTTTCTGGAACTAGGGCTCATGCCCTTGAAATAAGTTCTCTCCAGGAATCGGACAACTGCACAATGACAAAGTAAAAAAGGTTTAGTGTGGCCTGAAGTCAGTGACCTAATTTCATTCTCTGCACTTTTTTCGTTCCTCAAAAGGAAGCCTAAATATAGAAATACATTCTGGCTTGCTTTTTCAACATTTTATGTCAGAAAAAAATTTTTTTCATGTCAGGCAGTTCTAAATATAGAACTACATTCTGGCTTCCTTTTTGAAAATTTTATGTCAGAAAATTTTTTTCCCTCATGTCAGGCTTGGGTGTGATTACCTCAGCTCCCTTTAGTACTTGGACTCACCAAAGGAGAACATGGAAGTGGTATGGAAATCCTCCCTCACACCATAGCCAGACCTATTTGCTCTGTCCACAGAGAGGCTGCAAAGGATGACCTTATCTGTTTCAGCAACCTTTTTTCACACTGACCACTTCTTTTTAGCATGAGGCAGTTGTGAAGGATGGGGAGAGAAAAAGGAACACAAGCTTTTCTGGTGAACCTCCAAATAAAAGTACAAAATAAAAGTAGAAATAAAAGAACAAAAGATAAGATTAGAACTACTCAAATTAGAATTCTCAGATAACAAAACAGTAGAGCTTATACTTGTAAGTACAAAGTATTTACTTTTGCAAGGTATATTTCCTTTCTTGTTCAGTTGTTTGGTAGATTGGAGGTTTCATTGATTGGTGGTTTGATTGATATGGTGGCCAGTCTGTTTATCTGTCATATGTACATGGGTGCACACGCATACCAACTTACTTTTTAGAAGCAATAAAAATGACATACATACTTACTTATTTACTGAGTAAATATTTACTGAGTTTACCTACCTCCATCTTGCCTTTCAAATAGAGACATTGCACAGTAGTACCAACTATAATTCCATGGAATTTCTGTAAAGGAAATAAAAAGATTCAGAATAAAATTTCTCATGCCAATACCATTTCACTGAAACATGTGCTTAAGACACTTGGTACTTGTTCTCAGAAATCCAAAATAATCTACCTCTAAGACACATATGCTAAATTTTAGAATTCATTTCGTATGTTCTCATCATAAAGTTATATTTTCAAAGCTTGGCAAACAGATTCTACTTTCTGTCAATCAAGTCTGAGCTGATGACTACACTTTGTCAGAAAAATTATCTGAGACAGATCATTGGAGATAAGCAAAAGAATTACCAGGTGATCTCTTAGTGAAGTTCTGGGTTTATGCCTTTGGTTAGTTTTTTTTTTTTTTAATTTTTTAAATGTTTATTTGCTTTTGAGAGAGTGACAGACAGAATGTGAGTGGGGGAGAGGCAGAGAGAGAGGGAGATAACACAATCCAAAGCAGGCTCAAGGCTCTGAGCTGTGTTCTCAGACACAGCCTGACACAGGGTCGAACCACAAACCATGAGATCATGACCTGAGCCAAAGTCAGATGCTTAACCAACTGAACCACCCAGGCACCCCTGCCTTTGGTTAGTTTTCTATAGATTTTTATCCCATAGAGATACAAATATTTTATGTCTTGTGAAAAACATAACTCCAAAGGTTATGACTTGTGAACTTTAGGACTTCAATTAGGTTTATGTATAATTCAGAAATCTTAATCTTTCTTCATTAAACTGCCTATAAATACTTAGCTTCTACACTTTCATTTAAACTGATCTTAACATCTTACTGATTATCGCATTAATTAATGAGTTAAATAAAATATTTGACACCTGGTTTTCTACACAAAAAAACCCTGCTTTTTTTCCCCTTCTTTCTCTTTATCCTCAACCCAGAAAAGGCGAATAAAGTATATTTATTTTAATCAATTTCTTTCAGGTCTCCCAAGTCACCAAGTGTGGATAAGCCAAGACTAGAAAAGTCTTTTCATCTTAATCATCCCAAATAAGATTAGATGGGGGGAAAACTCATATCTTGAGGGAAATGTAAACTCTAAGTAAAAGGATATTTCCAGCTAAGAGATGTTCAGCTATCAGGAAAAAGCACAACCAGCTGGACAACTATGATTTGGAATAAGAATGTATCTTCCAGTTCTGCTCTCTGTGAGGCCCAAGTGACTTCATTAAGGATAAAATTCATATTTCAATAATTTAGGCAGGGTTCCATCAAATAACTTTAGGAGCCAGGAAGTTAATAGCAGGTAGTTAGATGTAAAACAACAGGAAATGAAATACTGGGTACTGTGACAAATTGGAGAGTGCATGCATCCAAATTAAAAAAAAAAAAAAAAGAAAAGAAAATATTATGCAGGCTAAACAAAATTACTTTGTGCTTGTTAGCTACAAGGCTTGTATCCCAACCTAAAGTCTGTTTTTTTCTGTCAAAAGAACCTGTGTTCTCCTAACTAATGTTAGCAGTTCTAATATCACCATTCTCTAGGCACCCAGTTCTACTCTTAGTTGCGTACACCTCCACAGTAGGCTTGAGTTTCTACTGTTGCCAAGAAAGATGAGCCAAGAATGGGATATCCTGAAGTCCTGGCTTCTCTCCAACCCCTGCAGGGCCACCAGCAGCTTTTAGAGGGTAGTCTGGCCAAATCCACACAAGGAGCATAGCTAGGAATGTGAAATGGTTATAAGGAACATAATGGCCAGCCAGAGACCTGAGTAATGACTGTTTAGTTAGAATCAGGAACTCTGCACGCACATCATATTACATAGCAGCCAACTGGAAAGTACATTTAAGCTGTTAAACTGAGAGGGGGAAAAAATACAAACCTCAGAGGAGGAGCAGAAGAATGTGAGGGAAGGGAGGAAGAAATGGAATGTGGGGGGGGGGGAAGGGAAGCGAGAGAGAGAAAAAGGAAAAGGAAAAGGAAAAGGAAAAGAAAAGAAAAGAAAAGAAAAGAAAAGAAAAGAAAAGAAAAGAAAAGAAAAGAAAAAACATTAGGAGCTACAGAACCAGGTTTAATTTCACTCTGCTACTAATTAATGACAATGTGACTTGGAGCATGCTATTAACCACTTAGAAACCAGAGATCGTCCCTCAAATTTCTTCTACAATGAGATTTTTAAAAAAGAAACAGGAAATAAATTAGGGACACACAAGATGGAGAAAGACCCACTAAAGAATAAATGTGTCAGAGAGAGAGAGGTGTAATTATGTTATTGCAAACTAAATACAACATTAGCTTCTTCCACCAGACTGAGAAGAGCTATGAGAGGATTAAATTAAATAATGTATGAAAATGTCTGCCAGAGTACTTGATTCAAAGTAGTCAATCAATAAATGGCAATGTTTTAAAATTTCTATATACATGCCCACTAAGCTGGTAAAAAAAAAAAAAAGTTTAAGTCTAATAATATTGTGCTAGAGAGAAAGTAGAACCACTGGAAGGAACACTTACATACTATTGATGGTATTAAAAATTGGGCAACCACTTTGGAAAATAATATGGCTTTATCTTAGAGTTGATGAGGATTTATTCTATACCCCAGTTAGTCCATTTTATGTATACACCCTAGGGAAACTCTCATAATATGTCATATACAAAGATGTGTATGGTAGCACTCTCATAACAGCAAAATTGGAAACTAACCAAATAGCCATTAATGGTAGAATAGAGCAGTAACCTGTGTTATGTTCCTATAATAGAAAACTACATAGCAATGAAAATGAAGGAAATACAGTTAAATACGTTAACATGATAAAATCTTAGGAATATGTAGGGGGAAAATTGAAAAAGAATACATATGATATTATTCCACTTCCATAAAGTTAAAAATCATGCAAAACTATGTCATTGGGGACATATATTTTCAAGGTAAACCTGTAAAGAGAAGCAAGAGAATACAAAGTACAAAATTCAGGAAAAAGTTTAGGGAGAAGGTAGGGAGAATGGAAAAGGCATACTGAGAGCTTCAAGCTACACTTGTGTTCATGTTATTGTTACTCTTTACAAATTATACATTTGTTGTAAACTTTATATCTATTCAACACATAATTACAAAAGAACTAAAAAATTAAAGTGAATACACCAATTATAGGAAATACTCTATCTTACTCATGAGGAGAGTAATTTTTTAATAACCCTTATTGAAAGAAAAAGCCAATTTTGGTCACCACATTAAAAAAATCATTTTATTTTGAGATAATTTTAAACTTACAGAAGAGTTGCAAAAACACTATAGAGAATCTCCATATACCCTTCACCCCCCCTTACTCTTATGTTAACATCTTATATACCATAATAGAATAATTATACACTAAGAAATTAACCATATAACACTATAAACTGAAGTACAAAACAATTCTTTCTACTAATGTTGTTTTTTTTTTTGTTGTTGTTGTTTTGGTTTTTCTTTTCTCCTTCTCCTTCTCCTTTTCTTGGCTCCAGGATCCTACATTGCATTTAGCTGGATGTCTTCTTCAATTTGTCAATGTTCCTCATTATTTCCTTGCATTTCATGATCTTGACACTTTTGAAGGGTACTGGCCAATTTTTTTGTAGAATGTGCCTCAACTCGGGTTTGTCTGATATGCCCTTCTCAGTGCATGTATCAGGAGATACATGCTATCATGTGTATTCCTGGTGATATGAACCTAGATTGCTTGGTTAAGATGGTGTCTGCCAGAACTCTCCACCTTAAACTTATTATTTTTCTCTCTGTAATTACTAAACATCTGGGAGAAGGATCATCACATTTTAACAACAAGGTTGAAAAACTCTAGACTCATAAGAAGTATCAAAGAGAAGGCAAGGAATAGCACTAGCTCTATAAGACATGGTTATAGGATTTGGACATGAGAATCTAAAGGTAGAAATAACAGGTCCCACCTTCAGCTGATAATCTCTAAGCTGCCTAGACCTTGAACTAAATCACATAACATAGAAATGAAAACAATATTACTGAAACTTGGAGTTAGGGCTGGAGTATTGATCTACCAATTCTCAGTCTTCCAACTGGCAAAATGGTACAAACCAACTTCAACTTCCTCCAAGCCCCAGCTGTGATTCTATGCTGCCAGCATCCTGCATTTACCCACAGTTGTTATACACACACACACACACACACACACACACACACACACACACCCTGGAAAATTTATTTAGTATAAAGGTTTACAGCAAGTCTTTAAGTTTATATTTATCTCAATCTGAAAACTATATAACTATAATAAATACAGTGAAGTCTGGCAATGGCATATTTGTGATACCAGCATAGCCAATGACTCTTACTTAGTACTAGAATGTCATAGACTGCATGCATACAAATCCTAATCGGTTCTCAATGAACAAATCTGTCTTCCAGAGAATAGAGCTCTTCATCAACAAAGGAACCTGACGATAGGACTCTCATACAGAGGCAGATGTGCTATTACCTGACTAACGCTAAGAGCTGTGTTTCTCCCAGACTGTCATATAAAATCATGAAAGCTTTCAGTCTATTCCATTAAGGTTTCTCAGAGTTAGCTATTATATCCAATGCACAAATCTCCAGTTACTCCAGAAATCAAGGTTCTCCCATCCCAATTTATATCACATGAATCTCAGCAAAGCTAACAAAAGTTTTCTTTTTTTAAAGCAACAGAGGCACATATACAAAAAAGCAAGTCTTCTCCCAAAACACTTTTAAGAGGCACAGTCCAAAACCCACCAGCACTCCACACTCTGCCTTTCTTCTCACAGTCCCCGCTTTACCTCATTTCAATCACAACTATTTTCTGACAGGAAAACACTCTAGAACAAGGATCTTCTTTAAAACTCGGGGAGGGGGGCGGTGGGAAGATGTTGAAACATCTACTAGTCTATGATGCCATTTAGATGACTAAACTTCCTTCAGTTTCCTACTTCTAATAGCTTCTTGGCTTTTGGGAACTTGCCACATTCCTTTGTTGTGGATTTTTTTCCTACTGTTTCCTCTACATAGAGAAAATGGGGTGAGTCTTGGCACCCTCATTTACAAACTGCTTTTTCCAAAGGTGATTCATGGACCTCTGATAACCTTTCAATTAATTTGGATTTGGTTTCAGGTGGTTTAAAACAAAAAAAAGCTGAAGATTAATATAAAATAAACTTCAAATACAAAATGGGTAGAAAGGAACCTACAAAATGCTACAGTTTTTTAGCTACTGCTTCTATGTTCACACTCAGGGTCTTCCTCAGGAGTTACCTGCTTAGTCTATAAGGCAGGTTTTGTAAAGCAATTGTGTGCTACAAAAACCCTTCTTTTCTGCCTAGAGTGAGCTTTAAATTGGGTCTGACCAAATATTGCAGTCCACACAATCTCCTTTTGGTGCTTATAATTTTGTAGTCTCACAAAGTAAGCAGTAAATATGCTTATTAAGTAATAAAATATGATGCTTTCAGATGGTTTATTTTCCATTTTTTTTACTCTATAAAAACAAGGAAACATTTACTTAGTCTTAACAGTTTTGCACACATAGGTACTTAACAAATGTGTGTTGAATGGAATTTTAGAAATCGAATTTATGTTCTCTTTTAAATAAATTTATTTGTTTTATAATTGGAGTCAAGGGTCAAAGAGAACACTGACTGATAGGGAGTTTGGAAATCTCTGTTCTATTCTCAGCTGAATTCCTAAATTATTTGTACTTAAAGCAAATTACTTTTTCCTTCAATTTTCTAGCTTTTCTCATCTATAATAAAGGGCAATACCTGTCACTTCCTTTTCTCACTCAAAGAAAGAAAGAAAGAAAGAAAGAAAGAAAGAAAGAAAGAAAGAAAGAAAAGAAAGGAAAAGAAAAAAAGAAAAGAAAAGAAAACAAAAGAAAAGAAAAAAAGAAAGTAGGGATGCCTTCAGCCCAGGTCATGATCCCAGGGTCATGGGATGGAATCCTTCATTGGGCTCCGTGCTGAGCATGGAGTCTGCTTAAGATTCCCTTTCTGTCTGTCTGTCTGTCTGTCTGTCTGTCTCTCTCTTTCTGTGTGTGTGTGTGTGTGTGTGTGTGTGTGTATGTGTGTGTGTGTGTGTGTGTGTCTCCCCACTGCCCCTCTTCCCAATTCACACCCTCTAAAAAACAAAGAGAGAAAGAAAAAAAGAAACAGAGAAAGAAAAGGATAAAAAAGGGGTTTTCAAATGGTGTTATGTAGAGCAAGCAGGTTTCTCAGGGACTGAAATAGGGTTAAGGTAGAGAGGATCAAGGAGGAAGAGGAGAGCACCTCCTTTCTCTCAACTTGAATAGCTCTGCTTTTATCTGGGATTTTCCTATATTTTAAGTTAAAAAAAAAAAGGTAGCTTCTGCTGCTGAAAACAAAGTTAGAAAATATCTGGATGCTTCTGGGATAAGTGATTATTAGAGTAAGTTAAAATGTATCTTTATACATGGAACTCAACCTCCAGCTAGGCCAGACACAGTTCAAAGTTCCTACATAGCCTTTCTTGATGTACCTAACTCTGGTTTCTATGTGGCCTTGGCACAAAATCCCAACAAAAGCTGGATCTACTGGGAACCATTTGAAGACATTTTGTCTCCTTACCTCAGTGTTTTCTTCTTCTTCTTCTTCTTTTTTTTAATGTTTATTTATTTATTTTTAAGAATGGGGGGCAGGGAGAGGGAGAGAGAATATGAGCAGGGGAGGGGCAGAGAGAGAAGGAGACAGAGAATCTGTCAGTGCAGAGCCTGACATAGGACTTGAATCCACAAACTGCAAGACCATGACCTAAGGTGAGAGTCAGAAGCTCAACTGACTGAGCATCCCAGGCACTGCTACCTCAGTCTTTTTCTATTCCCATGGTCACCATAGAGTTAATTGAGATACTTGGTCTTTCCTTTCCTTGTTCTAACAATTCATTTAGGTGTTTTTTTTCTTCCCCTACCTTCCTCTTTGATTGCTTTGCAGTGTGATATAACGGAGTCAGGCTGACCTTCATTTAAACCTTGGAGCCAACACTTAACAAATGTTCAATCTTCTGGTAATGAGATAATTACTCTGAATTTTAGTCTTTCATCTCTCATGTTAAGATGATCATTTCACCTGGTTGCAAGGATTATATAAAGTATATCAAACAGTTTCTACAATGCCTTTCACATAATATGGACTGTTCCCCCAAAGCATGTTCTTATCCCTGTTGTCTGTGTGTGCTTTTCCTGACTTATAACAAATCCTCTCATTGCATCTTTAGCCCTGGCTCCTAAAACCATCTCTCTAGTTGCAAACTCATACTGTGGGACATTTTCTCTTAGGTGCTTATAGCTTCTCAAGATAATCATGTTCCAAAATGGTATTTCTTACCTTCTCTGATTTTTAAATACTTTTTTAGATAATAAAGGGAATATATTTTAATATAGGTATATGAATTTATATTACTATACAGATTGCTTAATAATTTTCACAGTATTAAAAAGGTTATGTTTTAAAAAAGCTTACTTGCTATTATTTAAACAAAGGTAAAATCTGAGAAAGTAGCATCATGAACAAAATAATAGACATTAAGAGATATTCTCTACTTAGTAATCACCTTCTCTGATTTTAAACATATCTGTTCATCTGCATTTCTATAACTTTTTCATGAAATCTAAAAATCACCTTCAGTTGCTCCTCTGATTATCGGTCAGGTCCTAAATATTTCATCTGAGGGTCTCTTGAAGCTCTTTTCTTTTCTTTCCTTCTTTCTTTTTTATGAGAGAGAAAGAAAGTGCAAACAGGGGAGGGGCAGATAGATAGGGAGAGAGAATCTTAAGGAGGCTCCACACCCAGCACAGACCTTGATCTCATGACCCTGAGAGCATCCATGATCTGAGCCAAAATCAAGAGTCAGACACTTACCCAACTGAGCCACCCAGGCACCCCACTATTACTTCCTTTCTAATCCCACTAATATCATCTCAGATTTTTTTTTACTTTCCTTTTGGATTCAATATCCTGTTATTTGCTTCTGACTTTTATGAATTATATATTATCCACTGCTGCCCTAAAGCAGAACACTGATCATGTCTTCTTACTAACCAGCTCACAACCTGCAGTGGCTCCCCATGGATTACTGAATGAAGTCCAAATATCAGCCACACATTCAATATGCTCCCATTTGAACCCTAACTATTCTTTCATCTTTCTTTTCCACTATTTACTCTTATTCAAACTGGCCTATTGTACAGTTCCCTAAATATGGCCCAGACTTTTCTGCATCTATGCTACTGCTCACATTCTTCCTTCCAACTGTAATGCCCTTCCTATCAGTCAAAATCCTTCAAAGGCTATTTTAACACAGGCATGCTCAAGCTCCACGAATCCAGTGTAGTTTCTTGCTTTCCCAGATCTAGAAATAATCTCCCCCTTCTCACAACTCCCAATTTCTGTGTCCTCTACAGCCTTTGCATGGGGCCAGACTTGTAAGTAGGGGATTGGATAAACTTGAATAAAAAAAAAAAAAAAAAAAAAAAAAAAGAAAGAAGACAAGTAACAGGGAAATTTATTAAGAATATTAGCCCAAGGAAACCCTTTCTGAAAAATACAAGTTATAAGATGGCTCCTGCTTATAACTTCAAGACAATTGCTATAAAGAACACAAACACGTTCTCTGGTGATGTTTAAAATCAGCTCTGGGATATGTACATCTCTCAATTAAAATCAATCCAAAGACACAATTGCTTAGCTTAATTACCTTAGCTGCCCTACTTCATTAGATACAAATGTAGCAGCCATGAAGTGGGAAGGATCTGTGATTCACATAATCCAAATCTTCATTTTTTTTTTGTGATGGAGTTTCCGGGTCCCACATGTCAGTTCCCTGCTGGTGATCCGTGTTCTACTACTCTACTTTATAGCAGAAGGCAGAAGGTAGTCTAGTGCTACCAGGACAACAAGCTGTGGGGGTTTAAGTCACTCCAGAATTAATTAGGCTCCCTTTCCCCAAGAGACTAAACTGGGAACATCCCTGGATCACAGTGTCAGCTGGAGATGTCAAGTGGTTTTCTCATACCATAAAGGGTTTTATTGGGTCTAAGGAGAGTCATAGAAGGGCCAGGGTGAACTAAATTAAACTAAGCTCAAGTTAAAATCATCATGTTATTGTGCTGGGAGCCACCCTGGATGGTGGACAGCTTCTCAGAGTCACTCTGATCCTGGAAACTCGAGAATTTCACGCTTGGAAAGGCACTGGGAGATATCTAATCCATCCTTCCACCCAGAGTAGTCATTCCCTGTGTTTAGCAACCCTGGCCGCCTTGCTTAAATACTTCCTGTGAAGAAGAAATTGCTGTCTCTCAAGGCAGTCTCTACATTTTCAGACAGCTCTATTTATAAATTCCTTTATTCATTAAATTTTTCCCGATTCCTGTAAGCCCTGGAGGCAAGCAAGAGCCAAAAGTGAAGCCTGTGTAAGTTCTATCTTTATCTTTTCCCCAGCTGGTAAGTAAGTACTGAGATGAACAAACACCCTGTCCTTAAGTGTGCTACTTTATATAGTACCATCCTCACCTTCCATCATATGGTAATTGTGGTAACTACACTAGGTGCTGTGCTCCAGGGTCCTGAGCCCTGATATCTGGCTGATTCACTTACTTACTGCATGAGCAGCAGCCAATAAAATGAATTATGAGCACTCTACTAGTTTCTCAGCACAAATCTAGGACATGTTAGTTTTGCTGCTTAAATGCACTCCACTCAAACTTACCCAACCTCAAAAAAAAAAATTAAAAAAACAAAAAGGGGCGCCTGGGGGCTCAGTCGGTTAAGCGTCCGACATCTGCTCAGGTCATGATCTCGCAGTCCGTGAGTTCGAGCCCCGCGTCGGGCTCTGTGCTGACCGCTCAGAGCCTGGAGCCTGTTTCGGATTCTGTGTCTCCCTCTCTCTCTGACCCTCCCCCATTCATGCTCTGTCTCTCTGTCTCAAAAATAAATAAACGTTAAAAAAAAATTAAAAAAAAAAAACTTACCCAACCTCATACCCTTTTAGGGATTTCAATTCTCCAATTTCTCTCTCAAAGGTTTCCAGTAACGTTACTTACATTCACTATACACATTTTCATTCTAGCCCAACAATTCCAAATCACATCCTAGTCTGGTTAGTTGGGCCCGTCCAAAGCAAGAGTAACAGTTCTGCTCATTGCAGTTCTGACAAAAGCTTAAGCAAGTGGACACGATTATTCATTTTTATAAGCCTCCTCAGCAACTCCAATCTGAGAATCCTGACAATCCCTGAATTTCAGTAACTATTGATGGATAGATTTCTGAGACATGCTTGGTGGTCAGCTGTATTGTTGATCTCAAGAAGCTGTGTTATGCTTAACAGGGAGGCTATAGAACCCCAAAAACGCATACAGAGATTTTGGGAACCAGATTTTAAACATATCCACCCATGCACCTGAAAGGAAGTGAACAAGAATCAACATTAATAAACGTTTAATCCATCTATGGAAATTCCTTCAGTAATCTGCTTAAGAGATGAATTATAGGGGCGCCTGGGTGGCGCAGTCGGTTAAGCGGCCGACTTCAGCCAGGTCACAATCTCGCGGTCTGTGAGTTCGAGCCCCGCATCAGGCTCTGGGCGGATGGCTCAGAGCCTGGAGCCTGTTTCTGATTCTGTGTCTCCCTCTCTCTCTGCCTCATGCTCTGTCTCTCTCTGTCCCAAAAATAAATAAATAAACGTTAAAAAAAAAATTAAAAAAAAAAAAAAAAAGAGATGAATTATAAATATGCCGATAAGATTAAAGTACAGCCTAAATACATTTCAGCATGGGGCTTGGGGTTCCTTTCTAGAAAGGAAGCCATGAAGTTAAAACAGAGCTAATCTAAGAGAAGTTCTACTCTTTAAAACTAACATGTTGGCAGCACAAAAACAGACAGTCAGATCAATAAAACAGAATAGAGAACCCAGAAATGGACCCACAAACGTATGGCCAACTAATCTTTGACAAAGCAGGAAAGAATATCCAATGGAATAAAGACAGTCTCTTCAGCAAATCGTGCTGGGAAAACTGGACAGCGACATGCAGAAGAATGAACCTGGACCACTTTCTTACCATACACAAAAGTAAACTCAAAATGGATGAAAGACCTAAATGTAAGACAGGAAGCCATCAAAATCCTCGAGGAGAAAGCAGGCAAAAACCTCTTTGATCTTGGCCGCAGCAACTTACTCAACACATCTCCAGAGGCAAGGGAAACAAAAACAAAAATAAACTATCGGGACCTCATCAAAATAAAAAGCTTCTGCACAGCAAAGCAAACAATCAGCAAAACTAAAAGGCAACTGACGGAATGGGAGAAAATATTTGCAAATGACATATCAGATAAAGGGTTAGTATCCAAAATCTATAAAGAAATTCTCAAACTCAACATCCAAAAAACAAATCATCCAGTGAAGAAATGGGCAAAGGACATGAATAGACACTTCTCCAAAGAAGACATCCAGATGGCCAACCAACACATGAAAAAATGCTCCACATCACTCATCATCAGGGAAATATAAATCAAAAACACAATGAGACACCACCTTACACCTGTCAGAATGGCTAACATTAACAACTCAGGCAACAACAGATGTTGGCAAGGATGCGGAGAAAGAGGCTCTCTTTTGCACTGCTGGTGGGAATGCAAGCTGGTGCAGCCACTCTGGAAAACAGTATGGAGGTTCCTCAAAAAACTAAAAATAGAACTACCCTACGACCCAGCAGTTGCACTACTAGGCATTTATCCATGGGATACAGGTGTGCTGATTTGAAGAGACACATGCACCCCCATGTTTATAGCAGCACTATAAACAATAGGCAAAGTATGGAAAAAGCCCAAATGTCCACTGATGGATGAATGGATAAAGATGTGGTGTATATATATACACAATGGAGTATTATTTGGCAATCAAAAAGAATGACACCTTGCCATTTGCAACTACATGGATGGAACTGGAGGGTACTATGCTAAGTGAAATTAGCCAGAGAAAGACAAAAATCCTATGACTTCACTCATATGAGGACTTTAAGAGACAAAACAGATGAACATAAGGGAAGGGAAACAAAAATAATATAAAAACAGGGAGGGGGACAAAACAGAAGAGACTCATACATATAGAGAACAAACTGAGGGTTACTAGAGGGGTTGTGGGAGGGGGGGATGGGCTAAATGGGTAAGGGGCACTAAGGAATCTACTCCTGAAATCATTGTTTCACTATATGCTAACTAATTTGGATCTAAATTTTAAAAAATAAAAAATAAAATTAAAAATAAATAAATAAAAAATGTATAAATAACTAAAAATGTATCTGTAAAGACAGCATTCATTCACTACCTCTTCCAAACTGGGATTCCTAGGAGGTGGAATTTCAGGAGTCCCTTGAATAAAGGGAAACACCTGTATACTTTCTGAGGTCAAAAACCCATAACTTACGGGTTTTTAAATTTTTTTTTAACGTTTATTTATTTTTAAGAGAGAGAGAGACAGAGCGTGAGAGCGAGGAAGGGGCAGAGAGAGAGGGAGACAGAATCTGAAGCAGGCTCCAGGCTCTGAGCTGTCAGCACAGAGCCTGATGTGGGGCTAGAACTCACAAACTGTGAGATCATGACCTGAGCCAGAGTCAGATGCTTAACCAGCAGCCACCCAGGCGCCCCGACTTTTAAATTTTTTTAACATTTATTTATCTTTGAGAGACAGAGAGAGGCAGAGCAAGAGCAGGGGAGGGGCAGAGAAAGAGGGAGACATAGAATCTGAAGCAGGCTCCAGGCTCTGAACTGTCAGCACAGAGCCCGATGCAAGGCTCGAACCCAGGGACCACGAGATCATGACCTAAGCCGAAGTTGGGGGCTTAACTGAGCCACCCAGGTGCTCCCATGACTTATGTTGTTTTAACACACCACCAAGCCTAGCATATACATGTAGTATTTATTGTAAACCTGGAATTCTCCGATTTAATATATGTATAACTTTCATGAGCAACTGTGAAAGCTCATAACACCTTGAAAATTACTATAGGGGGATTTCACTGAAGCATAAATCTAAACTGGATGCTCTGTGTGGTATGCAGTACTCAATAAGGTAGTGGGTGAGCCTAGCCAAATACTTAGGATTTGCATCTCAAAGATTTTTTGTCTACTTGCTATCATTTATGTAGTAATTTTCATTTAAGATCCAGAGATTACCTACCTTTTCAATTACATTTTACTTAAACTATTTATTTTTATTCAATCATTTCATTCTATTGGAGAAATTATATATAATGGTATCTCACAAAGTTAATGATACATGACTATCTCATTCATTAATGGACACACAAGCACACACATATGGTAGTTTGTTGGTCATGTGGCTCTGAGGAAACAGAAGAGCTTAACAAGTTCAAAGTGGGGGAAAAAGTAGCTAGGGATAAATGTTCAAGGATCAAGAAGGAAGTACAGATAGGAAGAGATGAAAGAAGGAGACTGCAGAAACTTGCTGAAGTTTAATGTAGTGAATAAAGTTATGAGAGGCTCTTAAAGTCATTTAACAAATAATCAAGTGTTATACTAAGAGCTAGGGAATGTAGAAAAGAATCAGACAATATCCCTATCACTGTCTTGAAGAAATTCACTGTCCAGTAAGGGAGACATATGAATAAACAATTGCTCTACAGTGTGGTGGATAGTATGATAGAGGTAAGAGCAGGGAGTCATGGAAGCGCAAAAGAGGAGTATCTAAACTAGATTGTGAGAGCCAGGTAAAGTTTGTTGGATTAGATCCTGAGCTGAGTCTTAAAGCATAAATATAAGTTAGCTTAATGAATATGGAAGACAGAATTTTTCAGGCAGGGCTGAGTAACAACATATGAAAAGGTGTGGAGGGGCGCCTGGGTGGCTCAGTCGTTTAAGCGTCCGACTTCGGCTCAGGTCATGATCTCGCTGTCCGTGGGTTCGAGCCCCGCGTCGGGCTTTGTGCTGACAGCTCAGAGCCTGGAGCCTGTTTCAGATTCTGTGTCTCCCTCTTTCTCTGACCCTCCCCTGTTCATGCTTTCTGTCTCAAAAATAAATAAATGTTAAAAAAAAAAAATTAAAAAAAAGAAAAGAAAAGGTGTGAAGTACATTGCAGAATGCCATTAAATACTTTAAAAAGTAAGTTAACATAATGAGACTGACGATTTTTTTTAAGTTTATTTATTTATTTTGAGAGACAGTACAAGCAGGGGTGCATTAAATGGGGGAGGGGCGGGGGGGGGTGGAGAGAATCCCAAGCAGGCTCCGCACTGTCAGTGCAGAGCTCTACGAGGGACTCGATCTCATGAACTGTGAGATCATGACCTGAGCTGAAACAGAGTCAGATGCTTAACCAACTGAACCACCCAGGTGCTCCCCAATGGGACTTTTAGATTTAGTTCCTTGAATGTGTAGATTAATTTGAAGAATGGACATGTTTTCAACATGAAAAATCTCCACCATTCATTGTATACATAGATATCAAGCACCTAAGCACCTTCTTTGTGCCAGTCATTATTCTAGCACTTGACATACTGTCCTTGTGGGGTTTACAATTTACAAGTAAAGGCAGACAATAAATAAAATAATGAATCGTTATAAACTATGCTGGAAGGTGATAAATGCTGTGGATAAAAGGGACAAAGAAGTGCAAGCAAGATAAGGGTGATGAGGACACACCTGGGTGGCTCAGTCAGTTGAGTGTCCAACTTTTTATTTTGGCTCAGGTCATGATCCCAGGGTTGTGGGATTGAGCCCTATGTTAGGGCTCTGTGCTGGGATTCTCTCTCTCCTGCTGCCCCTCTCTTCCCCCTCTAAAAAAAAATTTAAAAATTAAAAAAATATAGGGGTGCCTGGGTGACTCAGTCGGCTAAGCGTCTGACTTCGACTTAAGTCATGATCCTGCAGTTCGTGAGTTCAAGCCCCATGTCGGGGTCTGTGCTGACAGCTCAGAGCCTTCAGCCTGCTTTGCATTCTGTGTCTCCCTCTCTCTGTCCCACTCATACATTCACTCACTCTCTCTCTCTCTCTCTCAGATAAATAAACATTCAAAAAAAAAATAAGAGTGATGAGGAGTGTAAGGGTGGGAAGAGTGGTCAGATGATCAATACAGGCTTTACACAAAAGGCAAAATTGAGCAAAAATTCGAAGTGGACAAGGGAGTCAGTCAAGGGGCCATCTGGAGGAAGAATGTTGAGGTCAGAAGGAATAATGACAACAGACTGTTTAAAGAACAGCAGGAAAATCAGAGTAGCTGGAGTAGGAAGGTGAGGAGCAGAGTGACAGGAGAGGAGAGATCAGGGAAGATGGGGGCACATTATGCACTGTCTAAAAGTTTAGAACCTCAACTTTTTTTTTTAATTGAGGTAAAACTTAGTGTTATATTAGTTTCAGGTGTACAATATAATGATTCAACAATTCTATATGTTACTCAGTGTTCATCACAATAAGTGTACTTTGATACCCTTTATCTGTTTCACCCATCACCCCACACACCTCCTCTCTGGAAACCACCCGTTTATTCTCTGTATTTAAGAGTTTCGGTTTTGCTGTTGTTTGTGTAAGGACCTTGGCTTTTACTGAGTGAAACTGGGAGCCTCCGTATTTCATCCAGGAACATGCCTATGTTTTGCCATTTTTCAGACCATCTTTTTGTCCATCAATAAAGTCTTAACGTTTTCTTCATATAGGTTTTGTGCATTTCTTTTTATGCTTAGTCTTAGATATTTTAAGATTTTGTTGTTAATATGAATGAAATCTTTCTTCCATCATATTCTCTAATTGGAAATTGCTACTGATTAATAAAACTACTAATTTTTATATACTTGTTATGTATCTGGAAGTCTCTTAATTTTCATGAAGAGGTTATCAACTTTACCCCCAGCTTAGGTGGTTATTAGTATGTGAATCTGCTCTGTGCTCGTAACACCACCTTCCCCATATGCTGGTGCCTTAAAAATTCTTAAAATGTACTAGTCTCGGGGTATCTTTCTAAGTCTTTTGTCCCAAATCTGCTCCATTGCATCTATTAGGATGGCTGCTACTAAAAAAAAAAAAAAAAAAAAAAAAAAAAAAAAAAAAAAAAAAGTACTGGCAAAGATCTGGCGAAATTAGAATGGCTCGTGCACTGTTGATGGGAATATAAAATGGTGCAGCTGTTATAGAAACAATATTGTGAGCCCTCAAAAAATTAAAAATAGAATTACCATACTATCCAGCAATTCCACTTCTAGGTATATACGCCCCCCCCCCCCAAAAATCAAAAGCAGGAACTTGGAGAGGTATTTGTACCTCATGTACCCATGTTCATAACAGCATTGTTCATAATAGCCAAGGAGCAGAAGCAATCCAAATGTCTGTCAGCACATGAAAGGATAAACAAAAGTGGTATATATACATACAATGTAATATTATTCAGTCTTAAAAAGGAAGTAAGTTATGACCATGTTACAACATAGATGAACCTTTAGAACATTATGCTAAGTGAAATAAGCCAGTCATAGAAAAATACATACTATATGATTCCACTTATATGGGGCACCGAGAGTAGTCAAATTCATGCAGACAAAAAGAATGGTGATTGCCAAGGGCAAGGGGTTGGAGGAATGGGGAGTTAGTGCTTAATGGGTACAGAGTTGCAGTTTAATAAGATGAAAAGAATCTGAGACGAATGGTGGTAATCGTTGCCCAAAAGTGTGAATGGACTTAATGCCACTGAACTGTACACTTAAAAATGGTTAAGATGGTAATATTATATAAATTTTACCAATTCAAATTTTTAAATTAAAATTTTTAAAATCTGTTCCATTAATAATTTTGTGTTTCTTGTTGCTACTCTTTTATTCTGTGAATTTTTGTCCTTTGCTTTGAGCTCAACCTTCCTCACTGACCTTTGTCTCCAATGTTACCTTTGTCTGGGCCTGGAACTCCTTGAGTCCCTCAACATTCACCTTTGTCCAGATTACGGTCCCTTTATTTGGGAGCTCTTGTTAGCCTACTCTTTTTTTTTTTAAGCCAATCTTGCTCCTAAGACCCCCAAGTTTGGGCCAATCTCACTTCCAAAGAAAGATCTGAGAAATAAAGCACACAAGGGGCACCTAGGTGGCTCAGTCGGTTAAGCGTCCAACACTTGATTTCAGCTCAGGTCATGATCTCATGGTTTATGGGATCGAGTCCTGTGTCAGGGTCTGCACTGACAGCATACAGCCTCCTTGGGATTCTCTCTCCCTCTCTGCCCTTCCCCCGCTTGCATGCTCTCTCTCAAAAATAAAATAAAAGAAAAAAAGAAAAGAAATAAAACACACAGTTTTAGAATATACGCTATCTATATTCCAGGTATAACTATGAACTTAATGCTGTTTAATATAAATCAAGAAATGAGATTTATGGAGAATTGCTTGAAGGATACATAGTTTATCCACTGCCTGGAATCAGTTCGCTTGTGTTTTTTTTTTGTTTGTTTGTTTGTTTTTGTTTTTGTTTGTTTGTTTTTTGTTTTTTTTTAGTAACCTATATACCCAACGTGGGGCTTGAACTCACAACCCTGAGATCAAGAGTCATATGCTTTATTGATTGAGCCAGCCAGGGACTTATTTTCTAAGCCAAGCCTCCATAGATGAGCTCTAGAAACTTTGTGAACTGTGTGAAATTGTCTGTAAAAACCTGTGCATTTTTTATGAGAGGTCCTAAGATTTTAAAAGTTTTCAGTATGTTCTATTATCCACTCTCCCCCCAAAATAGTTGAGAATCTATATAGTCTAAAATTTGTTATTCCTTGGATTGCAACAGATAATCAAAGCCTTTCCTCAACTGAAATGTTCTGCCCCAAGTTCAGAATGGCTTTTACCGAACAATGCTTTGGCACTATGCCAACTGCCTACATGGAAAGACATTAAAAAGAAACAGCCTCAGTTCTAAAAAATGTGTTTAGGGAATTACCAAAGATGGGCACAGATCGGCCTGCATATCTCAAGATCTTAACCAGATAATAGGTCTGTATAGGCAGAAAAATGCTGATGGTATCATGAGACAAGAACAGATTATGAACAAAGCCAAGGAGAATGAAATTCTTTAGGTAAGAACTGAGCCAAACCTATTAGCAGCACTAAAGGTTCTTCCTTCAGGGGTGCCTGAGTGGCTCAGTCTGTTGAATGTCCAATTCTTGATTTGGGCTCATGATCCCAGGGTCATGGGATCGAGTCCCATCTTGGGCTCTGCGCTTAGTGTGGAATCTGTTTAAGATTATCTCTTTCCCCCTCTGCCCCTCTCTCCTGCTTGTGCTCTCTAAAATTAAAAAAAAAAAAAAAAAAAGGAGTGGTGTGTCTGGCTGGCTCAGTCGGTTAAGTCCAACTTCAGCTCAGGTCATCATCTCACGGTTCATGCGTTTGGGCCCCACATCGGGCTCTGTGCTGATAGCTCAGATCCTGGAGCCTGCTTTGGATTCTGTGTCTCCCTCTCTCTCTGCCCCTCCCTGACTCATGCTCTGTCTCTGTCTCTCAAAAATAAATAAGCATAAAAAAAAAATAAAGTTTCTCCCTTCATAAACGTAAGTATG
This sequence comes from Herpailurus yagouaroundi, assembly GCF_014898765.1. NCBI lineage: Eukaryota > Metazoa > Chordata > Mammalia > Carnivora > Felidae > Herpailurus > Herpailurus yagouaroundi. The sequence goes on along the minus strand of NW_024412401.1, from coordinate 20,633,140 downwards.
GAACTTGGAGATCCACTAATGCAGATACTAATGAATCTTTAGATAAACGCATGTAACATTTTATGTACACATTAAGTATACATAATTTAAAGAAAGGTTCAAACCACAAAACATTATGTGAAATTTGTAACAACTCTCCCTTCCCAATTTCAGGAAAATTCTCTTTTATGTAGCTCTCACTTTCCTTGATTTAGCTAAAATCCATCTACCCATTGTTCAAAGCTCAGGTTTTTTGTTTTCAAAAAATATTTTATTTATTTTTTTAAAGGCTCCACACCCAAGAGTCGCATGCTGTATCAACTGAGCCAGCTAGGCACCCCATCAGCTTTTAAAATTATGACAATAAATGTAATTCAAATAGAATTGCTTTTGTTTCACTAAACTGAAAACCACCCCCTCGCTTCCTCAAACACACACACACACACACACTCACAGCTCTTTTACTGTTTTTATAATTCTCCAAAAGCATATCCACAAAGAACTATGACAAAGTTTTCCTTTTGTTGGAGGCAACCCTCCCATATAGCCAAAAGTCATTTGGTTGGAATTATGTAGAGAGTTTGGTTCCAGACCAAAGTCTAAGCATTCTCCAAAATAGCACTAACAGAAATTGACTGATATTAATGAGGTAAACTGTGATACTTTGGATGCAAAGTATATGGTCTGGGATTGGAGAAATGAGTTAAGTTAGATCTCTATAAAAAGAGAAAGAAATTCAACAAGACCCTTTTGATTGTCTTATCTTAAGCTCACGTGGTAAATGAAGGATGTCGAGAGGAGTGTTCAAATCATGATTCATCTTACTATAATATCCATAATTACAATGAAATCAATGAGCCCACTGAAAGTCTCTGTTGGACTACTCCTATTTCTCCCTAGAAAGTTCACAGATGAGAAACATGCTCTCACCTTTACTTTTTGCTAAAGACACTTTATACCATGGCTATCACAGCAGACCTTTGGCTTTCTGTTTAAACACCTTCAAAATTAAATCACTAACCTGTCTGCCTCAAGTCTTTAGGTAGAGTATTCCTGTCACTGCCCCTCTAAAAAAAACAAAAACAAAAACAAAAACAAAAAAACCCACTCAAACATTAGTCTCTATGTAAATTAATGTGAATTAGTATCCTCTGTGGTTATAACCAAAGACTTTCTGGAATGACCTCAAGTTCAATTCTGTATTTTTCTCTTCCTACCTTTGCAGCAAAAATTTTTTTCAAAAGCCAGGTCAGAGGGAAGTCAAATCTGAGTCCTCCCCTAATAGGCTTCTTGGGAGATCCAAAATTGTAAGGAGCTTCTTGGTGGGCTTCAGTTCAATCCTTTAAACACTACTCTGAGAGCATAAGTGATCAATTTCTTGGCTTTGTGGATAGAACACTGTATGGTATAGTACTAAGCAAATATCAGTTCTGATGTTGAAGCTGAGCACTTACCTGAAATAAAAGGTTTTATGTATTTCATTTCAGAGAAACACCACCTAAGGATAAAACAAAAGCTCCTGATTAGTCCAGGCCCTGTTGATATAATATTTACTATTTATCAAAATTTACCATGTCTTGGTCGCTTCACTCTGTGCTTTACATAGATCACCTTAATTTTCACTAAAATCTGGGCCTAGAAAAAGGGTATTACTCTTTCCTACAGATGAAAAACCTGAGGCCTAAGATAAAGTGGCTTGCTCAGGGTCAATACAATCAGACAGCGGTAGAGTCACAGTGGTAGAGATTTGAATTCCTGCTTGCCAGACTGCTCTTGACCACAATTCTGTATCATCTCTCTTGTGCACTTGGCACATGAAGAGACAATTGTCAAGTTACTAGGCAGTAACTGAGGGCAGTAACTAGGGCAGTAACTGAGAACTGTGGTTATGGTTCAGAAGTATAAAGTCTTAAATGCCCACATTCTTCTCTTTCATAGATCTGGCACTGAGCTCAGGAGGAAATCCACTATTATACTATGTCCCCACATTTCAGCATCCCTTATTTCTTTACTTTTGACTCAGAACCTCCTACAGCAATCTTCCCCACAAGCATGGTCCATGAACCAAATATTTCAAAAACATGAAAAGTCTCTGAAAAAACAACACACCTGGCCCCCACTCTGGATGTACTGACTCAGAATCCTTCAGAATCTCAGAGGAGTGACAACAAGAAACTCAGGAGGTCCTTTTGCCTATAAAATTTTAGACTATTGCCTTGCAGCAAAACAGCTAGCATAAATGAAAGGAGGTAAATTGAAAGCTAGCTTCAGTAATAATCAGTCTGACATTGGGTCAGATTGGTATTAAGAAAAAGATAGGACAGAGATCTTGTGAGAAGGCATAGAGTCACAACATTGTTTTGAAGCTGGAAGAGATCTTGGAAATTGTCTAGTCTAATGTTTTTCTAACAGTGTTCCATGGAGCCTTAGGAGTTCTAAAATGGGATATTTTAGCTTCTGCAGAAGCTCCACTGGTAACCTGGAATTTTGTGTAAGATCATATCTGAATAATGGTTTTGCTGATTTAAACAAACAAAAGAAACCTTGGTTGCAAACGAGGAGTTAAAAAAATTTTTTTGAGGTCCAGCTTTCATCCCAAATCAATTAGATCAAACTTGTGCTAGTTAATACCGGGCATCAGCATTTTCCAATACCAGGTGAATTCAGTGTAGCCAAAGTTAGGAACCACTGTACAAATCTGCTCTGTGCTTCCTCACTTGAAATAAAACAAAACTAAGACCCAAAGAATTTAAAGGAGGTTTGGATTGAAACCAGAATCTCTTGACTTCTAGCTCAATATACTGTGTTGTACTCTCCACAATCCAGAATAAACCAATTATTCCTCTAAGACAGAGAGCACAAAAATCAAGATTATTATATAACCTCACATTTACAGAGTTCTCTGGACTTTAAAGAGTACTTTATATTCTCTTTTTAGATTCTTATAAAGATACTGTGAATTAGATAGGACAAAACTGTAACTGTTTTAGACATGAGGAAATCAGAAGTCAATTAAGTTAACTCACAGTGGCTTAGAAGTAAGGCCAACATTAAAATCTTTATCTTCTAATTTTGGATTAAGTAAATCTAATTTAGCAAGTGTTTGAGTGCCTCATATGTGTTAGTTAAACATGGCCTAAGATGCAAAAATAAGACATTATCCATGCCCTCAATTAGTGTACAAATTTCTTAGAAAAAACAGAGATAACTAAAATACTGTGCTGTCTGGCTTATCCCTTGGACTAGCAGAAGCTGAAAACACTCCTTGATTGGCCTTGATAATGAAGTCCAATTCTCTTCAAATTCAGTCTGTGGCTTCTAATTTCTTTCTGGCTATGGAAACTAATTTTAGGGAACTCAAGGGATTTGTACATAGCTATTGCACCTGTAGGCAAGGCCACGGGAGCTGAAAAATGTTTTGATGGGGGAGAGAAGATGGGTGCAATTTCAGTGAGGTTCATTTCATAATCTCTGAAGCCAAGGATATGATTCAGCAAAAGACTGGTATATTCCAAAACAAAGGACTGGATGGATAAGAAAGAGTATTCACATAAATAATTATTTCCTTTTCCACAGCATTTTAATAACTAGACAGCTTATAATTTATGTTGAAGATAAGTACTATACACCAAAGGGGAAAATAACATGTAAGAAAGAGTATTTCTATCAGTAATTCAGAGAGGTGGAGAAGGTCACAGATGGACAGGAATGTTCAGACAACTTTTGCATGAGGAATTCATCATACATTGCAAAATGTTGCCATCCATATTTTACTACATAAAAGATAATGAAAGAGCCAGGAAACCATGTTTTATTTATGAACTGAAACAAGTTGGCCAAGAATGGTCTATCACAGTTATTCTCAAACTTTAACTTGCATCAGAATTACCTGGAAGGCTGACTCTCATAAACTTCTGATTCGGCAGGTCTGTGGTAGGGCCCAGTGATTTACATTTCTTACAAAGTCAGGTGATGGTGATGCCATGGGTTCAGGTCTCACCATTTGAGAACTGCTGGTTTATCATAAAGTCCACAATATACTAGATACACACAGGTGTGCACACTTGCTTTTTGCAAATTATGACAATTTAGTTAATTCTCTACTATTGACTTTGTAAATTATACTCTCCCCATCAACCTAATGGCCAAACAGTAAGACTAAATTAGGAAGAAGTTACAGCTAGTCACTTAAGAAGACCATCTATTTAAGAGCACAAATGAATAAGTTTATGAAATACATGTTTGGGTACACAAAAGTGAGGTACATCTAACAACTAGGAAATGACATTGCCCTTTAAAAGCCTTTACTTATCTTGAAGCAGACATGAATTTTGGTTTTTTTGCTTAAGAGAACACTCTTTGGACCTCTCTATACCTTAAATGGTACCCAAGATTCCATCCTCATTTTTTTCAACGTTTATTTATTTTTGGGACAGAGAGAGACAGAGCATGAACGGGGGAGGGGCAGAGAGAGAGGGAGACACAGAATCGGAAACAGGCTCCAGGCTCTGAGCCATCAGCCCAGAGCCTGACGCGGGGCTCGAACTCAGGGACCGCGAGATCGTGACCTGGCTGAAGTCGGACGCTTAACCGACTGAGCCACCCAGGCGCCCCCATCCTCATTTTTTTTTCTCACTACTCTTCCTGAGTTTTCTTAACTACCCCCCAGCTTTATTTATATCAATGGTTAATGACTTTGTTCAGGTTAAGAAATTCCTTTGAGAATATGATTAATGCTACAGACTTTCTTCATAAAACTAAATGTACACACCTATATACATTTTACATCCAATTCAAGACATTCAGAGATTTTTCACTCAAGTCCAAAGGCCCCAGGTTAAGGATTCCCTATCTGTATGATCTGTAATGATTCAAACATCTATATTCTTCAGCCTTATTTTTTATCCTGAGCTTCAGTATTACATATCCAAATATCTACTTAACATCTGTTTTTGGATGTCACACAAATGTCTCAAAATCTATAGGTACAGGGCACCTGGGTGTCTCAGTTGTTTAAGCGTCTGACTTTGGCTCAGGTCAAGATCCCACAATTCATGGGTTCAAGCCCTGTGTCAGGCTCTGTGCTGACAGCTCAGAGCCTGAATCCTGCTTGGATTGTGTGTCTCCCTCCCCTCTCTGCCCCTCCCCACTCATGATCTGTCTCTCTCTCTCAAAAATAAACAAACATTAAAAAACCTTTTTTAAAAACCTATAGGTACTGAGGAATGACTGCTTAATATGGATGGTGTTTCCTTTTTGGGTGATGAAAAAGCTCTGGAATAATTAGTGATGGTTGCACAACATTGTGAATATACTTAATTTCACTGAATTGTGGTTATATTTTTATACGGTTATAGTAGTGTCACTTGTGTATTTTACCACAATTAAAAAATCTACACTCACAAAACTGAAATCATCTCTATTCCCCATCTCTCACACCCAAAATCTGCGTTCTCTTGTATTTCCTTTGAACATCAGTTACTAATCATTTACCTAGTGGCCCAAGCCAGATACTCGAGAGTCATCTTGACAGTGCTCTCTTTCACTCTTCCATTTGTAATTAATCATGAAGTTCTGTATATTCTCTCATTAAGATTTAAATTGAGACAGTCACCTACTTCCTCTATTTCCAAAGCTTCTAGCTAAGTTCACCATTAACCTCAGAGACTCCAGTTTTCCATCTTCCCAGCCTCCAATCCTCACAATCACCCCCAGGACAAAGGCATTACTATCCCCATTTCACAGCTAAGGAGACTAAGCCTTAGAGTGTACTTGCAATTTGAACTTAGGTAAAAGTTTCTGGGAAAGAGTCCACAGTAGTGACTTTTCCTTCCCTAGATCCCTTGTATGCTGGTTATTCTATGTGTTGTGTCTCCTCCCACCCAACTCCCTCTGCCCTGTTCTGGGAAGCTGACCTCTATGGACTACATCACCCGGACTACCTTGTCCCTGAGCTCCTATCTGAGTTTTGCCAATGGAAGGTACTAGCTGGAGACCTGAGGGAAGGAAGAGAGAGAAAGATTATTTTATTTCTTTACTTCCTTTCTGCTTATTGCAGCTGCTTAGTCCTTATGGTCATAGCTCTTGTCAGGCAGTTCCTCTTCCAGATTGTAGCTGTAGGTGGGCTCTGGTAACAAGACCCCCTTCCCCTTTCCTTTCAGGCCTAGGAGTCCTACCATTCCTTTCTAGTTTCTGTTAATACTGACCATACTTCTATAAATAGCCCTTTGGTTAAACTCTCTTCAGTTAAACTTTTTTGAATGCACCAGCTGTTTTTCTGCAAGGATTTTGACTGATAAAGTAGGAAAACAATGAATCATACGTTCCTGTACTTTCATTCAACTTCTAATATCTATAATAGAGTCTCCTTCCTTTCCTGTGATCCAAAGTTTTCCATCCTTCTGAGACTACCTGGTCTTCCAAGAAATCTCTCTAAATACTGTAACCTACAGAACAATACTGTCGTTACCACTATTGTGCCGAATCTAATATGACATTAGTACTCTATTGTCCTCTAGTTCTGATTGATAAATTTTGTCAGTCTGACCATCCCTGCAAGGCAATAAGCTCCTTAGGTGTAGGGAACTTCAGCAATTAGAATCTCTAATGACAAACATATTTTAGGGGGAAGGAACCTTAGAGGTTACCCTAACTTCCTTATTTTATAGATTGGAGGTTCAGGTTTACACAGCTATGAAATAGTGGCAAACTGAAGTCCATAATCTAGATTCTTTCTATTGCTTCATCATGCTGTGATACTACACTGGGTACTTAGTGGACACTCAATATGCTGGTGACTCACTCCTAAATGCATTCAGTTTTTGTTTGTTCAATGCTAGGCCCTGTGCCTAGATACCTATCTGGCACACAGTATGTGCTTGGCAAATATTTGCTCATTTGAACCTGCAATGAAAGACTAATTCCTTGCAGGTTAATCATATAAACTTGCTCATATAAACTCAGAGAATCATTTATAATAATAATCCCTTATACACCTGGAGAAAATGTGTATTTTTCAACGTGCTTTCACATTTAAATGAGCCCATTTGCTCCAAGGTAGACATAGCAGAAATTATTAGTCTGTTTTAACAGATACAGGAAAGAGTCTCTGAGGAGTTAAAAATCAAGGTCCCTTTACTCGTATGTAGCAGAGCTGAGACCAGTATTCATGTTTTTTGACACTCCAATACCATTTTGACTATTCCATGTTGCTTCTTCAGGTTTGCTTTCGCATCTAAGTATAGCAGGTTCATTCAGGAAATTCATCTAAATATTCACAATGAATAGGTAGATCATACACTTGTGCTCAAATGATTTTGTCCCTTTAAAAATCCACTGTTAAAGGTATTTCTACTTCTGATTAGGTACAGTCTGCAGAATATCACCATTCTTGATTATTACAAGGCCTGTTATTTCTCTCAGAGAGGAAGGTTACCATCTGTTGTGTTCTAGAACAAGGGATACAACACTTTTGAGACATCACTTCCTGTATAGACCAGAGCCAGGTGCTTTTATAAGTAGGTGTTGGAAAAGAAACAAACAACCTCTTGTCCTTGGCGTGACCTCACTGGAGAGGGGATGACACAGTGGCTTCCTTCAAGATCAAATGCCAGAGAGGTACCTATAAATATTTTTATTGCATCCTCTCACCAAAAACACTTTGGTATAGAGTTCACCTGGGTTTTAGCTACTAGGATGATTTCTGATCCTAATCAAAGCATTGCAGAAACCAAAGACAACCTATAGATACGTTATCTATCTTCTTTGGATTTCAGTTTCCATTAAGAGCTCAAAGTATTGGCTCAGAAAAGGACCCAAACCAAAGTCCTACATCAGGGGTCACAAACTCAAATGCCTACCAGATGCCAGGCAAATAAAGCAAAGCCTACTGTAAGAAAACAAGGAGTAATAGAGTCTGTAATAAACTACAGTAAATTAACACTTGCTTCTCAACTCCAACCACCAGTTGCTTTGAGGGGAGTGTGAGCTAAGAGTCAACAGTTTTTTTTTTTTTTCATTTTTAAAACTGGAAATCCACATTTTTTAAAGTGTGAAGTTTGGTTTTAAAAAGCTACTAATTCAGGGGCGTTCTGGGTGGCTCAGTCGGTTACGCGTCCGACTTTGGCTCAGGTCATGATCTCAGGGTCCATGAGTTCACGCCCCCGTCGGGCTCTGTGCTGACAGCCTGGAGCCTGCTTCAGATTCTGTGTCTCCCTCTCTCTTTGACCCTCCCCCGTTCATGCTCTGTCTCTGTCTCAAAAATAAACAAACATTAAAAAAAAAAAAAAGCTACTAATTCAAACTTATAAGCCTGTTGCAAGCCTTGGGTAGCCAGCTAGAGTTTGACTTTTCTTTATGAATAGGTCTCCTGTGTCATATAAAAGAATTGTAGCAAAGTGTCACTTTCAAGTCAAATGTGGGGTAAGATTTATGCCTCTCCGTGAATGCGTATAGTGTTGGGAGAAGTGGACAAATTCCATGAGTTAATAGGAAAGTGCCCTAGATAGGGATTTGGGGATCTATTTCATAAGGTAACTGAATAAATGTGTCCCACTTTGGGAAGTATTTGGTGGGGGATAAAGATCCCCTTTGTTAGGCATCTGGGTAAATAGATCTTCTCTGGAATGTCTTGGAAACCCTAAGTATACTCAAATACGAGAAGGGAGCAGTAAGCTTGAAGAGTATCGGGAGAACAGTTTACAAGAGGAAGATGGACAGGTAAAACTGCGAAGTACAGAGCTGTACGAATGTCGGTAGTATGTGGGTACAATCTCTTCTGTGTTGGGAGGGAGAAGGCAATAACCTCTCCTACGGCGCCACCTTCAGGCGTTTCTTGCTCACCATTGCTGCACCGCCGTCAACTCCAGCAGCCTCCATCTTAACGCTTTCTGCGCAGGCGCCCTAGAGCCCCAGGGTCCAGCCTAGAGCAGAGCCCCGCCCCTGCCCACACCCCTCTCCTCTGGAGCCAGCCAACCGCCCCTCCCCACCAGTGTTTCTCGAAGGGGTCCTGGAGTAGTTGGCTTGTCTTTACGTACTGGAGTGCTCTCTGTGCAGGCTGCTGGGCAACAGAGAAGAAATACTCAGAGCCTGCCTTTGGGCAGATCACAGTCTTATGAGGGAAGACAGACAAATTGTAACTAATTAAAGTGTTGTGTGAAGGGGTTCAGGTTGGTTGGGTTCTAAAGGCTGCTAGTAAGTATCAAAACCTAGAAGACAGTGGAAAAGGCTGCAGGCCATTCTAGCAAGGGGGAACTCAATGTGCAAAGAAAGGCACAGAGAGGTAGAGGAGTGCACAGTGTGGTGAGGGTGAGGAGGGGTGGGGGAGGGGGAAACCGCAGGGACTTGGGGTTTAGAATAGCTACAGGATGGTGGGCAGTGTCTGCACTGTCCTGGAGGGTCTTAGAATTTTTCAGCCTGAGGGCTGTGATAGATAACAACTAAACAGCTTTAACAGGAGAGACTTACCAGAGTAGGTGAAGAGGGCAGGGGCAGCATGGAGGCAGGTGATAATCACAGTAATCCAGACAAGAGGAACTAAAGGCCACTACTCCACTTGTGGTACTGGGAAATGAGGTGAGACAGTGGATTCAACAGGCAAGTTTGAGGCAGAAATGATAGAGGGCAACTGGTTTGGGGAAAGAGAAGGAGGAAGTTTAAAAATGACTGGGGAACTGAACTGCAAGGGTTTATTTAGCAAGCAAATGGAAATGAGCTGGAAGACTGGAGTTAATCTGTCCTGTGCTCCCATTCAGCCCCCACCCCACAAGGGCTGAGAGACTAGGTGAGCGCTCTTCTTGCATAAGCTTCTGATTTCCAGACCAGGAGATCTCACTTATACCTTGTTTTCTCCCATATAGGAGACTTCTACTCCAGCTTTTCTTCTGGAATTTTCCCAAATGAAAGGCCAATGTGCACTCCTAGGCCTACTCCTCTGTCCTGTACTGGCAGCCTCAGCCCTCTACCAATCTCCAGAGGCACACATCTCCCCAGAAGACCCTTACCTTGTCTTCACAACATGGACTAGTTTTCACTAGCGTATGTCATCTGCTACTCTTCTGGACCTTTTGCAGGGAGCTGATGCCCTGAATCCCATGACTCTGTTAACTGGATTGGTGGTCTCAGGTCCAGGCCAAGATGCTAGCCCATTACCTGCTTTACTGCGTGGTGCTTATCCAAAACTCCTTTAGGTCCCACCACTTGTGAGGTGGTGAGGAGGGAGGAGGCAGCGAAGGGCCAGGGGTACAAAATCTACCATTATACAGGATAGTCATTTCTACAGTTTTCCACACTTTAGCAGAATTACCAGACCCCAAAGGCTGCTATAAGATAATTTATTACACACTAGCCAAAAATGTCCTGTAACAATGGCACATACAATAATTAACAACAGCAAAGATGCTTAGTTTCTTGTTTCATGTAACGGCCAGCACAGCTATGGATAACACAGAGTCCTCAGGAGGTCCAGGAGGCTGCTACCAAGGGTATTCAAGAACCGTGTCACATCTCTGATGAAGGGTCTGAGAAGTCCATATGATCTCCTGAAAGAGTTCATCTCTGACCTCCCAGAAAATGTTGAAGCCCCCTCCATCCAGCTTGTACAGAGGAATCATAGTCCAAGTTCCCTCTGTAGGGTTGAACATCTGTGAGGGGAACAGCATCTGACCTAGACGAAAGGGAGTGAGGCCAAAGACTAGATTCTTTCTGCAAAGGGGAGGACAAACAGAAGACAGTGGCCATAGGTGAAGAGGACTCTTTCTAGACTGGTTTCTACAATTTTTGGCTTTGTTCAGGGCCTACCCAAGAAGAAAATACAGCCCTCTCTCCTGGATCCTCCAACTAGGCCTCAGGTGCATACACAAAGGAATAGCCGCTCATGTCTTGAAACATCACTGCTCCCTTTCCTATAGGAGAGAGGGAGGGGGACTCTTGGGCAGGTAGCCTGTGGTGCTTGGGTTCCAAAGAATATTCCTGCTCAGGGCTCTGAAGTTATCATGTGAACCTCATTCTACTCATGACATATAATTTGGAGAAAAGGATTAGCAAAGGTCATTTCTAGAAGGTATCTTGTCCAGTTTCAAAGCCTTGTTTTCACAAAACCAGTGGATCCTGGTTTTAGACTGCTTGAGGGACAGTCTAAATTCTAATTTGTATGTTCCTGCCCTGGCATACTCCAATCCAGACTATAGGGCTCAGTGACAACTGTAGGCTCAACTGACTAGCTAACCAGGCACATGCTTCAGGCTCTCTAATGGTTCAACAAGAACCATTGCTCTTCTAATGGTTTATATGTATGGATCTAACTGAATAAGGTGTGGCATGGAGAGGGGTAGAGATGGGATAGGGGGTGAAGGGGTGTCTACCAACAATAATGGCTGACACTCTTAGAAATGTCTGTTCTACCTCCCTATGCAGTAACCCTGACAGCCCAGCTCCTAGCACCACAGACATGCTGGTCAGGGACTCCTGAGCCTTTCTGAGAAAATATTCTCACCACCCCAAATTTTTCCTTAAACTGAAGGAGTCAGCCTCTTGACTATGAGGACCCTAAGCTGGATATATAGTAATTCTCACTGGCCCTGATTTGTGAAACTGATGCCATCCAGTTGGCACAGGAACCTGGGTGCTCAGCTCCCCTCTTCCATGGAACGAGACTCCGATTTGAGCTTCACAAACTCCCGAGCCACTTCGTCATTGCTCCTCTGAGACAGAATCCGGAGAATAGTCATGCCTGTCTCATCCATGTGGATCTTCCGGCCCAAGGGGCACCAGCAAGCACAGCTTCCCTTGGCTGCCACATCCCTCAGAGGCATCACAGCCAGCCCCAGAACACGATCCTCCCGGGCAAAGCAGTAATCCTTCACACATATTTGCAACTCATAGGCTTCTGGCCCCTCTTCATTTCCCAGGAGGCTGTGAGCATAGGATGGGTGGAGGAAGGAGGCCAGAGCTGAAAGAGCCTTCAACTGAATTTTCCCCAGCCACCATCCAATCCATCCCTCTTCTCCCCTCTCAAGTCTTACCCCCCAGCTCACCCCCATCCCAGAGTCCTGCAGGTTCCCCACCCTGTAACTCACAAGTGGAATGTCTCATTATACTTGGGAGCCCAGTTGTTGCTCTTCGACTTGGTTGTGAACTTCCTCTTCTTATCACTTTGGTGTGGGCCAACCATGGTCACTTCCACAAAGGGCCGGAACATACCTGCTGTCTGCCACTTGAGGTCATTGGCAGCCACCACTGCCCAAACAAGAGAAGCCTGTGAGGGATCCTACCAAGTGTTCCCAATTCTTGAGCCCTAGGTGGCATTCCCCTTGGAGGAAGGCTAAGTTAGAGGACTGGGATAAGCAGCCCCTGTCTTCAACTGATGAGGCCACTGCATAAGAAAAGGTCGGAGACCTGTAAGTCTGTGCCACTCACCTTTCACTGTGACCTTGTGCTCCCCAGTTCCAGGATGTGTAAACAAATCCACCTGAATAGAGATTTCTCCCACAGGATCATCCACACCAGACCCTGAAGGACAGATGGACAGTTGATCCCTCATTGGAGAACTCTAAGACATCAGGCCTAATTATCCCAGGTGAAACTGAGGAGTTAGGAAGCCCACTTTACACCCTAGAGCATGAAGCAATCACCTAAAATAGCCATGGGGAAGTAAGCAATGGGAGAAGGGAAAGGAAGGGGATAAAGAATGAGGCTGCGTATTAAAGTACATTAGGCTAACAACATTTTAGGTGTAAGGTCTTCCAAAAGTGCACAAGGAATCTGTCAGTTTCCCCAAACCTCTCCTATCTCCTAGGATGAAGAATTTTTCATTGAAAGGTACTGGAGGACAGTACTGCCACCCTCTATCTTTGTCTGGGAACTAAGTCCACCCTGTGGTGTCTCAATGGAACAATGTGGGTCCCTTCAAGCCAAAAGCAGCACCCTCCCACCTACCTTCAGAATCCTGAAGGTCACTGCTTGGGAGGCTGCCTTGCTCAGACTCTGTCCTACTCAAAACCTGGACCCCTCTACAAGCAACTTCCCAGACCCAATCTCTAGCCAGTCTGTAGGCTCCCCTAAGCAGACATCTCACCAGAGATAAAACTTCTGCACCCCAGATAAAACTTCTTTATCCTAAGGTGGAAGGATGGGGGAATCCCAAAGACAGAACCATTATTAACCCCATCTCGGACTGTATTAATACATCACTCATCTCTGATACTTGGGATGGAGCTTCTGAACTTTGACACATGGCTCCCCTACAGCCAGCCTAAGAAGCTCATTCTAGTTCACAGGGGACAGGTGTTAGCCTATGTTAGATTCATGTGTGCAAGGTGTACAACATAAACATACCCTTTTCCGGCCGAATGTCCTCATTAGCAGTGAACCTAATACCTTTCCCATCATGCACTGAGTGAGGAAAGGCAAGTCAAGAGGTAGTAGCAGCAGTAGGATAGAAAAGAAGAACCAGTTAGAGGTCTAAGGAGTTAATAGCCATTCAAAGCAACTCTACACATTTTCTGGGGGAATACAGAGATGAGGTGGAGAGGGAAATCAAATAGTTGAAGTCAGTGCCTGAATGCTCCAAATTAGACTTCATGGGTCAAGATCAATGTAATCATGGGGAAAAGCAGAATATACATAGAGAAGGTATCTGAAATCAGCAGGGCAGGAAAGAGAGACATTGCAGGCTCTAATTTCTTGGCCTTAAATAATAAAGCAACGGGTATAAAAGGTACACACATCCATCTCGATCCTCCCCCTGCAGTCCCCACCTCTGCTCTTACCTCATATGTGCCCATTTTAGCCTTTCTTCATCTTTACATCTAGCCTAAAACTCAGTATTTCTAAAAAGCCTTTTTGGATTAACTCAGATACTTCCCTGATGTTACAGGCCTTTCCGTGTACAACTCTGTAAAAGATCTCCCTGTCCCCTTGAACAAGGCTCATAACTTCTTTCCTCCCTTTTCTTCCTATCCTGGACTTAAAATAAGAACAGATGTGGAAAATGGAGCAGTACTGCAGGTCCTTTGTATCTTTTCACCTTCTATTAACTCTAGTCCAATGACTTGGATCCCACTTCCCCTCCAGGTCAGCTCTGTGCTCTGGATCAAAGGCTCAGTAAGGCCTAAGTCCTCCCATTCCCTCCATCAGGTTCTCTCCTCCAGGCAGCACACCTAAGTTTCCCAGAACAAGCAATAACAAATGTGCCTGAAAGTCTTTCCTGGGAAGGCCTGGCTCCTGGGTCAGGGTCAGAATTTCAGTCTGAACCATATCTATGTAGATGTGTTTTGTTATAGAGAGGCCTGCCTGGAGGCAGGGAGGGGTTCTGAGGACTAGAAGACACTGGGAGAAAACCAGCTGCCTAGTCCCTGTGCATTAGCATCACCCATGAGGCTGGATGGAGCATCATTTATGCACAGAGATCCATTATGCCCATGATCCACACCCTCCTTTCAACTGCTCCCATGGTTTGCCTCTCCTAGTTGTTGGTTTCCCCCCCCCCACCTCATCCACACTAGACAATCTATAAAGTATTTTTTTGCTTCCTCCCCCCCAGACAGTTTCCAACAAGGCTCCCAAAACTATGAGTCTTCATGAGTGTTTCAACAACTTATTCTCAAGGCTTTCCGACAAATATTTCCTAACAGGGTATGCTCTTTGAGCCGAATGAACATGTGCTAGCCAGGCAATGTCTGGGAAAAGAATTGCAGGCCCATTTACCAGGTCCCTGTGATTCTCCTGTCTGGTATGGGTACAGTGTGGAAGTGAGTATTGGGGTCCCTCAAGAAATCCTGGGGTCTGAGTTTGACAGGCTCTCTTAAGAAGTACCTGGATCCTCCTTAAGGGCTGGAAAATTTTGACTCCCTAGAGGCAGAAGTGTATCAAGGAGGGGAAGATAGGGACCTAAAGCCCTTAGGTCTTACCCTGGGCAGTCTGTGAGCGAACAAAGGTTTTGATAAGCGTGTCTGTGGTCTGTGTGTACAGAGATAGGGCATAACGTAGGGACTGTAGATCTGGGCTCTTCTCCAGGAAAGTTTTCTTCAGCCCATTACCTCCCGCGTGAAAGTATTGCTGAAAGACAAAAGAATACCTGCTACAGCCCCATCCCCTTACACGGAGGCAGCTTTCCACACTGTCCTCAGAGAAATCACATCTGAGCAGAAGCTCAATGAAGATGCCAAAAAAGGATGATGAGGACAATAAGCCATTAAATAAATAACAAGATGAGGAATACCATGTAGAGTCAGAATCTCTCAGATGAAATGTATTAGTTGGGTAGGAGCAGTAAGGGATGACCACATTCCTGGATGTGAACTTTGAAGTATGGATCTATCTAGACAGGCAAAGATCTGGAATAGAGCATTTTAGGCAGAGAGAGTAGCAAAGTACTTTTTTATCCCTCCGAACCCTTAAAGAACGTTATACTTATGGCATACCTCTCCCAAATGCCCTGCATCACACTTCATATGTACCTGCCTTATTACAGCTTTACCAAATTATAAGCATCTTAAAGCTAGGAACTATATCTGATTCTCTCTGTATCCTTCATAGTGCAGAGTACCATGTGCATAGGTTTCCCAGTTGAATGAATCAATGGGTACCAGGAAAAAAAAAATCCTTTGGAAACCCAAATGAATGTATACGTAAGTGGAAGTGGGAACTTTCAGCCAGATGTGGGGTATTAGGATCTGGAAGATTAATTCCCAGTGGAAAATATTCAGGAATGGCAATGAAGAACTAAGTGAACTGAACTGTACTCAAAACCCAGGAATAAGTGCTCTGGGTCCATGGTAAGTCATCTGAGACCATGCAGAATGGTCTGCTCCCAAGACCATTTTGGTTGCTCCCAAGCAGGAATATCAACATAGCAAAGAAAGAAACAGACATAAAAATCACTCCCTTCTGGATGTGGGGTGGCAAGAGCCCAAAGAACATCTAGTCTGACAGAGTAGAATGCCAATGCCAAGAGGTAGTATGACTGAGGTGGGGTAGTATGACTGTCTGGAGAAGGGGAAGGCTCCACCTTGATGGTGTCCAGAGCGAGGTCAAGGATGGCACACTGCTTTGGAGTGAGACTCCGTGTTTCCTCTCGAACCATGTGGTCCTGAAACCCCAGAGAAAGCAACAGCATCAGGACAACTTGGGGCTGTCATGAAAGTCTTTCTCCCACCTGCCAGCCCACAGTACATGTTCCTCTCATTCCCTTCCTCTTTAGTCTCCAAAGCTCACATTTCCTTCTTCCTGGCTCCCACTCACCCCCCAGCCTCAGAAGACTCCATCCATCCACAGTACCTTGAGTTTGGAAAGATTGCTCAGCTCCTTGGCAGCAGTGAAGATCAGCTGGGTGCCCTGGGCAGAAAAGAGATCAGTCAAAAGCAGAGAACTCCAAACTCGATCAGGAAGTGTGGAGCAAGATAGGGGAGACAGCAGGAGGAAGTGGAAGGGGCGTGTCCTTACCGTCTGGTCAGTGAGTGGGGGCAGAACAATCATCCTTTCCATTGTGTTCATTACCACCCGCCAGAGCTCCTTCAGTACACGCTTCAGGACTGTCTTCTCACACACAGTGGCAAAGAGTGTGAGGCTGTAGACCCACATAACAGGTAAGACTGAGAGTCTGAGAGACACCCCTCCCCAAGAGGCTTTTCGGATCGCCTCTGCCTTGTTTGTCCCAAAGGACAGTCCTGAGTGCTGTACTCACTTGCCATCCAGGAAGTCCATGAGAGGCCGGAGCACACTATCTGCATCCTGAGCCACTGAGGCCCTGGCGCTGGGGGATGCATTCCCTGGGCCCCGCACCTGGCCCAGGATGTCAGCCATTTGTCGAACACACTCATCAATCCGCACCTGAAAACTATACATGTGCCCACAGTGCAGCCCTCCCTTCCCCAAACACACATTGACCTTGGAGCAACACCAGCTGTTCCGTCCCACTCCAGCACACTCTGGTGCAGCTCCAGCAGGGACAGCCAACAGGAGAAGTGGGAAGATCCACACACCTACAAGCTGGATGGATAGGTGTGGGGCAGGAGTTCTGGGATTGGCCAGGGACCAGATCTCGCTCCGAGGGCTATGTGTTTTGGGGCCACTTACCTGTTTCCAAATACCATGCTGAGCTCATCCAGAACCGTATTCAGTTTCACCTGCAGCTCCTTCAAACTGTCTGCAGCTTCAGGATCCAACTGTATCCATAGAAGGTGTGTTTGGCTAAGCTGATTTTCATACCCTTTTCCTCCTTCCTGTGCCCCTAACTCCTCCCTCATAGAGCCTTTATCCCAATTCCTACTCAAATCCCTCAGCTTAAAGCAGCCCAGATCCTAAGCTAAATTCCTGGCCTATACCTGGTGAGGAGAGGGTAGAGATCTATGGCCAGAACGCTCAGGAACAAAGGTGAAGTGCAGCAACCCCACACCCCGAGACCTACCTCCTTGCCTCCCATGGCCTCAAACATTTTCTCCAGCTGGACTCTCAGTTGCTGCATGTTGTTCATCAGGATGCAGGGCTTTGGGGACAGATGGAGGTGTTGAGTCTTGACTGCTTTCAGCACAGGACCTATCAGCCTAGGGTACCTCTCTCATACTACTCCAAAAGCCACAGGGAATTTACAACACATAACCAAATACCGCTCTTCCTTCCTAATCACTGAGATGTGGAACCAATTCAGATAATTCTCCTTGAATGAAGACCAGAAGCAAATGTTTCTGTTTTTAAACCAGGTGGTGGGCCTCAGGTATTCATGGCATCATCCTTTATTAACTTTCTGTCTTAAGAGATTTTTTGCTGTGGCTATTGTTGTTGTTAAAAAAGAAAGACTAAGTAAAGATCTAGCTTAGTAGAAGATAAAGTACCAAATAGAGGCTCAGAGGAATTCCTAGTCAAGTTCTTCTCTTATGTGGCATAATCTCAAGCAAAGCCCTACTAGGAACCAAAAGTCAGGAGTATCATCCCCACCCTCAGCTCTGAGGATAGCCTTAAAAGCAAGGAAGATTCAAATGTCTTCCATTCTCTTCTCTAGGGTCCCAGGGCCTGACCCTCACCATTTTCTCCTTTTTGCAATAATCTGGGAAGCTCTTTGATAAGATGTCTGCATACTGCATCAGCACCTTCCCGATGGTCTGAAAAAAGAGGAGAAAAGGAAAGGAGAGGGAACCCTTAGCTCTCCCCACAGGGATCTTGCCTGAGGTCATATCCCTCATCCCAGAATAGTAACAAAAGGAAGGTAGAAGGGAATCTCACAATAAGGGGACAGAGCTTCCTCTCAACCCCAGAACAGCACCAAGACAAACCCCCAGTGTGCCCCAGACACAAGCAAATGAGAAGGGGGTAATGCCAGAGTTCCCCTGAAGGACATCACAGAGAGGAACTGTGCTTGGGCCTGTGACAAGGCCATGAGCCTGGTAGTGGCAAATGGAAAGGAGAAGGGAGAGTCATGGTCACCTTAGCAAATCTCCTCATGTAGTGGGCTAGGATGTTGGGGTCTGGGCATTCCAGCTTCCGGATGATCTCAAAGCTCTGGTTGAGCTGTGTGAAGACGTCCACCACAGAGCAAGAAAAGAGCGCATGCTCTGATGTCTGCTGGAACTAAGGAAGGCCAACAACAGGATCATCATCTTCAGCCACTACCTTTTCCCAAGTGTGCAGGGCTCAAAAGGACTCTGCCCAGCAGGAGTGGCTCTTTGGCCCTCAAAAGCCCTCCCTATGAATTCCACAGGGCAAGGAACTAAAGCCCTGGAACTTTTGCTGATAGCTAATTGCTGGGAGACCTGGCCTGACCCATGGTGCAGTCCAAGCTTCCAACTTACCCCATCCTTCTTATCTCGTTCCAGGGCCCCACGTAGGAATTCCAGGGACACATCTTCATTCTCATCCAGCCACTGCAGGACAAACTGCTCAAACCACCTGCAGCCAGGCAGGAGAATTGGGGGTTGGAGCAAGTGGTTGGCAAATGCTATGTGCCTAACAGCTACCCCAGACTCGGGTCTTCTGGAAAGTAGGGCATGGTTTGATGCTTTTCTCTTTCTACAACAGAGCCCAGAACTGGCAGTCTCAAGACTGGCTTACTGAACTGCATTGAAGACAATAGTCCTGCCCACCCCTAAAATGGAGGGGCCCCCTTCCCTTCCCTCTGTAGTGCCCGCATGATGACTCACACTGGGTACTCAGGCACCTGCCCCTGGAGGGCAGGCAGATCTCGCACGTATTCATTGTGGAGCCACTTCACCTTGAAGTGTAGGTTCATGTAGTCAGCACTCTTACACAGCCGGTCTTTCTCATGCTCTAGTGGTGGGGAAGGAGGCTGGGGTCAGGTCCCAGCAGTAGGAGCCATGGTTCCTGAACTTTCCCAAAGCAGCAGATCCGGTCAGGCCGCTCTATCAGATGTCTTAGAACAAGGGTGACTCCCAATCACTTCCTTACAACCATTTCCCCCAACCAGTACTCTGCTCTCCAAGAGCCTGGCCTAAATCTTCCTTTAGAGACTAAGCCAGACTCCCAGATAAGGCCTACAGTCTTCTAGCTGCTTTAGCTTTTGGAAGTGTCAACTGAGTAAATGGCCCCTGGTAAACAAGGCCAGAGGGTGCTAATGTTGATTAGTGAGGAGACTGCCCAGGACTAGAGCAGGATGGAGGTTCCCTAGGACTTCACTGATCCTAATAGCTGGGCCATTCCCTCAGATGGGCTTAGATGCAGAGATGAATAGCTATACATGGTATGAATGGGTCATTGACAACTACACAGAGACAGGGAAAACCAAATTGGGCCCACTTTGATAGAAAGAGCAGCTGAACAGCCGGAGTATAACAGCATCTTGAAGTAAACTGAAGGGCCCCGGAGCACAGCTGAGAGACTGAGAAAATGAACTCTCAAAGAAGTATGCAAATAAGAAGAGTCAGTTTGGAAACCGTGGAAACACAACCAGATGAAAGGGCTATCATGATGCAGAAAATGGGATGCTTATTATGGACTTTTAAGGTCATCTAGCTGGATCTCCAGAGTCTTCTGGAAAATCCAGGACAAACATCTCCCATAGCTTGCCCAGAATGTCTGGAGCACTGGCAACAACCACAGGTTCTCTTCATCCACCCCCTTTATAGATAAAGCATTAATCTGAATAATAAAAGCCTTATATATAACATAATGGTAAAAACAGGCAACTGGGTAAGAGTACTGAGCAATAGAGAAAAAAAAGGGCTCAGGGTCCTTGTGAACTCTACTGCTCAACTTTGAGTTGCTATGGGTGATGCTCTTCCATGTCAAGGCAGAAATCCAGTCTGGGGCAGTTGGCGCTTGTGAATTAGTACAACACACACTCAAGGAAGAAATGGGAAGCTGGGATTCAGTCTCAAAAGGTCCCCAGTCCCAGGAAATTTCATCTCCTGGTACAGCAGGTAGCACCACCTCCAGGACATCAGAGAGACTTCTCAGGGCTTGTCCCTTTGCTTTCCACCCACACTCTGCTGTCCTTAAACCAGTCCATGAACCTGGAAACATCAAAAGGCACCAGGAAGAGGGCTCTGCTTCCTTTATGTTCAGTAACCCACTAGAAGTGGAGGCAGAGCTGCTCCATCACTCCAAACCTCCCGAACTGCTTTCTTATAGAGACCAAGGTACTATATTTATTTAACTACCACTTTCTCTGTCAACCCATTATCTGTACTCTGGTCCCAAATCCCAATTTTTATATTAACTTCTGTGGTATGAAAACAGGATGACTGGTAAAATGCTGGTTGCGCTTTATTCTAACAAGTCCCACGGAGTCCTGCTCCAATAAAGTTGCTCGAGGTTGTTGCTGGGAGGTAGAAGTATGGGGGTGGTTAATCTTTCAAAATGGACAATCAAGTCTCTAAACCTTCTCCTGCCCCTGATTTCCACATTCCTCTCTCCATTCATTCATCTTTCATCTTTGAAGAGTTCTTTCAACCTCATGATTTCACTTATCTAGCTTGCTGGTATCTCCCCCAAATCTCTCTTTGGTTCTGATAATGTCTGCATAAGGCTTTGATGGAACATCTCACTTTGCCAGGATTTAACTCTAGCCCCCATCTTTCAGCATCTAAAATCTCTGGCTGAACTTTAACAGAGTATACATACTAATCATAGCCTCTTGTTCAATGCTGAGCTTCATCCTCAAGTCTTCCTTCCTCCTCTTGATTCACATCCAGTTAAATCACCAGTCCCTGCTGATTTTACCTCCAAAATTTCTCTGGAATCTAACCATTTCTTTTACACAGTCACTTGCTAGGTCTTGTTACCACCATTTCTGACCTGGATTACTACAATAGCCTCCAACTTGGTCCTTCCTCCTCCAATACAATTTCTTTCTTTTCTTTTTAAAAAATTTTTAATGTTTATTTAAATTTAACAAATTTTAAACTTTTTAGTTGTTTATTTATTTTTGAGAGAGAGAGGGAATGTGAGCAGGAGAAGGAGACCCAGAATACAAAACAGGCTCCAGGCTCTGAGCTGTCAGCACAGAGCCCCAAGCAGGGCTCAAACCCACAAAGGGCAAGATCATGACCTGAGCCCAAGTCAGAGACTCAACCTCAACCGACTAAGTCCCCCAGGCGCCCCTCCTCCAACCCATTTTCCATACAACAGCCAGCGTGAGTGGCCTTTCTACCTTATAAACCTGATCATGTGAACCCCTTAACAAAGGATTGCTATTCACTGGCTCCAAACTGCCTTAGGATAAGTCCAAAAGCTTAAACATGGCTTACCACCTCCTTTATGACCTGGCTCTGTCCTACTTTTCTATCTTGATGTCCTATTTATCTCTTCCCCTACACTCTAACGTGCTAGTCACACCAAACTACTCCTTTCAGTTTCCCAAACATGACAGCTTTCTAGACCACACATCTCTGAACATACTGTATCCTCTTCCTAAAATGTTCTGTGTCTCCCTTTCCCATCACTACTACCTCCCCTCCCCACTGGCTAAGTCCTACCATCCTTCAGGTTTCAGTTTGTATATCACCTCCTCCAGGAAGCCTTCCTAGATCCTTTTCTCAGGTTCTCCTAGAAGTCTTCCTGGGTGTGGATTACACTGCTCTCCTCTCAGCACCCTATGCTTATTCCCTTCATGGCTCTTAGAACTTTAAACCAGAACTGCCAATTTTTATGTCTGTCATCTAGAATAGTATGTGAGCTTCTCAAAGGGCTGGGCTTATGCCTCATTCATCTCTTTGGGGTTCCAACAATTAGCACAGTGCCTAGCACAAAGAAAATACTCAACAAGTATTTGGTTAACGGGCTGGGGATCTATTGCAAAGGGGCAAGAAGAAACTTTCTGTTCTATATTTTGGGGTAGTGGTTATACAGGTGTGTTTATTTGTCAAAACTAATCAAATTATGCTCTTAAAGGGTTTTTTATTTTATGTATGTAAACTATACATTTGCATGTATAATGTAAATGTATAAGGGTGGAAGGGCGCCTGGGTGGCTCAGTTGGTTAAGCATCCGACTGTTAATTTCGGGTCAGGTCATGATCTCATGGTTTGTGGAATCAAGCCCTGAGTTGGGAATTCTCGCTCTTAAGATTCTCTCTCTCCCGCTCTTTCTGCACCTCCTCCACTCAGGTGCATGTGTGCACGCACCCTCTCTAATAAAATTTTTAAAAATGGGTGAATGGTAGTATTTTCACAGTCAGAGTTAACACTATCCTTTTATCATCCAGGTCTCCAAACTCCTACCCTTCTCTTGCCCTCCACATTCTGACAATTATGAAGTCCTATTACAACCTCCTTCCAGGAGCTATCAAAATGCATTCTTCCCTCTTCAATTCTCTGCTCTAACCTCAGCCCCATCCCCTCAGCCCTAAATTATTACAATATTATCTGCAGTTCCTGCTTCTCGTCTCTCCTTGTTCCACCTGCCCCCATTTTCCACTAAGGTGAAATCTTATAAAAATACTACTTTGCTTACACTGCATCTCTGCTCATGAGCCTATAATGGTTTCTTACTGTCCTTAACAAGATTTATTCAGTGCTGAGTAAATGCCATGCAGTATGCTAAGTATATTAATATATCTCAGTTTCTTTATCAGCTCAGTGAAATAGATGCTATTATCACGCCCATTTTATGGATGAGAAAATGTGAGCTCATAAAAACTGGTCTAAGAACACACTGCTGATTAGGTGGTGAAGTTGAGATTTGAAACCAGGTCAACTTTCTTTCTTTTAGAGCAGTTTTCAATTCTTTTGTGTTTGTTGCAAACATTAGCAGA
The DNA here is from genome assembly GCF_014898765.1 of Herpailurus yagouaroundi. NCBI lineage: Eukaryota > Metazoa > Chordata > Mammalia > Carnivora > Felidae > Herpailurus > Herpailurus yagouaroundi. The sequence goes on along the minus strand of NW_024412401.1, from coordinate 20,609,961 downwards.
ACTCCCCTTTAAAAAGAAGTCTTACCTAGAATCTCATATAAGATTGATAAAAAGCAGAATTGACTTAACTAGCACCGGGTAAAAAACCTGGAGCCCAGCACCCTTCTCCCCCTGCCCCAGTTTTCCCTTTTCACTTAGCTCCTAAGATACCTTTGTTTGAAAACCTCTGTCCTACCTCATACTATCTTTGTGAACCTGGCTCGCTTTTCATAGGTATTTCTTTTTTTCCCCTCAAAACCCACCAGAGCTGGATTCTTTAAGAACTGGGACTATACTCACCCCCATCAGGCTTGCTAAGTGCTGCCTGGAGAGGGACAAGTGACTTCCTCACTGACATGAAAGGCTAAGGCCTGGGCTACCACCCCAGACTTGACCCAATGTGGGCAAGAGGCAGCCATTGCTCTGGGGCAGAATTCCAGAATGTGCACGTACAGACTGTGGCTGTCTCAAACTTAAACACTGATCTTCAAGGTTTCTTTCAACCTCAAAACTTACTGCTTTTAAACCTCAAAAGTTTAAGTCTGAGGGTTACCCACAGTCTGGCCACGCCACCAGAATAAGAGATCCAGACTCTGCTTTGTCCTTGCCGCCAGGCTGCTCCCCTTTTTTTCTAAGTCAATTCACACAGACTGAGGATACAGACTAACATATATAAACAGATGGGAAAGGCAGCTTAATAAGTGAACACCGAAGGGTACAAATGGGAAGGCTGGACACAAGCAGACAGTGATATCTTTGTGGACCAAAGTAAGAAATAAGCTGAATGAACAAGATCAATAATAATTTGTCCATCACACTACTTTATAGGAGAAGTGAGGGAAGTATCATCTTTTTGGCTCTGTCACGCCAATCCAAAATAGCTTTTAAGGAAAGCCAGGCTAGGCAGCCTCCGGTAAGAGAAAATAATCCTATCTGTGTAGTTAAGGTTCTGTGATTCTTTAAAACTGTAAAGATAAACTTCATATGACCATTCATACCCCAAGGAGTGGGCCACTTGAGTATCCAGCATGGGAAGAGATGCTCTCTGGGCTGGAGAACGTCTTAAACAGGGACGTGTTCTAAAGCTGGAAGGGGGAGTCCACATCCACACAGCCATTTCCATTATTACCTTGGCTGAACCTTTGCCTACCCAAGGACTCCTGAGGCCTATGCCTAGAATCCCTGTAATTTCTCTGTACCATTCACCCAGAACTTATAGTTGTCTGGGAGAAGAAAGGGACAGTAAACAAGGTGGTTGGGCAAGGAGCCTATAGACCACTGCTTTGGGCACACCCTTACCCTCCAGTGCATATTTCATGTCTTGGGCAAAGAGCTGCCACATCACTTCTGCGCTGACTTTTCCCACATTCAACTCCTGAGGAAACCTGGATGATGGAAGAAGCCACAGTCAGAGAACAAAGCAAGAGCTATTTGATTTGACTGATTCCAAAGCTGACATGCCTAATCTCTTGGAGGTCAGATTGAAGACAGGAGAAGCCTAGGAAACAGGGCTAGGTTCAATCTGGAGAACAGGGACCCAGGAGCCAGTGGAAGGACAAGTGGGGGCAGAGAATTCCCTCAAGCAAGGTGGGCCCAGGGGAGAGGATGCCCAGAAGGCAGGGATTTGAGACCCAGAGAAGTGTTGAATATAGAAGGCAGGCCCAGGCTAAAGAAGATGGAGGAGAAAGTGTGAGGGGGTGGACGTAGAAAGCCCACTTTATTCACAGTGGACAGACACATACACACATGGTCTCTGGATCCCCTGGGACTCCTACGGCAGCCATTCCCAGGGGCCTCTCACTCCAGGGAGGCTGGCTCAGTCTGGGCAGGGCCCCCCATTATGTTTCCACACCTGTCTCCAGAAACAGTTACTCAGACAGATACAAGGGACAGAGGGACAGACGGATGTACAGGAGGAAGAGGTGGCACTGCAAACACACAGAGATAGGAAAGAAAGAGGCTGTTAGACAGATGGACAAGCCAACCACCAACCACACAGGGCCAAGTGGGTTGATACGCACTGGTTCAGAATGAGTGTGTAGGAATTCTTATCTTCCTCTATGATTGACACAATGAGTGTGATGAGTTTGGGCCAAAAATCCAGGTTCCGAATGCTGGGTCCTTGTTCCTCTGGAGGTAGCTCCTGTTTCTTGTTGCAGGGGAGATGGTGAGAATCAGAGTAGAATGTGCAGAATGTCTCCAATCTTCCTCTTTCTCTTCCCTCCCCACACCCCTCTTCTAGAATCAGGTACCCTTCCTCTTCTAAGCCTGTCTTCCACAAGACTGCCCATGTTCTGTCAGAGGGGTGACTGTTGGGAGGTCCTTATACACAAAGAGTCCATCCCAGAGAACTTCTCCAGCTCCAGGGCACTGATGTGATAAGCTTGGTCAGTCTAAAGGACATAAGGATGCCTGTCCCCATTCTTCATTCTCTCAGTAGCTATGAGTATGGTGACTCTTTGGCCAAAGTAAGTTGCCCCTCCAGCCTTACTAAGTAGGTCTAGTTCAACGTGACCCCCTTTGGCAGTCTCCTCTGACACCTTCCCTACATCATCACATGCACGTATACATTACAAGCTCTGAGAAGCTCCTTTAAGTTCTGCAGGAGCTACTGAACAGACCTAGCATGAAAGTGGGTCTAACCTTCAGGGGGTTAAGGACTTCCCTTAAGCTCATGAATGCTATTAGGAGGAAGAACTGTATCTAGGAAGCTCTTCTAGCAGTATAAGAAAAGGTCTTGGGGAACCAAGAATACTCAATGGGGATAAGATACTCTCTTCAATAAATGCTGTTAGGATAAATGGATATTCACATGCAAAAGAATGAAACTGGACCCCTATCTTCTACCACTCAACAAGAGTTAACTCAAAATGGATTAAGGACTTAAATATAAGACTTGAAACCATAAAACTCCCAGAAAAAAACATAAGGAAAAAGTTCCTTGACAATGGTCTTGGCAATGAATTTTTGGGTATGACACCAAAAGTACAAACATCAAAAGCAAAAATCAACAACTGGAGGGGTGCCTATGTGGCTCAGTCAGTTAAGCATCTGATCTTGATTTTGGCTTAGATCATGATCTCAAGATTCATGAGAAAAGGGACCCAGGAACCAGTGGAAGGACTGGCTGCCAGCACAGAGGCTGCTTGGGATTCTCTCTGCCCCTCTCTCTCTGTGCCCCTCCCCCCACTTGCTCTCTTTCTCAAAATACGCAAACTTTAAAAAATATAAATAAAATATATATATTTTTAAAAAATCAACAAATGGGACTACATCAAACTGAAATGTTCTGTAGAGCAAAAGAAACAAAATGCAACGGCAACCTATAGAATGAGAGAAAATATTTGTAAACCATATATCTGATATAGAATTAATACCCAAAATATAAAGAATTCATATAATTCATCAATAGCAAAAAAAGCAATCTGATTAAAAATAGGTAGAAGACTTGAATAGGCACTTATCCAAAGAAGACATACAAATGCCCAGCAAGTAGAAGAAGTATTCAATATCACTAAACACCTTGGAAATGCAAATAAGAACTACAAAGAGATGTCACCTCATACCTGTTACAATGAATATCACCAAAAAGAGATAACAAATGCTGGCCAAGATATGGAGAAAAGGGAATCCTGGTGTACTGTTGGCAGGAATGTAAACTGGTATAGGCACTATGGAAAACCGTTTGGAGGTTCCTCAAAAAAGAAAAAAGAAAACTACTCTATGATCCAGCAATCCCACTTCTATGTATATATTCAAAGGAAATGAAATGACTATCTCAGATATCTGTACCTCCATGTTTATTGTAGCATCATTCACAATAGCCAAGACATGGAAACAAACTAAGTGTCCATCAGCGGATGAATAAAGAAAATGTGCGGGGTGCCTGGGTGGCTCAGTCAGTTAAGTGCCCAACTCTTGGTTTTGGCTGTCATTTTCCCACAGTTTTGTGAATTTGAGCCCCACATTGAGTCTCTGCTTGGGATTTCTGTCTCCCTCTCTCTCTGCCCCTTCCATCCTCGGGCTGTCTCTCTCTCTCAAAATAAATAAATTTTTTTAAAAGTTAAAAAAATGTGGTATGTAACTATAATGGATTATTACTCTGCCATAAAAAAGGAAATCCCAGGAGCACCTGGGTGGCTCAGTCAGTTGAGCATCTGACTTCAGCTCAGGTCATGATCTCACAGCTCATGAGTTCAAACCCCACAGTGGCCTTTCTGCTGTCAGCGCGGAGCCCACTTCGGATCCTCTGTCCCCTTCTTTCTCTACCCTTCCCCTGCTTGCACGATCTCTCTCAGAAATAAACATTTAAAAAATTTAGAAAAAAAGTAAATCCTGTCATTTGCAACAACATGATGGATCTTGAGGACATTATGCTAAATAAGTCAGACAGAGAAAGACAAATACTATATAACCTCACTTATATGTAAAATCTAAAAACATCCAACCCATAGAAACAGAGTTAGAATAGTGTTTGGCAGGAGATGAGGGGTAGCGGAAATGGGGAGATGGTGGTCAATGGACACAAACTTTTAGTTAAGATGAGTAAGTTCTGGCGATCTAAGGTACATACAGCACGGTTGACTACAGCTAACAATACTGTACTACATGGAAAGATGCTATGAAGAGTAGAGCTTTAATGTTCTTACCATAACCACAACAAAAAAAATGACAATTATGTGAGGTAAAGGCCTGAGTTAAACATTTCATGATATACACTTGTATCAAATCATCACATTGCACATCTTAACCTACACAATGTTATACGTCAATTATATCCCAGTAAAGCTGGGGGACAAAAAAGGACTGGATTGGGAAGAAGTAAAGAAATACAATGGTGAATTTCAGGAAAGGAGAAGCAACTCTACATTCAGACCACAGACAGGACAAGTAGGGGTCACCACACAAAGGCTGGAATGGACATTTATCTTCCACTGGGACAAAAGCAAAGTTGAAACCACCCAAAAGAACAGGGATAGGACTTTTACGTGGGATGCCATATGTCATCACAGTCTCCACAATCCTTAATAAGGGTGCATTATCAGGAAGTTAATAGAAACCAGGACAGAACTCACAGAATATGTGGATTCTGCCTGCTTAATATCACTTAAATATATCTCTTCCTTGAACTCTTTCTGCCACTACCCTATCGGTATCATTCAAACATCTCCTAACTAGTCCTTCTTCCATGCAGCTGTTAGTGATCTTTCTGCAAGGAGAATCTCTTTGTGTGACTCCTCTGCCCTTCAATGACCTTCAGTCAAGGCCTTCAATAAATTTCAATTCCACAGTTTGACACAAAAGGCCTTCAGAATATGACCTCTCTCTCAACCCCACACCTCACCAATCCCTTGCAGCCATCACCACCCCACTACCACCACTTATTTAGTGGTTATTAGGTGCAAGACACCCTGCTAAGAACTCTACACACATTGTCTCATTTAATCCTCATAACAACTCCACTGGGTAGAAATTATCACCTTCATTTTACAGAGGAGGAGACTGAAAGCAGTGACGTTATATGACTTGCCCAAGGTCATGTGGCTATAAACAGTAGAACCAAGATCTGATCCCAGAGAGTTGAACTCCAAAGCCTGACACTGTAACTACCCTAATTAAATTGCTTATATTTCTTCAAATTAACACACTCATTCACAATTCTGTGTCTCTAAACATTCTATTACCTCTATATGGTATCCTTCTCTTCCCCAACCCCTTTCATTAGCCAACTCCTACTCATCCCTCAAAATTCAGGTTGAGCTTTACCTTTTCTGAAAGGTTTTCCTTGATACCCCTGGTCTGATTAGATGCCTCTCTTCTGGATTCCCAGAACACCCTCTATGAACTTTGGTATAGATGTAATAGGCAACTACAACTACAATGAAATGCAGTAATAATAAATTTTAAAAACCCAATATATCCAGTAATTTGCACCCTCCCCCACCTTCACCAAACAATGAGCTTGCCAAAAACAGAGATGTGGAATAGATGGATGAATGAACCAATGACTGAAGGTGAATAGAAGGAAATAAAAAAAGATATCAATGGTTTACTTCAGTGTAAATAATGAATAATGAGAAAATGATAATGAAAAAAAGTAAAAAAACCAGCAAAACTCAAAGGCTAAATAAAGTGCCTGAATGGTTTATAAGCTCTCTTTAAAAAAAAAAAAAAAAAAGTATTTATTTATTTATTTTAGCCTTTATTTTTGAGAGGGAGAGAGAGCATGAGCAGGGGAGGAGCAGAGAGAGAAGGAGACACAGAATTCGAAGCAGGCTCCAGGCTCTGAGCTGTCAGCACAGAGCCCGATGTGGGGCTCGAACTCACAAACCATGAGATCATGACCTGAGCCGAAGTCTGATGCCCAACTGACTGAGCCACTCAGGCACCTCGCTCTCTTTCAAAGTCCATGTACATCTCATGTTAGGGAATAGGGACTAAATATTCAGATAGACCCCTGCATAGTTGAAAAATCAAAGCTGAGAACAGTGTCTTCCCCAACCAAGGTGAACCCATAGATGGATGACAGAGTGTGGCAAGTTGAACAACGGCCCCAGGAAAACCTCCCATGAACTTCAGAACCAATGAGGTTTTACAAACCTTAAAAGAAGGAAGCCTTAAAGATAGAGTTGGCACAAAAAGTACCCTTAGGAATGGGAGGAGGCAGTGTGAACAAGATTTTAGTCTTGACTGAGGTGCTCCTAGGAAAATTACAAATTGGATGTATTCACCAATGGGTAAACATCCAAGAGATTTAGGCTGTCCTCCCATCATTTGTTGTCCAAATCCTACTGCCTCTTAAGGTCTATGTCAAATGCCCTTATTCTATGTAGTACCCAGTACCTGATCAAGAGTGAATTCTTCCTTCTTCGAATCCTGCAATTTCATTCCTTTTTCAAGGCACTTCTAACAGACTTCTTTGATTAGAATTATATATATGCTTATGAATAAAGAACTAATTGAAGGAGCACTATGCTTTCCTCAGACCTGGCTTATTCAATACATACTTGTTGGACTAAAGGGAATCTGTTTTGCAAATGTGTGGTCTGCAGAGTTATTAAAGACAGAAGCTGTAATTGAGTAACTAGACCCAAAAAGAAGCCCTGGCTGTGAAATGAGGAAAAAAAGATACTATTGAAAGGATCTAGAAAAATGTACGCAGTCACCAGGTACTAGGTTAGGATGTCAGTATAAAACAGGTGAAACAGCTCAGCCTCACAGAAGGATAGAGTTGGCATTTGACAGTCAGCTGATGAATATATCTCAGAAGACCATGCAGTGCAGGGAGAAGTGGTCAGAGGTAAAAAACTTCCATCAGCCTGTAATTCAGAGAGATAGTTATGGATCTCAGAAGAAGTCAGTCTCGAACAAATTAAGCTTGGAGGAGCAAAAAAGATTCTGAGATGGACTGAGAATTCACCGACTCACCCCCTAAAATTGCTCAAATTTTGGTCACTTACTTTAGTACCTAACTAAAACTTAACCGTTGCCACTTCTGTTCAACTCAGTTATGTCACATCTTGTCCAATGGTCCCTATCAATCCACAAATGTCTCATATGGTCTAGAAGGCCCTTACTCTACACTTTATTCAACCTCAAGAACATCAAGGACTTTGTCCTGACCAACTTTCCATCATAACCATGGTATAGGAAAAGCAAGGATCTAAGAGCCACTGCCAACTGGTCCCACCTGATCCTGAACCTCTTACCAGCTGGTACTGGTGACTGTACAAGTCATGGCAGTTGTTGAAGATATACTCATAGGTGGAGTTCAAACAGGCCTTCACACAATCTTTTACCACCTGGCTGGCTCTTGGAGGACTCTGCAGTTCTTGCACCTGCCAATTAATAAAAGAAATATGGGTCCATGGTCCTGCTCACCTGTGCAGGATCTCCTCCTAGAACTCCCCTCAAATTATTCAGGTTCCCATCATCCCTCAAAGAGTCCCTGGACCTTGCCCATGGGATGAAATTGCTAGGACAGCTGATTGGGAGAACTGCCCATCCCATCTCTGTTGATCCATGGTCTTCTCAGATGTAACTCAGGGAAAGGTGTATGGAAATGTGGGCTTAGAGGTGACAAATACTATAGCTTCAGATTATACCCAGTGATTCTTATTCTCCATGTTCCTGTGGCCAGATCCCCAGCCCATCACCATCCCACCCAGTTCATCTTTTACCTTCATTCTGAAGAAAGTAATGCTGGTCAGCAAATCCACTGTTGACTTCAAGTCCTGAAGCCGCTCAGGGCTTCCAGCAGGGAAATTATTCTGTTGCAAATCAAGCAAATTTAAGAAAGGAACAGAGAAATACGAAAGCCTTCCCTGCCAAAAGCAATGAAATCAAAAGCTTCCTTATCTGCTACCCACTGGGATTTTCCCCAGTTGAGCTGAACAAAAAAGCTATAAAACTACACGTTTCCCTCTCTTTTCTACTGACAGACAGGCCCTTGCCAAAAGCAGGGGTTAATAATCCCCACCCCAGAAAGCAGCACTTCCTACACCAACCCTACTTCCCATGCAATGTGTGAGCATTTGCACAAGTGAACACACAGACACAGACACACACACACACACACACACACACACACACACACACACACACAATTTATATACACACATTTTTCTTGGGTGAAGATTCTTACACCCAAACAGTGAGTTCTTCAAAAGTTATAATCTAACTGTATATTCTGCAATATAAGTGGAGCCACACTACAGACCAGACTGAGATCAAGGATGTGTATCTTCTGTGCAAGGGACCCCAGCTAGTCCACATTCCAGAGCCAGAAGATGGCAGAGTTCTGAGCAGAACTGCTTTTGGACTGAGTTCCTTAGGACCTTCCCACCATGCCTCACTTCATTCCCCTTGGCATGAGTTTTAGGAGGAAGCTGCCAAGAAGAGCTGAAGGGAGATGTTGAGCCACTCTCCATTTTAAGGATTGCTTTTTTAAACTCCAAATGGCTACTTATATGCCAAATATAAGATATACAGTCAACTTTCCATTATTCATGCAAATGGAGGACACTGAAATTGCAAGATAATTAAAACTCCACTTCTTTTTGACTTTGAGGTTATTTTTATACTTACTTTTTAACGTGGGTATATTGCCTGTTCTGGAAATTTATGACACTTTAAAGCAAGTAAGGAAGCCATTCTAAGAAGATCTAACTTAGGAAGAATTGGGAAACTGCCCATTTTCCTGTCCTGTCCTGTCCCAGGTACTCACCCTCCTAGTACATCTATTTCCTCCCTCCATCCTAGGAATGGATATGACCCCTGCTACAAATTACTTGCCCAAGCCAAGCTACTCATTACCTCCCTTGAAAAAGAAGGAGAGTATGGAAAAATACAAAAAAGAAACGTTAAGTATCTAATTCTTAAAGGGGCATTTCTGGAAGAGATTATCCTCAGGAGACTCCCTAATGAGAATGTCATCAGTAGTTGAATGGAGTGACATCAGTGGGGTTGGAAAGCCAACTATCTGTACAAAATTAGCCACACCTGCTGCTATTTACACACTGTATGCTCCTTGGAGTTTGAAGAACCACACATGTCAGTGGCATTGGCCATGTACGTACATGTGATGACATGGACCAATTTTCCTTGCCTTCAATCTTTATAGCCAAGATTGGACTATAGTCTCTCTAGAAAGAGCTTAGTATTATCTGTTATCCCACCTCACAGTCATGTCTTCACTCACCCTGTAGGTAGAGAGGTCAATTCTCAGTGAGTTGTGCAGCTGGTCCAGTAGTTTTACAAATCTCTCTTTCTAAGGGTAGGATACAAATAACAGGGAAGAGAGAAATAATCTGAGTTCCTTAGACTGTAGCAGAAACAGAACCATCTCTGGCTGAGGAGGAGACGTTGGTTTGGGGACACATCCTATCTCATCCCTGCCCAGCAGAAGAACAACCAATATAAGGGAAAAGTGGGATGGGTGGCTCGTGTTCCATCTCTTAGCAACTCTATCTCAAATGAGATCTTCTCACACTGGCAAGGGGACAGGAAGCCCCTGGGAGAGGAAACAGCTCTTTCTATGTAAGAGTCAAAAGGAGATGATCCATGCTTCTCCATTCCTTTGGGACTCTAACTCTTCTTATTCAAATAAAAGGAAACTTGAAACAATTCTCTTATTTGTTCCTGAGTCTATGGTCTCCTAACTTACCTTGGGGCAGTTCAAAAACAGTTAAGTAGCCAGAGTCTAGCAGTAATGATAAGAGGGAGGAATACTCATTCATTTGGAAGGTGATCAAGCAGACCTGAGAGGGCTTCTCTTTACACCACATTCCATATTGTTTTTCTTAGTTTATACTTTTTAAAATGTTAAAATAAATAACATACACCATTTTAATAGTTGATTTTTATAGAAAAGATATAATTAAATGTGGAATCACATGCCTATAGACTTGGTATAGCACTCCTAGAATTCATATATTGGTTATATTATACATCGTTAGGTCTTAAGTTCAATATATAATGGGATGAGATAATGGAACACATATTTGAGTGGTTTAATCAATGCTGTTAATTCATCTATAGAAAGACTCTATTAAAATAAAAAAAGGTAGTTACTATCAAAAAACAGGGCTCAGAGAACCAGTAGATTTGGGAGTATCAGTAATGTTATTCCTAAAGAGGCAATCTTTGTGGTGGGTCAAAGAGACTTCAGTTTATATTGAACTTATGTCAGGTGATATTCTGAATAAAGATTCAACTTCTCAAGTATCTTAAAACCAGGAAAGGTCACATCCTGGATAGGGTAAACAGTCCAACACTAGAAAAGGGATAGGCTCAAGGAATATACTGGTATCATCGCTTAGACATCAGTCTCATATGAACTTGAGTGGGAGGAGTCAGAGAGAAACTGAATAATGTTAAGAAAGGTCCATTTGTGGTCTTGCAGGACTAAGGAACACAGTGACTCAACCAAGTTCTTGGCCTAGAGAGATTCTGTGTGGCAGCCCCCCGCCCGCCCCCCATAGTGGTAATATTCCACGTTCTCTCATTCATGTCTGAGGAGAGTTCATTAGTAAGTGTGCCTATCCATAATGAAATAAGGACAGTCCATTAGCATAGTCGACATACCCATAAGGAAATAAATTCATCTATCTAAGTGGCAGCTCTGGTACCTACTGTGAAAAATCAAACTTTATTAATAACAAATGAGTAGGTATGTTTTTATATCACACTCACCCCAAAGTTGGAAGCTGCAAAGCGATCAGATGCAGAGACATTGGTGGAGGCGGTTGTGTGGGCATAGTAGGCATTGATGTTGGCCAGTAAGGTGCTCATCACTGCTGGCACACCAGGACACATGTACTTGGATGACAAACATGCAAAGTGCCTGAAAAACAGTATTCTTGGCCTCAAAGACTCTTCAAGGATTGCAGCAAAAAACAAATAATCAGAAGAGCTTACTGGTGTGTATGAAGCTTCCAATCATTTTGGCATGCAAGAATCTTTGTAATTTATTCATTCAAATATACATTCAGTGAATGCCTACCATGTGCCAGGCCCTGTGCTAGGTGCTAGAATCCAAAGATGTGATAGCCTGGCAGAGAAAGCAAGAGTAAGAAAGTCAATAAGCCAAGGCATGCTCTGCAAAACTACTGTAGAAACATACAAGATCACTTAAATCAGAATGGTTGAGGGCTGGAAGGGATTAGAATAAGCCTTCTCAAAGAAGAGATGGTTGAACCAAATCTTAAAGGATTAGTAGGAAGTAATCAAATGGAGAAGTGTTCAGGCAAAGGGAAATTCCATTGCAAAGACAAATATATTCATGGCAGATTGATTCATTTGGGAAAACCTCAGTTATGACTGTTCAGGTATATGATATAGGAATACCAAGAAATAAAAGAAGCATAAATAGTTAACAGAACAGTTTACCCTCAATACTATAGTATATTTTAAAATGAAGGCACAGTATGATCAGATTAGTCTTTCAGAAAGGCCCCTTTGATGATAAATTGGAGGGCGACTCAGATAAGACTAGGATGGAAAGAGCAGTTGAAGAGTTACTATAATCATTCAGAAAAGAAGCAATGAAAGCACTAAATGGAACAGAGAAATGGTTAAGAGTACAGACTCTAGATCAAGAGTGGGTTTGAATCTCAGCTCCACTATTTACTCAGTGACTTTGGATAAATTACTTAAAAACTTCTCTATGCCTCAGTTTTCTTATCTGTAAAATGGGAAAAATAATGGTATCCCCTCATAAATGAGTTAAAATTCATAAAATGCTTAGAACAATGCCTGGAACATAAAGAAATGTATGAGGGAGTTGTTATTATCATTATCGTTATTGTTACTATTGCACTATAGCAATAGTGATAGATTAAAAACAATTTTAGGAGATAGAATCCAGAGGTTTTAGAATTTTGATGTTGGAAGTCAAAGGGCAGTAGTAATTAAGAAAGAAAAGTTTAAGCTGATTCCTAAATTTGTGTGGACAACTGCATTTAAAATTGTTCCATTTACTAAAATAAGGAATATAGGAAGATAGACATATTTGGTGGAGATGTTGTTGATTTGGAAGAAGGAAAGCAGCTGAAAATGGATCTGAAATTCAGGAAAAGGTATGATCTGGAAAAAGAAATGGAGTCCTCAACCCAGAAGAACTGGTTAAGGTCACAGGTTTGGATGAGATCATCTAGGGAGAATGAACAGAGTAGGAACGGTAAGGAGGCCATTCTCAAACCTCATTCCTCACTGTATTTCTTCTCTCCACCTATAATGAACTTCTTGTAATTCCTTGAATGTTCTATTGTCTGCTGCATCTCAGCGCCATAGCACATGCCCTACCAGAAATGTTCTTCCACCTTTCCTGTATTTCAAGACTCAGTTCAAGTGTCAACTCTTCAATGGCTTCCCTCACATGCCTCCCCTAAAAGGTAGATGGTTTCATAATTCCCTGTTATTACTTCTACCATAGCACTTATCATATTATATTGTAATTGTTTGTTTACTGGTCTCTCCTTCCTACTGGACTGCATTCCCCAAGCACAGAGGCCTCATCTTACTCCATCTTTGTGTTCTCAGCACCTAACACAATATATGACCCATAGAAGAAACTCAATAAAAATTTGTAGAATAAATGAAGCGTGTCCAGGGTAATAGTCACCTTCTGCTTACAGCTCTAGTGGCAGCCTCACCAACATACAAACAACAAACTCTTACATACTAGTATATACAAACTCTTCATAGTAGGCAAAATTTTCTGGCATAGGAGTCTTGCTCAACTCCAGACACAGCTGCTTTTTCTACAGTTTAGTGCCTTCTTCAACATCCAGGCCAATCTATGAAAGCTTGTCTATCAAACACATATACATAAGCACACATGCTGCATCTCCTCAGGCCTGTGATGTTTGGCCAAGTTTGTCCTGGTATACCCTCTCATGCCTTTTGCCCTTCTTATCTCTGCACTCTGGGGGAGACAGGTAAGTATCATCTCCCTGAATTACTGATAAATATACTCCCTTTATACATATATTTTCTTTGCCTTGGGGCATAGACCCACCTCACCTCAGCTCAGAGAGGAAAGCAACAAATCACTGTATACTACCCCACTTAAGGACCTATTTACCCTGTCAGTGTGCCTTCATTAGCCTCCCCAAGAATTAAAAGCCACTTCCCAAAGCCCCAGGGGAGCCTCACGTCATGGCCTGATATATGGACTCGATGCCATAGCGCATGGCAAATTCATCCACAATTTCTTGGGCAGTCTCATCAAAGTACACCTTCCATGCATCATCTCCTCGAGCCTCAGGAATCAGGACTCCTCCACTACCCTGAATGTCTGTGAGGTAATGGAAAAGGTTCTGCAGGAGACAGAGCAAAGGAAATAGTTAAATACATATTAAAAATAAAACTAAAATCTGGTGGTAAAGTCCAGGAGAATATGAATAGGGTTCCAAAGAAATTCTGTCAAATCATCGCTAGTTCCTTGTGTGGCCCAATAGGCCTTCACATGAGTGAAAGAGAACAAAGGCTGGGACTATTACTTGGGCTGTCCAGGGTAGCATGGTGAATAAAAACCAGGCCGCAAATCTTCAACCATCCCGCAATCCCATTTATTGTCAAAGGCCTTCCCAGCACTGCTTTCTGACACCCCATCTACCAAAGGGTGGCTCACCTCATGGAGACACGTATATTGCACATGATACGGTGCTACCTTCTCCTCCCCCTTGATCTCCACACTGATTTGTAGTCGAATAGCCCCTGAGACAGCTGATTTATCTGTCCTCTTCTCTAGGAAGAAAAGAAGACCAGAGATTGACGCCAATGCAACTACAGATAGCGCAGACAGCCCCCATCCTGGCTTAATCCAAGGAAAAAGAGGCACTAATCCAAAGTTCACATAACAGAGTGAACTCACTCCAGCGACCACATAGTCTACAAATACCCCCAAATATTCCCAATATTAATTTCTTTTTATTTATTTATTTTTATTTTTTGTTTTTTTTTTCCCAATATTAATTTCATTAAGAGAATAGGGAGCTAAAACCATTAGAGATGAGCATGAAGATTAAAGGGCCTCCTGAAATCTGAAGAATGGCTGAACAGCCAGACTGAGTTCCAGCCACTTCCACTCCTCTGTCCCCCATCTCTACTCATCGTCAGTTCTCTGCAGATAAGACAGGCTCTGTATGCTTTAGGGATTGAGTGATGGTTTTGGTAGGCAGGATTTTCCCCCAGATTTCCCATTCATGCTCTCCCTTCCCAGAAAATTTCTCTGGTCCTGTTTCCTCACCCAAGTTGTACCAGACGTCCATCTCGCCACTCAGTGTCCGGACCTCAATAATGGTTTGACCAAGGAAATCATCAGACTCTCGTTTAAGCCGCTGTTTTACTCTTGACTTGATGTCATCATCTTCATCCCATACACGTACCTTGATGCGGTCAGAAGAGTTGTGGCACTCACTGTGAGAGAAATAGGCAGGCTCTGTTAGGTACCAACCAAGCAGCACTCATTCTTATTATTACTTCCAATTCCCTCCCAAAGCTCCATCAACTATACTTGAAGCCTTGTAGAGGAAATGAAGGAGTCAGGGAACAGTGGGTGTCAGCCTAGGTGGCTCTACATACCATTATCATACCATTCTTTATTGCCTTGACACAAAAAGTGGGGAGACAGAAGAGTAATTAGAGACCATTCTGATTTCCTGTGCAGCTAGATGTATCAACAACACTAACAGGAAAACACCTGGACAAATGCTACAGAGCCACAGGAAAGGACTGCTAGTTCCCTTCCCAGAGTCAGTAAAGGTGTCAATGTTCATGGTATGTCAATCTGGTCATATCTGCTTAGCTTTCCATCTAGCTCCCCCCATCCATCTAGGTATGTGCTTGGTGAACTTCAATCATTCTTTAAAACCCAGGTGAACTATCATTTTGCTCTATGAGGTTTGCTTTGGAAAAGGGAGTTTGGTCAGATCCCCCCTCACACTCTCCTTCCCTCACAGTTGCTTAGTGGGTCCTATTGCCTCATATAGGAGTTGTACTTGACTGAATTTGCTACTTCTTTCTCTGTGTTCTCATACTATTTTTGCACACTCCATTAAAATATTATAGTATAACTGTTGGTCTACTGAAAAACAGCCAAATCAACAAGGAGCTTCTTGAAGGCAGAGACTGTCTTACACATTTTAGATACACAATATCATCTACAGTGTCTTGTATAGAATAGGGGCTTAATAAATCATTTACTAAATGGATGAGAGCAGGCAAAATTGACTACAGAGTCAATTCATTTAAAATTCATCAGGGGGCGCCTGGGTGGCGCAGTCGGTTAAGCATCCGACTTCAGCTAGGTCACGATCTCGCAGTCCGTGAGTTCGAGCCCCGCGTCAGGCTCTGGGCTGATGGCTCGGAGCCTGAAGCCTGTTTCCGATTCTGTGTCTCCCTCTCTCTCTGCCCCTCCCCCGTTCATGCTCTGTCTCTTTCTGTCCCAAAAATAAATTTAAAAAAAGTTGAAAAAAAAATTAAAAAAAAATAAAATAAAATTCATCATAAGAAGAATTCAAGCAGGAACCTCTCAGATTCTCAAAGGAATAGGTGCTTCCCCCAGTAACTATTGCCTCTGGAGTCGAGGCCAATTTTACTAGGCCTCAATCCCTTTCCACGTTGAGTTCTCCAAGGAGCCAACAGAAGAAGATCTCTATATAACCAGCCTGTTCATTAGGTAATTCAGATTCTAAGTCCTGGTATAAGGTGTGTGACAAAGCACCTGGATTCTCCACACATTAGTCTGTGTCCTAGACTAGAGCTTGACATTTTTTCAACAACCATCTTGTACTGTCTTATGAAATAGTCTGTAAGAAAGTAAGACAATGGAAAAAGGAGTGGGGGTGGAAGCTGAGAAAGAAAAAAAAAGCAGAGCTTTTTAAGGGAAACAGAAACTTTTCCAGATCCCAGATTTCTATCTTCAAGCCAGAATTACCCAGTTGGAGGACACGGACATTGCTTCCCAACTCTCCAGAAGAGTCTAATCCTTCCTAGGCAGGATAGAAAGGCTGAAAGGTACACAACAGGGTGGCCAGTTCCTGGCTGTCACTGAGCAGTAGTAAAATCTTTCTAACGCTAGAAAAAGCAGTATGGAGTGCCCAGGAGCCCCTACAATAGCCCATGAGAAGGAACCCAGAAAATAAATGACTGCTGCCCAATTGAATCCTATGAGAAATAGGCTTCTCCAGTACCTCTGGCCCATCCCTCTTTGTTGAAAGAATTTTTATTTATTTAAAGTAATCTCTACACCCAATGTGGAGCTCAAAATTATGACCCCAAGATCAAAAGTTGCATGCTCCACTAACAGAGCCAACCAGGTGCCCTGCCTCATCCCTCTTAGGGTCCAAGCCAAGGATAATAGGACTTAATGCTGCTTCTAAAATACACATAGTCCCAGGTAAGACAAAACCCTCTGTTACTTACAAATGGAACTTCTCTTCCCAAACAGGGTTCAGATTCCCAAAAATAGTCTTGGTACGTTTCTTGGTTTTGCCCACTTGCACAGTCACGTAAGGGTCACTGGATCCTGTCTTGTCCTTGGCTTGTAGGCCCTGGGCACACACCACTGCAACCCAAATATAAAGGAGGAGGCTTCAGAGTGTGCTCTAGAAGTCACAAGTCTTCCATAGTACTACTCATATGCTCTCCATCTTAGAGCAGCCTCCATCTGCTCCTTGAACAGGAACACGAATCTTCTCACTCTTCCATATCTATGCTTAGCCCTGGGCTGCCAGTCTTTCTCTGAAAGGCTGGCCCAAGAATCCCACCTCCTCACCAGTGCCTTAACTGACCACCTTCCCCTACATTGATATATACGTGCTTCAGCCACACCCACTCAGCTAGTAAAGCACTAGCTTATTTCCTGATCTCCTACTATACCATTGCCCACCCCCCCCAGCTCTTATAATATCAAACTATTAACCAAGTCTATAACATCAGATTGTTACCAAATCCTTCATTATCATTCATATCATTCGTAGGTGCTGGTCTTGCTCTCCCAACACCCAATGGCACCAGGCTCTAGGAGAGGAGGAGTGATGAACAGTAAGGCCCTCCTTCCCTCAATTCTACCTTCTTTCTCTCCAGCCCCCTGCTCCCTCAAACTCAGAATGCTTCTTCCCCAGGTTCCTCCCCATAGTCTAGGCCTTCCTGTCCCCTCAAACCTTGGCCTACTCACCAGTGATGGTAATCTTGGCCGACCATTTGGAGGTGCCATCCAGTACACTCTGCTTCACTGTTTTCATCTGTTGCACATGGGCAACTTTGCTCACAGTAAAGACATCCCGGATAACTTCAAAGATCTCTGGCTTATTCCGCTCTCGGATCTTCATGCGGTCCTTCATGGCCATGATTATGTTCTGGGTCCGGTCCTCAGCTCCATGTTTAGAACTCTTTTCTGCAGCCCCTGAAGGATCGTCAGAAATAGAAAGATAACCAATAGGCAACCCACCAGACAAAGGGTCAGGCTGAAGAATGCAGCTTAACAGAGGTCACTAAGAAGTGGAAGAAGCTTAAGACTGGGATAGCTCTCCGAAGAGTTCACCAATAGGGGACCTGCTGAAGTTTAACGCTTGGCCAGTGGAATTTAAAATGCAACTCAAAGGGCAGCACAATCTTGGTAATTATTATGGGAGTTTATTATACTATTTCCTGAATTTTTCATAAAAAAAAGAAACAAACAAAAAAGTTTAGCTCAGCCTGCAGTTGACCTTGTCTTTCTTCTACCCTAGGTGGTGGTTGAGAGTTACCCTTCAAGTTTAAGGCAAAAATATCCCCAATGGGTATTGCAGTTATCAGGGAGGGTTGGTGGATGGGCATGACAACTCCACCAATCTCATCCGACTTCCAAACCATGACAGAGATCCCAGAATTCATCATGGCACACACTGGATTCTGCCTCAGGGCTCTAATGCCTTTAGTCTCAGAAAATATGTAGTATGGTAAAAAAAACAGAGCAGACTCGTCTGATGTATTTCATCATATGGGCTTGTCAGAAAGGGGCCAATCCTTCCTTTACTGGCTCTGCAGATTGGTTTTTATCTCTATTCTCCAAAGACGTAGGTCTTTTCTACAAGACCTGGAGCAAAAATTAAGGCCAACATCTGAATCCTAACCCTGAAAAGATGGCAAGCAGATCTGTCCAGGGAAGGCCATAGAAGGGCATTTCATTCCACTCCTCACTTCACAGAAGCCTTAGGCAAAAGATACTTTCTGATAAATGAAAATGACCTGGGTTGCATCCTAGTCTTGCCATTTAGCATATCCCATACACTGCTACTTTCTTGGACTGGGACCTCTGGAAGGCCCTTGAGGAAAGGATTGACACACTTGCTATGGAGCAGCATTTCAGAAAGTTTCCAGCAAGCAGCCTATGCAGCCTGCCTGGCTTCTAGTTCTTAGTAATTAAAGCAAGAGTCTGCTGGCACCTGTGCTTGAAACCCCTTATGATGGATTTGGGCAATCATCACCAGCATTCATCTTCAATCTTTTCAGAGCCCCATCTCTTCCACTGACTTGTTCTACCTGTTTCTTCATGTCTGCTATAGCTATGCCACTGGCACCAATCTAGGGCCCTCCAAACGAAGACATTTTAAGTGAACAATTAGTTGAGGCCTCTCCCTGGGCCCCATTTATGTCACATATCTTTCTTGGGGATAATGAAGTGCTTCTGAGTCTAAAGGTGTCCCTTCTTTCTCCCCATAATCCTTGAAGTTTTCATTGCTATGACTTGGCTCTGAGTAAAATGTGGAAGACCTGAGGGGCAAGAAAATACATTCCCACATCCCTAAACCCTGTTCCCCCAGAGGTCCAGGCACAGTGGTTACAAGTCCTGCAGGAACAAAGCAAGGAGACAAGAACTTGGAGGGCTACTAACACCTTCGGCAGAAACTTGTTCCTTTTCCTGCTCCTATTCTCCCCACTCCATGATGGTAGCACAAATCACCTATTTAGTCAGGGCCTGGGAGTCTGGCACATTCTCCTCTGGGACCTCTGCCTGATCCATTTGTCACTTCTGTTCCCAGCACTGTTGTCTAAAACCTGCATCTATAGGCAAGGAATAAATGCTGCCTTCCCTGGGTCCTAGAGTCTATACCTCAAGAGGTTCTTCTGCGAAGCCTGGAACCTCACAGAACTCTCTCTTCCCATTAGTTTTGGTCCCCAATTAATCATGCTCTAGTCATTTGGGCGATATGGCCACTGCAGTGTGTACACTACTCAAGCACAGCTTCTGGGATCACCTGAATCCTGGAAGAGATTCTAGTTCTGCCAGAGGGCCACAGAAAGCTAGAATTTGTTTTCCAAAAGGTGCTTAAGACAGTGTGTTGTAAGACCTGTTATTTGGAAAGGCAATGCCCCTTGACTCAGGACCCTAGTTTCTTTGAAAAAGAAAGAACTTCATAATCAGGTAGACTAGAGGAATGATAGTTGAGCCATCCTAGCTCTTTGTTGCAAGACTATTTGGGAGAGGGCCTGCTGCCTCTGCTCTATACCCCTCATCCCACAGGGACACTCACGTTGCAGGCAGTCGGCGTTGAGCAGATCCTGGCACTTCTCATGGCACTTGACTCCACACTCACTGCAGCGCATGCCCTGCCGGGCAATGCCCCAGAGCAGACCTTCACACTCATAGCAGTAGGTAGGGGTAGTGGCCGTCCAGACCTCAAAGTTGTGGGGTGTGGTACACGAGATGGGGTAGATTAAGGCCTGCAGGGTTTTCTTATACACGTGGGATTTCTGAAAGACACATACCCCATCACCCGCCAGCAACTTTAGGTCTCTAAGAGATACCAGAACTGAGATCCCTGCAGGGTAATCAAGACCCTGGTTTCTCCTCTGGCAATAAAGGAAATACTCTAGTCTGGCCCAGCCCACAGCCAAGAAGCCCCTGGAAGAAAGAAGCTCCTCAATGTCATGTGCTCCTGGTCATCCAAGAGAGATCTGACCCAAATGCTACATCTGAACCTTTTCCCAGCATTCAAGCTTTCTAAGAAAACAGAGGGTACTAGGCCCACCATAAAACCCTGAGTTCAGTGGTCACATACTCCAATGTAAGACTTGGGCTTACCTCTGTTCTGACCCCTTGCCTCTTTTAGTATGGAAAACTCAGACACAAAGCTATTTATCTGTTTCATTAACAATGTGTGCCTAACACTCATGAATTCTCAGAGTGGCTACCAGTCTTCAGGCCAGTGAACTCATGACAGCCCGTGGGTCACTTACCAGCTCTTCATCTTTGAGAGATGTGCGTGTAGCCATTGCAGAAGTAATCCCTGCCTTCCGGGACTGGACCAATGACTATGAGAGAAGACCGGCTGTCAGCCCTGGCTACTGCCAAGGGCTGGCAAATTCCTGGCAAAGGAGTTTCAGTGACCAAAGTGATTTGACTGTTTGACTTACTACCTTCTAATTTTACTGTCATTCACGGGAACCACCCATGGGTAACAGATGATAAGAGTACCAAACAAACTGAGGGTTGACAGACGATGGGGGAGAGGGGGAAGTGGGTGATAGGCATTGAGGAGGGCACTTGTTGGGATGAGCACTCGATGTTGTATGGAAGCCAATTTGACAATAAATTATATTAAAAAAAAAAAAAAGATCCAAAACACAAAGCCCTTAGGAGACTATTCTAACAACGTCAGAATGACACTTCTCTTAGGGTACCTATCATCCAAAGACTCTCTCTTTCCTTCACTCTTTTTAGGTTTCCCACCCCTTGTTTATAGGAAGACAAAGGAAAATGACAAATTTAGAATTATAGTAGGAAATACATCATTAAGAAGAGAATAAACTAGGGGCGCCTGGGTGGCGCAGTCGGTTAAGCGTCCGACTTCAGCCAGGTCACGATCTCGCGGTCCGTGGGTTCGAGCCCCGCATCAGGCTCTGGGCTGATGGCTCGGAGCCTGGAGCCTGTTTCCGATTCTGTGTCTCCCTCTCTCTCTGCCCCTCCCCCGTTCATGCTCTGTCTCTCTCTGTCCCAAAAAAAATTAAAAAAGTTTGAAAAAAATTAAAAAAAAAAAAAAAAAAGAATAGAATAAACTATGTCATAGCCACATTTAAGAACCATCACTGAGGGGCGCCTGGGTGGCTCAGTTGGTTAAGCGTCCGACTTCGGCTCAGGTCATGATCTCACGGTCCGTGAGTTTGAGCCCCGCGTCAGGCTCTGTGCTGACAGCTCAGAGTCTGGAGCCTGCTTCAGATTCTGTGTCGCCCTCTCTCTCTGACCCTCCCCCATTCATGCTCTCTCTCTGTCTCAAAAAATAAACACTAAAAAAAACCCAAAAAAAACCAGAACCATCACTGAGAACAATTTCATGCTATCCTTTATCCCTGGGTACCACCCCATGCCCACACAATCCCAGGTGGCTATAGAAGCCAGCAGCCCAAATGAGCAAGATACTCAGCTAAAGGGGCAACATAACCACAGTCAAATCAACCAGGGCAGAGGGTTAAGTCTGAGAGCTGGGACTGCTCTGCTAGCTAAGCCCTTGTGTAGAGGGACCTCATGTTATCTGCCAAACCCAAGCTTTAAGAACAGCCCCCGGAGGGGACACTGGGTAGACAGGAAGTGTATCAGCCTAAACAGGAAAAACAGTTGGGAAGGGCCCAGGTGGTTTGAGATTCTTAAAGAGGATGGAAAGGGGCTCTGGAAACACTCACCATAGCCTGTGCAGAGGAGAGCAGAGAAAGGAACAACAGGATGTTAAAGCCACCCCCAAAAGCATGAAAAAACTTGCAGAGGCAACTGGGAGGTAGTCTTCCCAGTAGTCTGATCCATGTAGGGTACAACATCCCAACCCCCTCTGCCTCTATCCACTAAAAATTATCTTCAATCCAGCCAGCTATCCAGTGCCTAGAGCTTCTACTCTAAGGAGAGTTATGCCAGAAAATGAAATATAGGCAAGGTTAAAATATGGAGGATGAAAGTAGGACATGACTAAGATACTGCTATCCAACTAGTTAAGCAAAGAAGAGCTGGTGTACAAAAAGGTGGGGTGGGGTAGAAGCAGAGAAAAAGTATGAAAAGAAAAAAGAGATGCAAGATAATGAAATAAAGTAATAAAGAAGAGATGACATCAAAACTCATCTTCATCCAACCAGCTTGATGGTAAAAAGAGAGGTATATTAGAAAGGAGGAAAAAGAGAAAGGAAAAGATACACAAGCAGTAGGAAAGAAAGGAAGGAAAGAAAAAAAAAACAACAAGAGAAAATGGCAGAGGATAATTCCATTCAGCCAACTAAGGAGAGAGACACTGGTAGAGGGGAAAAAAGCAGGAAATGAAGGAGAAATGGGAAAAGGAGTGCATAGAAAAAGCAAAATAGACTGAATGGGGGGTGGGGACAGAAAACAGGAGCAGAAAATGGTACTAAGAAAAGGGGTTCAAGTCTTACTAAACTTCTAGCTTTTGAGCTCTAGGATTGTGGGGGACCCTGGCCCCCACTTCACCCCTCACTACCCACTAGGCTATGCAAAATTCCTTGAGTTGATCCTGCCACAGGAGGTATAATCCAAGATGGGAGCTTCCAGTCATCCTGGAGGTCCTGAGATCAGCTTTAACTCTTAAGCCTGTTTCAATTCAATTCTACAATTTTTTATCATTACCTCTCAGTGCCAAACTCTGAGTTAAATACTAGGGACACAAAAATATTCCAGCAAGTCTATGTCTTGGGAGGAGACCATCACTTTATCTGTAAGGAGTAGCATCAGTGGTGCTCATTGCTAAACTCAATGATCTAGGTCAGGGCTAGAGGCAATTTCCATTCCAGGTCATCAAAAGAGGCTACAGAGAAACCCAGAGGAATAAGATACCTAGAAGACAACTCTGGTTTGAGATAACCCAGGTTTGAGGGCCCAAGCTATAGTTCCAGGTAGGAGCTTTAGCTAATGAAGAACCTGGGGCTCTAATAAGGAAATAAGGTCCAACTAAGGTCTCATCACTAAGTCTCAGTAAAGCTTTAAATGATTGATCTTCAGACCAATATTTGTCACTAAATGGACCACTACCAGTCCTGATAATATGCTATGGCCTAATGGGAGATACCCCAACCCTATAGCCTAAGTCTTCAAAGAGTCACTCACCAGATCACTGACAAGTGGCAGTGGCTTCTTTCTACGTAGATCTGGCATGCTGTCAATGCCATAGAGCCCTCCAGCTGGCCTAAGGGGAGAAGAAAATATGTCAAGACTTGTTATGGCAGGTTCAGTGTTCTATTCTCCTTGCTCACCCTCTCCCCAGAGGAAGATGAACTGATTTCCACCATGTGCCTTTGAGAGGGGTAAGGAAGACACAAAGTGAGAGAAATAACACCATGGAATGATGAGCAATGGAATCTGCTCTCGGGGTGCCCCTCCATGTTTCCTTCTGTAATTTCAGCCAAAAACAGAGATATTTTATCCCACAAGGACACTTCAAGGCACCTCTGTTTACTTGAAGGCCCTTGTGCTGCATAATGCAAGGAGGGAATTGGTAGTTACGAGGGCCCCTCCCTAGATTCAGGCCACAGACTCTGCTCCCCAAAGGTAAGTGTTTCCTGGCCTGTGCTAGAACAGAGCCCACAGGAATGGCTCTACAGAACAGCTGCTGCCTACGTGAGAAAGACTGCTAATGATATGTAGAAGGAGACTTTCTCTATCCTGAGTAAAAGAGTCACCACTTCTGTCCATTCAAGCATCCTGAAGAAAAAGGTCTCCATGGAGAGGAGCTTGCATAACCAAGTGGAGGGAGGATAAGTGGGATAGGAGACTTCCAAATAACCATTTAGAGGGGGAAAGAAACAAAATTTAGGAAGGAAACAAAAGGACTCTGAAAGTCTAGCCTAGCCCTGTGGATACATCAGCAGGGACCAGGAAAAAAAGATTACAGTTGGAGCAACTGGAGATTTCTAAAACTTTTATACCATTTCTATGCATTCTGTTGTTCTTTGCCATTTCTTCCATAATTATATGAATAAAATTACAGAGAACATCCTGGAACACCATTCTCACAATGAGATAACCCGGGTTTTAGACCCAACTTTTCTACTAACTCAATCTATGTCCTTTGCCAAAATTCCTTCCTTTCTTTGGGTCTTGACGCCAATTCCATAAAACAAGGGGAATGAACTACAAAATTTTTCCAACCTTTTAGGAGTTGTCATTCCGAACCTCAAAGAAAAGAACTCATATACTTGGCTTTAATGAAAAGAAGGAGATGGGGAAGGTGGTAAGGTAGTTACATGGTATACCATAACTGATCTGAAAAGAGACATGCTTCAGAAAAATAAGTAAGTACTGCCAGCAAGCTATATAGGTAAAGAATGGAGCCATAAATTAGATCAAGGCCAAGAGTTGGAACAGACAAGCTGCTATGTTGATTTCTAATAAACTAGCTTCCTGAGCACAGGAAATGAACTTTGCTTTCAATGAGACTACCAGAGCTAGGGAAGTTCTCAACTTGTGACAACTTCTAAGGACTAAGCTGAAGGAAAGATGACAGGAAGGCGTTTAGAAAATCAGTGCATGGCCCCATTTAAAAATAGCTTAGATATGTTCCATTATCATGTATGTATTTTATAATCATTAGAAAAAAAAGCTAAAGTCCTGAGGAAGGGCTGTTGAAGTACCAAGTTTGTGGCTAATTCTAAAAACTATAGTATGCACCACTCAAGGTTCTTGCAACATAAATGAGCTTTAGACAAGAGAAGGATAGCTTATTCCCATGACCTATTAAAAAAAAAAAATCACAAGGAAAAGGAGTATGTAAAAATGTAGTAGGTAACTTTATGATCTGTTCTTATTTCTTCCCTGATCATGAGGGAGAGAAGGCAGCCACTGGAAATTCTTATGTCAGAAGAACATACGTCTTATGTCTCCTTTATGGGACAAGGAGAAAAGGAAGATCCTGAGAAATAATGGACAGTGTATGTGCCAGGGAGAGGTGGGGGAGGGCACTTAAACTCTTTTCTCTCTTGGGAATAGTCAGTTATAGACAGCAGTTGAGCAGCTGAAAATGACTCTTTGCTGCAGTCACATGGGTGTGAAACTCCCAAACAAGAAGCACAGACAGAACACACAGAGCTCCTAAGGGATGCTACTTATGTCTTGACAAGAGTAGAATGGAGTAAGTAGGTGACTCACAACAGCTGAAGCAGGACAGAGCCCAGAGAGTAATCAGCTACACTATCAACAATGGAATAAAAGAGAACTGTGTCAAATGCAGATATTTTTCTAGTTTCCTCTTTTATACCTAAAAGGGTTATCACTAACTATGATGCATTGAATCAAATTCTAGAGGCAAAGATAGGGAAGCCCCAAAGCTCCCTCCCCTGCTTCAGGGGAACCATGCTATAAAGCTCTGTCTTCTGTCTTTGAGGAGTCAATCTGCAAAGTTCTCCCCTCTCCTCAGAGAACCAACCAATCCCTATAGCAGAGACTCTTCTTTCCCAGGATCCAACTTATGGAGTGTTTTCTACTGTTTCTCAGGGGGAAGCTAGAAGCAGCACGAGAGACTGTAAAATCCACAGAAACCTTGTAGGGAATCACTTACCCTCCTGGGAGCCACTGGGGCAGAGAGGGGTTACCATCATCTGGAATCTTTAAAAAGAGATAGAAAAAAAGTTAAATCCTAGAAAAGATGGGAGACAGCCATATTTCTTTGGTCAGGCAGTAAACAGTAAAGTAGGAATCTCAGAGAAGAGTAGGTCACATACACAATGTGGTGACACAGCCAGACTGATGTCTAAGCAAATGCCCTGATGAGCCAGAGCAACAAGCAGGTTGCCAAAATGAGTGCTACTTTGTCTCCCTTCTCCCCAGTGAATAGGAAGGATATAAGGTCAAGCTCTAAGGCTAAGGTCCACTGGGAGTGTGAGAACTATCAGAACTTCTATCCCCCTCACACAATTCACTGGTATATATAACAGTAAGCCAAGGCCACAAAAAAAAAAAAAAAAAATAAAAAAAAAAAAGATCCAGTTAGGCTTCCAGGCCTCGCTTAAGCAAAAGGACCACTTCATACAGAGTCTGGCCTTCTTCTAGTTATATTCCTAAATTCCCTTAGCTATCACAGAGTGGTGACTTGGTCCTTCTGGACTCCCATCTCATCTTGTGATTTGACTTTGTTCAGGTTCCTTGAAGCCCTAACTCACAGACATTCTACATTTGATAAGGTCTCTCTATATATAACAAGAAAACCCAGGGCAGGTTGGATACTTAGATTATCATTCTGGTGCTGTTTATGAGCTCTATAATGAGAAGTTGAAAACTGAGGTACCAAATAATTCAAAGAAGAAACTGCCTGAAAACAGTTTTTAAACGTTTCTCCACAAACAAGCAAAAAGCCAAAACCAAAACAAACAAAAAACTCAAAAACAAACATTAAAAAAACACACACAGAAAAAAAAGCAGTGTAGACAGAAAGTTCCAAAGCTTCTAGGGCTTTCTAGAGAACCAATGGTAAATGCTGTTTAGGCTCAAACAGAGCTAGTGCTAGCAGGTCTGGGGCTTTGTGCCCCCTTCTTGTCCCCTAAACTCCCCAAAACTTTCCTGCCTCCTAAAACCTGGGGTCCAGTTAACTATCCTGGACCAAATGTGCTCCAGGACAAGGGAGACAAAAGTAAGGTATTTAACTTGTACAGGGGGTAAAGTTTTGGGAGGGCCCTGGCTGGGAGAAGTTATGGATAAAATTAGGTAAAACAGAGTAGAAAAGGGAGAGGTAGGACAGGCATGGTGTTGGGTAATGTAAAAGTGGGTAAGAATTACCCTGGGTCAGCAGGAAGGGTCAAGATGAACTTTGGATGTAAGACCCTTCTCAGACCGTTCTCAGGTTGTCTGGACTCTAAGTAAGCTTATCTGCCTATTGACTACAGCCCTTCACGAACCCATTTCACCTTATCTGGCTCTTGCCCTGATTCTGTGGGTGAGATGATACTGGCAAAAGGACAGCCAGGCCCCAAAAGAAACCAGAAGTGGATAATGCAAGTCCCCTAAAGTTGCTTTTGAGGGGTAGCCTATCCCTAAATCTCCAGATCCTACCACACAGAACTTACCTTCCCTTTGGAAACAGTCACTGTACTGAGCAGATTTTTATTTCCTACCTAAAATTAGATGTTTGCCAAAAACCACTGACCTTAAAGAAACAAAGTCACAAAAAGTCTCTGGGAATCAGGGTTCAACAAACTCAGATCATACACATTTCCTGTGCTTAGAGGGGACAGTGGGTCTGCAGAAGCCTGCAGACAAAAGCATAGAGCATGCACACACAGGTACTGAAGGAGGGTTGTGAGAATGAGAGGTGGTCTAGATAAAGTACCTACAGCGGGTACATTCATAGACACAACTTACGCCTGAGAGAAACACAAGGTGATCATGGATCCTGCACACAGGGCGATAAAATATGTGCGCACACCCATTCGAAAAAGGATATTCAGTGTTCATCCGGGCCTGAATCACAGGCAAAAGCAAACCCTCACAGTCTTCAAGAACCAGTGCACAGCATGATTTATACAATGCATTCACATGGCATGGGGGAACCACATCACAGGTCTACAGAAGCTTGTGTTCACAGAGAGACCAAGAAACCTGCTCACAAGCACAAAGCACATTCACACTTAGGGCCCCAGGCAAGAGGCACAAAATGCCTACAGCAATTCCTGCTCTCAAATACAAAGTGTATGCATGCTGGGCTCAGCAAGGGTTTACAGCATATGCCAACCTGCAGCAACAAGCAAAAAATGGACAAACACTGTGCAAAATAGAAGAGAAGGGCAATCAGTGTTTGGGGGAGTCAAACTGAGTACAAGTATAAGCACACACATGCTACATTGAATGTGCACCATGCTGGCACACACATTCTCACACTGTGCTCCAGGGACGTCTGCAGGAGCATACACAAAAATGGAGCATGCCCACAAACTGCTTTTAAGGAAAAACAGACTATCTACATGAGCCAAAGCTCAGAGGCACAGATCATGTGTGTGTGTGCGTGCATGTGTTCGTCCACACGCACACGCGCACACACACACACACTGTGCTCAGGAGAGAAGGGTAGAAGATAGACAACACAAAGGACCCAAAGGGCCAGAGGCACAACCTGAATGGCTCCTCGCTTTCCTTCTGCAAGGAGAGAGAAAGCAGGGAAAAAAGGGCAGAAAGGTTAGTAGATTCAGTCCCATAGCACGGAACCCAAAGAAAATGCCAGCTAAACCTTAAGGGACATGGAGGAAAGGAAGAGATCCTCTGAACAACTGGTTAGTTCACAGAGCCTAACTCCCAGAATCCTTACCTCCCCTATTGACTGGCCCCTCCTTTTAGTTTAGACCATTCCTGGTTTGGCAACTCAAACTAAAGGACAAAGCCTGCCTGGGGATTTCAATCACCTTTCTTCCCTTTCCAAAGTGGCCTGCATGCAGCATCAAGGAAACCAGTGCCACACACTTTGTTACCAAGGGTCACTCCAACAGGCTATCTGAGCTGGGCTAAGCACAGAGGGAGTTCCTTCCTTGGAAGCTACATGAGCTCACTCTGGATCTGGGATAAGTCCTCAAATGCCAAAGGCCTGGTGACTGAACCCTTTCCATTTCACAATGCAGGCCATGCATTTGCCCAGTAACCCTGGCCTGTTTTCCCAAAGCCTAAGTTAAGTTAGGCCAGGTTAAGGCCTGGAGTTAAGGCTAGGACCGGGATACTCAAAGGCCATAGTTGGGGGCATCAACTGGCCACTGACCTACAAAGTTACCATGATCTAGATGACAAAACCATGATGGCAACTCCAGGCCTGATTATCATTAAATCCAGAACAATTCTCCAAAGGAAATTGATGCTTCCAGAAGGGCTTTAGCAAGTCACAGTAAAGGAAGATAAAGTACAGAAATTACTCCTCCTAATCATCAGACTACATTGTCTCTAGGCTACATATGGATAGCTCCACAGGTTTCCTTCTCTAAGGCAAGTACATTCACCTGGGCTGATCAGCTACCCTCTTTCTTTTCCCTCCCTTTTAAAGATCCACTGACATTACATAACAAGTAAAAGGGAGAATCATAAAAACTAATTCCTAAATTTCCAATTTTTCAGCTATTTTTGATGACTTAATGGGTCACCTGACCTGACAGAAGAGTTAATTCAGGAATAGGAATCCTCCAAAATAGTGCAGCTATAGGAAGGTGAATGAGATGCAAAAGACACTTGCTGGAATGGGTCATATCTCTCCTACATTTACACCCACCTCCCTTATTGTATTCTGCTGTCTTTGAAAATGAAAATTAGGCAAGGAACACTTTAACTGACCCTGTGATTCAAATTGGAAAGGTTTCTCTCCTCCTCCACTATCTTGAAAATACACTGTATACATCATGTCAAAGTTACTTTGTGTCTTTCTGTTCTTCCCAGAGTTCCCCATAGTACCTAAGAATCTGCTGACAAGGCTCTCCATATATATATACAATTTTACCCTTGTAGCCTGAGGGCTTAGCACATCTCCAAGCATTTGTATGTAGTTAAAGGAACTGAACTTTGAGGACTTAGAAAACAACAGCTTCTCAGAACACGTCTTTTGCTAATCACCAGAGAAAAACGTAGGTCTGTTAGCCAGTAGCCTGTACCATATTCCAGACTGCAAGGAACTGCTGTATTAGCTCTTTAGTTTGTCCCACCACTGGACAAATATAACAAAACCTTTTTTTTTTTTAATTTATTTTTGAGAGAGAGAGTGCGCACATAAGCAGAGGAGATGCAGAGGGAGAGGAAGACAGAGTATCTAAAGCAGGCTCCATGCTGACATCAGAGAGCCCGACGTGGGGCTCAAACTTGCAAACTGCGAGATCATGACCTGAGCTGAAGTAGAATGCTTAACCAACTGAGCCACCCAGGTGCCCCTCTTTTT
>NW_024412401.1:20573153-20579214 GCF_014898765.1 Herpailurus yagouaroundi | reverse complement strand
GGGGGGGGGCAGAGAGAGAGGGAGACAGAGGATTGTAGAAGTGAGCTCTGCCCTGATAGCGGCGAGCCCAATGTAGGGCTGGAACTCACCAACTATAAGGTCACATGACCTGAGCCAAAGTGGGACTCTTACCCAACTGAATCACCCAGGCACCCCACAAAACCTTTCTTGTTAAGAGTCAAACTTTTTGTGCTTCCTAACTTCTTAAAATGCCTTAATATTTTTCTACTTAGATTTAGTTTTCAGTTTAAGTGCTACACGTCTAGGGGAAAAAAAAATTTGCCTGACCCCTAAGAAGGATAGCACTCTTCCAGACACTCCATTTTATAAGGAAGGGACATACTTCCTCATCATTAAAACAATCTTAACTCCATTGTAGTTGGGAGTGAAAAGACTTGAGGCACTCCACTGATATGAGCCTGCATTTCCTTACCTGTAAAAAGCAGATAAGAACTCTACCTCCTAAAGTTACAGCAAGGATTCATTTCTTCAACAAGTACATATTGAGAACCTACTACACACTAGGCACTGTCCTCAGTGCTGGTGATGCAGCAGAGAATGAAACAAACTCCCTGATCTTGATAAGTTTCTATTCTAGAGTAGGAGCTGATGATTAATAATCATGAAGACAATGAAAGTAGCTAACATTAAGTGAACACATCATGTATCTGACATTTTATTACAGTAAGCTCATTTATTTCTCTCAACAACTCTACTGGGTAAATACTATTATCTCAATTTTTTTGTTGATTAACTGAAGATTATCACAGAAGTTAAAAAACTTGCCTAAAATCACAGCAAGTGGCAAAGCCAAAATTCAAAACAGGCATTTGGGGCCAGGATCTATAGAGACTCTGCTGCAAAATTCAGGTAAGGGTAAAAGATAATGCCCCTGTGGTGATGCTACAGTTACTATTAAAGTTTTACAAAAGGTTGCCTTATTGATAATGTGACATCTAAGCAGAGACTAAAAGGAAATGAGTGAAGAAGCTATTCAGAGTTCTAGGAGAAAAGTACTCCAGTCAGAATATACAGCAAGCCCAAAGCCTGAGGTGAGAGCATAGCCGGTGTGGACGAACAGCAAGTTTGCAATAGAGTACTGGTTCAAATAGGGCTCTGCAAGCTCATAAGCACTTTAGCTTTCATTCTGATACTGAAAAATCAATGGAAGCTTTTGAACAGAGTAGTGATATGCTCTAACTCATGTTTTGTAAGGATTACAAACTCTGATTGCTGTGGGGAAAACAGACTGTAGAACAAAGGTAGAAGCAGAGAGACAAGTTAGGCTATGAAATCATCTGGGTAAGAGAAAATGGTGACTTAGACAAGGATATTAGTGGTTAAGGCAGAAATAGTGGTAAGCTTTAACCTTTTAAAGGGAGCTTTTAAAGGTAAGCTTTAACCTTTTAAAGGGAGAGCAGGCAGATTTACTAACTGATTGGATGTGGGCTATGAGAAAAAAGGAAAAGCCAAGAATGACTCTACGGATTTGGGCCTGAGCAGCTCTAAGAATCGAGTTGCCGTTTACTGGTAAAATGACTATAGGAAAAGTAGGTTTGGCAGGGGCTTGGGAAAAGGACCAGGAGTTTGGTTTTGGTATGTCAAATCTGATACGCCTATTTACTTCCAAATAGGAATATTAAGTAGATGTAGAGTCGGGTGTTCATGGAAGATGTCTGGGCCAGAGATATAAATCTGGGAATACTTATAAAACTCATGATATTGAAAGAGATTATCTAGACCATGAGTACGAATAAAAAGAAATCAGGATTGAATCCTGGGATGCTACAAGATTGGGAAAACGAGGAGGGACCAACAAAGATGGTTAAGAAGGAATGGTCAATATAGAACTGGGGAAGAACCAATACAGAGAGGTGGTCTGGAAACAAAGTGAAGAAAGTTTTTCAAAAAGAAGCACCTGAGGCATAAGGACAGACTAAAAGATCAATGGAATAGAATTGAGGATCCAGAAATAAACTCTAAAATTTACAGTCAGTTGATTTTTGTCAAGCGTGCTAAGACCATTCAATGGAGAGAGTTTTTTTTCAACAAATGGTGTTTGAATATCCATATGCATATGAATCAAGTTGGATCCCTATCTCCCAAACACCACACAAAAATTATTTCAAAATGGATCATCGACCTAAAGGAGCTAAAACTAAACAACGTTTAGAAAAAAACATAGGATGGGTGCCTGGGTGGCTCAGTGGGTTAAGTGTCCAACTTCGGCTCAGGTCACATGATCTTGCAGTTCATGAATTCAAGCCCCACATCAGGCTCTATGCTGACAGCTCAGAGCCTGGTGCCTGCTTTGGATTCTGTGTTTCCCACTCTGCCCCTCCCCACTCACACTCTTTCTCTCACTCAAAAATAAACATTAAGGGGCGCCTGGGTGGCTCAGTCGGTTGGGCGGCCGACTTCGGCTCAGGTTATGATCTCGCGGTCCGTGAGTTCGAGCCCTGCATCGGGCTCTGTGCTGACAGCTCAGAGCCTGGAGCCTGTTTCGGATTCTTTGTCTCCCTCCCTCTGACCCTCTCCCATTCATGCTCTGTCTCTATCTCAAAAAGAAATAAACGTTAAAAAAAATATTTTTTTTAAATAAACATTAAAAAATATGTTTTTTTAAAAAAGAAAAAAACAAAGTTACTTCTTTGCAACCTTGGATTAGACAATGGTTTCTTAACTAGGAAATCAAAAACACAATCCACACAAGAAAAATATATATATTGAATTCCATCAAAATTTAAAACTTTTGCACTCTATTTCATACCCATTATAATGGCTATCACAAAAGAGAGACAGAGAAAGAGAGAAAGAAGTAACAACTGTTGGCAAGGATGTAGAGAAATTACAACCTTTGTGCACTGTTGGTAGGAATGCAAAATGGTGCAGCCACTGTAGAAAACAATATGGCAATTCCACTTCTCGTTATGTACCCAAAGGAAATGAAAGTGAGGAATCAAAACTGATATTTATACACCCATGTTCACGGCAGCATTATTCACAATAGCCAAAGGGTGGAAGAAACCCAAGTGTCTATCTACAAATGAATGGATAAACAAAACGTGGTATATATACACATACAACGGAATACCATTCAGCCTTAAAAAGAAAGGACACATGCTACAACATGGATGGACCTTGAGAGAACATTATGCCAAATAAAATAGGCCAGCCACAAAATGACCAATATTGTGTGATTCTACTTATATGAGGTACATAGAGTAGTCAAATTTAGAGAGACAGAAAGTAGATGTGGTTGCCAACGATTTGTGGGAGAGGAGAATAGGGAGTTAGTTTAATAGGTACAGAACTTCAGCTGGGGAAGATGAAAAAGTTCTGGATAATGGATGATGGTGATGGTTGCACAACAATATGAATAAACTTAAAATGTTTAAAATGATACATTTTATATCATGTATATTTTACCGCAATAAAAAAATTTAGGGGTGCCTGGGTGGCTCGGTTGAGCATCTGACTCTTGACTTTAGCTCAGGTCATGATCAAACCCTGCATTGAAGGGTTCCTCATGGAGCCTGCTTAAGATTCTCAGTCTCTCTCTCCCTCTGCCCTTATCCCCCACTTGTGCACGCTCTAGTTTAAAAAAAAAAAAAAGTTTAATAAAACATGTATGCTTCAAAAAACTCCATCAAGAAAGTGAAAAGACGGGGCGCCTGGGTGGCTCAGTCGGTTGAGCGTCCGACTTCAGCTCAGGTCACGATCTCGTGGTCCGCGAGTTCGAGCCCCGCGTCGGGCTCTGGGCTGATGGCTCAGAACCTGGAGCCTGCTTCCGATTCTGTGTCTCCCTCTCTCTCTGACCCTCCCCCGTTCATGCTGTGTCTCTCTCTGTCTCAAAAATAAATAAACGTTAAAAAATTAAAAAAAAAAAAAAAAGAAAGTGAAAAGACAAAGATTGTGGGAAAATACTCACAAATCGCATATGTGATAAGGGTCATGTTCCAGAATATATAAAGTTGTCTTACAACTCAACAACAAAAAGACAACTCAATTTGAATAGACATTTCTCCAAAAAAATATAAAAATGGTCAATATGCACATGAAAAGATGCTTAACATCATTAGCCACTAGGGAAATGCAAATCAAACCACAGTTAGATACCACTCACGTCCAGTAGAATGGGTAAAATAAAAAAACACAAACATTAATAAGTGTTGGCGAGGATGTGGAGAAATTAGAACTCTCATGCCTTGCTGGTGGGAATGTAAAATGGTGCAACCACACTGGAAAACAGTCTGGCAATTTCTGAGAAAATGTTAAACTCAAGAGTTATCATATAACCCAGCAATTCCACTTCTAATATATACCCAAGAGAATGAAAAGATGTCTGCACAAAAACTTGTACACAAATGTTCACAGCAACATTATTTGTAATAGCCAAAAAGTAGCAAAGAACAAACCAAATGCCCATCAAATGATGAATGTATAAACAAAATATAGTATATCCATATAACAGAATATTATTCCAACCACAGTATCGATACATGTTACAACATGGTTGAATCTTGAAAATATGCTAAGTGGAAGAAACCAGTCACAGAAGGCCACATGTTATATGAATCCATTTATATGCAATGTCCAGAATAGGCAAATCCACAGAAACAAAAAGTCAATTAGTGGTTGCTAGAGGCTGGAAGCAAAGGAGATTGAAAAGTGACCACTAATAGGAAAGGAGTTTCTTTTTGGGGTGATAGAAACGTTCTGGAGTTGATGGCTGCATAACTTGGTGAACATACTAAAAAAAAAAAACAACAAAAAACAGTAGTTGTGCACTTTTTAAGGGTGAACTTTATGGCATGTAAATTATAACTCAATAAAGCTATTATAATGAAAAGACAATCAATTATGTCAAGTTGCTGATTGACTGATTAAGAGGAGGACTAAAAATGAACCAGGAGTTTGGCAATATGGTGGTCATCTGATGGCCTTGACAAAAGCTATTTTGGTACAATAGTAGAAAGAAAAGAATCGAATTTTTATTTAATGCATGTGACAGTACTTAAAACAGTGCCTATGTAGTCTCCAAAAGAGAAGACAAGGGATGAAAAATAAGAACTCAGTGGTAAGCTACTAGTAACCTTGGGCCCTAAAATGTTCCAAGCAGAGCAGTGAAGAAAGGGAAATCTTAAATGTTCCATTGTGGTAGTAGCCACTGTTACTGATATTGAATCAGTTTACCAGCTTAGGGTGGCTACTGTTCTGGACTCTGTAACAAAAGTGTGTGGGTGAAAGGCTGTTCTTTGTGCTCACCTTGCTCCATTCTTCCTGCGCTATGGAATGTTGCTGGAGTCAGGCCTAGACCCAGCACCCTCCACCGCTCCCCCTGGAGCCCACAGGCCAGACTTGATCTTGGCTAAGACCCAGAACTTTGGCTTGCTTTCTTACTGGTGCTTCAGAAAACCTACCTTGTCTCATTATCACTGCTGCTGCCACCACCTGCTTACCACAGGTACCACAAGCTCCTGCATTACCCACCAGGGTATCAACTCGGAAGGGAAATTTGCAAGCTGAAAAGTCAGCTCAAGTGTGTTGGGTGTTCATGCTAACATCGACCACTGACCAACCAACCGCCAAGGTTAAAGGAGCTGGTAAGGAAGTACTGCTTTGATATTTGCTGTTTCTATTGTTGCTGTAATGTAAAAATTTCTAAATGCCCAGTGAGAAGGAAAAAGGGCTGCAGAGGTAAGTGGAGAAAGAAATCCCTTACAGCTGAGGAATTACAGAAAGCTTTCTGGAAGAGGTGATATTTTGGCTGTACAATGAAAAACTGACTACATTTTGCTAGGCTGATTTGACGAACACAGCACCTTAGACTAGAAGGAAGCATCTATATGTGAATATGCTGAGAACAGAAAGTACAAGGTGAATTTGTGAGACAGCAGAGTTTCCTTTTGGGTGGAGTATAGTGGGACGAGATAAGCCTGCAAATGCAAACTAGAGACCAACTGCAATGGTCCTGAATGCCAAGTGAAGGAATTTAGACTGACATTTCCTTTCTTCCTTCCTTCCTTCCTTCCTTCCTTCCTTCCTTCCTTCCTTCCTT
>NW_024412401.1:20555557-20573143 GCF_014898765.1 Herpailurus yagouaroundi | reverse complement strand
CTTCCTTCCTTCCTTCCTTCCTTCCTTCCTTCCTTCCTTCCTTCCTTCCTCCCTCCCTCCCTCCCTCCCTTCCTTCCTTCCAAGTAGGCTTCACATCCAGTGAAGAGCCCAGTGCAGGACTTGAACTCACAACCCTGAGATCAAAACCTGGGCTGAGAATGAGTCGGACAAATAACCAAATGAGCCACCCAGGTGCCCCTAGACTTTTTGGATAAGCTATAAGGAGTAGATCCAGGGATATTTGAAAGGAGCATGTGATTTTTTTAATTTTATGACTTGGTATTACATTCATTATTCAGATTCTAAAAAGCATAAAAAGATATACAGTGGGAAAAAAATTTATTTTTCATCTCATTAGTTTTTCACCTAGTACTTTTCCCTATGGGCAATTAGGTATCAGTCTCCTATGTATCTTTGTTAGATATCCTACACAAACAGACACAGACACTATGGGTCTGTGTATTCTTTCCCTCTCTTTTTTATACAAATGTGGGGCATCTTATACATACCGTTCTGCACCTTGTTTTTTCATATGGCAATATGTCTTGGAGATATCTCCATTTCAGTAAAGAGCTACCTTATTCTTTTTATAGCTATATGGTACTGTATTCCATTGTTAGGGGGTGCCAGTAAGTTATTTAGCCAGTCTTTCTTAACAAACATTGTTTTCACTCTTTGCTACTAAAAACAATGCTTCAAAAATAGAACACATGTCCTTTCCACATGTGAAAATAAACCTGCCGGATATATTCCTGGAAGTGATTCTGGGGCACAAAGGGTATGTAGAATTCTGATACATTTTGCCAAATGTCTTCCTTAGAGGTTATACCAATTTACACTCCCATCCCACCAGCAATGTATGAGTGCCTGTTCCCTCACACCTTTGTCAACACAATATGTTTCATAATTTTAATTCTCCCTTAAGAACATTAATCAGGTTATATGCATAAAAGGACAACCCCATTTACATTCAAAACTGGATGAATACAGCATATGCTCTTTGGATAAATTTAATTTTGATTGGGAGAAATAATTTTAAAACTACATTATCTCCATGCTGCCTAGAAAAAAAAAGTTCTCTCATTTCTTGATTCAAAACCATTCCATTCTCCAATTTAGGTGAGAAGCCTTTAGCTGGAGATGGAAGAAAAGGAATATGACCTGTGAAAGGCAGACGGCTCTTGGGCAGGGAAAGCACTGGACAGCTTCAAGTCGAAAATAAAGTTCTGTGTGAAGTCCAGTACTGGGAAGAAGAAAGTTCAGGATAAGGAAAATTCCTACAATGGCCCATCAACTCCTGGGGAACTGGCAATCTTATCTCAGCAAGAAACCCATGAAAAGAATAATTTTAAAATGCAATGTAGGATTGCATCAGCCCCTCTAGTGCCTGTGAGCAACATGCCCATTCCTGCCTCCTACACACCAACTTCACACTGGCATATCCTAAAAGTCCTGCAGCTGTAAACTACTTCTGACCACATGTTCCTCCCTCTTTTAAAAAGGTAGCTTCTAAAGCCGCACCCACCCCCAAAAGATTGGAAGTTCCGTTTGAGATAGGAATCCCTTTCCTGTTGCTTTAGAACCCTCTTTCACTCCAGTTCCCACAGGATTAGTTTAAAAATCTGTATTCAAGTAATTTAGACGGATTTAAGCTGTGGGCCTCCCCCATCACCTTGTGAAACTCACCACCAAGCCGGGTCTCACACTTGTCTGATGGAGACCATACCCAGCCAGCTATGACCCCATTAAACATTGATTTGGAATACCTGAGTGTATGTCTTCTACTGAGAGATGGTTTGCCTTCTGTACTAGTTCGTGCAAAAGTTTTTTCTGTCTCAGTCTTTTCTCTCTCAGAACATTTTTAAAGTTGTTGATGCACTTGTTGAGGTAGATGGTCTCTGCACACACTTGCTCTAGGCTTAGTCTGCCCTGCTTGGGAGATTCAGGCCTGGAACAAGTTTCATTTCCCAGACATGGAGCCAGAGCAAAACCTGGCAACGCATATGCAATAGGCGAGGAGTTAGAAGCCAGAGAGAAGTTGCTGGGATCCTGAAAGGTTTGGTCTCTCTGTGAAGAGATGCCCACTCCACCAGAGACCATACTGAGCAAGCTCTCACTCTCCTGACTCCCAGGGCTCTCCACAGAGAAATCCTGTGCACCCTCTGAACTCAACATCCCAAGAAGTCTATCACTGTTCTCTGACTGAGAACCACTTTCATTGCTTTCCAGGTCCTCAGGACTGATGGACCCACTATTCTCAAGCTTCTGAAACACACCCTGCAGAGCTGAACGAAAGTGATGAATTGCTCGGCCCAGTTTGCTTTTGTAAAACTTAATTTCTAGATCTTCATCCTCCTGCGAGCCAACCAGACCACAGGAGGACTTTTCAAAGACATCTTTAAGGACCTGAGTAGCATGTTCCTCCTCCTCATTCAAGTCAATATGAACCATGTCACTGAAAGTCTCAGGCCCTATGATAATTTCCTCCATCATGCGATCACGGCTCAGAGTTGCAAACCTTCTGGACTTGTCTGTCAAAAGGTCCTCAAGCTGCTTTGAGCTTAGAATATCAAGCCCAGCTTCACAGGCCAGGAGCTCGTCTTCTGTCTTCAGCAACCCAGACAGTGACAGACAGCTGCCAGCCTTGCTTTTATTGCTGCAGTGGTTTCCTCTTTTTCCTACACTACATACTTCAAATCCTTCGCTGGACTGTTTGAAAACCTGGGATGTCCCAGAACCCTCTTTTGAGATTAACACTAGGGAAGGTTCCTCAAATTGATGGAAGGTGGACAGAGTAGCCTCTTTCCCTGTCAGCTCACCACCACAACTGTCAATGATAACTTGGGAGGTTCCTAATGTTCCTTTTACTTCATCTCCTGGCTTAGACACATCACTTGACTTTATGAAATTATTCTCGGGTGGGAAGGAAAGGCCTTGCTGCTCAGGGGTTTGAGGTTCTCTGTGTTGATTTTGAGCCCTCATTTGAGATGCTCCTGTTATGGGTCCTGTGTCCCCTGTTTCCATCTGAAGAAGTGATTCATGCTGGTTTAAAGAATTTGAATTATGGTCCTGAAGTTGCTGCAAAAATGACAGAGACTCCTTTGGGGGATTCTTATAGCACTGTGGCCAGCTTGGTTCTTCTTTGGTGGCAATCCGGACCCCTACACTCTGCAAAAGGATGGATTTCTGCAAGATGAAGTCTCTGTGCTCTAGATGGGCAAGTTTCACAACAGTAGGCCTGGGGGCTGGGGCTTTGCCTGCCCTGTAAGCCTCTTTGATGTACCTGTTGCACTGCATGCCATTAACACAGAGGTGCATGGCCAGGAAGCTGTGCACCAGCTCCATGGTATTTTCCCCATCTTGCTCTGGAAGTCCATACAGATACAGAATGGCTTCTTCACTGGGTCTGTCCACATGGGGTTCCTGGGCCTTTTCCCCCACACATACCTTAGCCAGAGAGCTGCTGCCCACCTGCAAGCCTTCTATTTCACTCAGAACTGAGTCTACACAGCTAGACACTTCATCCACTGAACCCCGGACTTGGCTCAAGTGCTGCTGCAGTTCAGCAATTTCAGTTTGGAGACGGCTGATGCCTTGTAGCTCTCTGATTATATAGTCTACTATATCCCCCAAAGGCTCTCGCTGTTCACAGCTGCAGCCTTGGTGAGGGCCTCTGGACAAAAGGGACTTGGCTTGATTCCTTTCTGAGGGCTCTTGACAGCTTGTGCTAATGCTGACAGATGAGAGGTCCTGAGAGCCCGACCCTGAAGCACAGGCAGTGGAGCCCAGAGGAAGCTGACTGCTGGTCTGCTGCTCAAAGCTGCAATGCTGGGCCAGGCCTCCATCTCTATCCGCACTAATGGCTGAGGCTGTGGACCCACAGTGAGGGAGCAGGGAGCTGTCCTCTGGTAAGGATTCAGTAGGGCCTGAGGACTTGCTCTTGATGCCACACATAGTCTCTGACTTAGCCTTATCTGGGGACAGCCTGGAGGAGGGTCCCAAGGTGACCATGATTTCCTCCTCTGACTCTTGCAACAATCGTTTCATTTTTTCCCTCAGGGTCTGAGGGATTCTCTGCTTCTTCCTTTTATTTCTGGTCAGAATGCTTACCAGAGATTGTCCTGGAAGGCAATAACCTGTCCTAGTCTTTTCAGTCTATTTCTAGCAATTAAGGCTGGCTGATGTTTTGGGCTTAGCCCACAGTGCTGCCTGGAATGATCCCATGTGTAGTCTCCAAACCCGGCACATGTCCCTGGATCCTGGCTTGACTCTTATCCTGTAGCTAATGAAAAAGGAAAATAATGCACTCAGGTCAGAAAGCAGCAGAATAATTTTAATCTGAATCAAACTGTCAAGCAGGAATAAGAATATTACCTTCTAAGACTGTAGAAGTCAACCCTGACCTGTCTCCCAAAGCTGGCCTTAAAGGCTGTAGGCAGTCACTTGTCTTTCCTTGGCTTCCCATCAGAGAAATGATGTATAAAGTCATTGTGTTCTGGGCAAATACCCAAAAACATCAAGATTAAGACAAACTCCTGGGAAGTAGGTGGGTAAGGTCAGTGAGTGACTGAACCTTTACAATTCAACACCAGGGTCGGGTTCAGGAATGAACAAATAGATGTTTAACTACCAAAGCTCAAATTACATACACAGTGAAAGACAAAGACAAGACATGCAATGTTTATTTTCTCAGTTGGTTGTTCTGGTGAAAACTCAGCAACTCAGATGTTGGTTCCTGCCTGTGCTTATAGCACAAAGTGTTTTCCCTTTGCTCAGTGGCAGCAACCCTTCACTTGGAGAAAAGACCATGGCAAGTATTTCAAACTTGGAGAAAAAAAGTTTTCTAAACTTAATTCTAGAGTAAGGTGGTATTATATAAGCATAGTCATTGTCCAGACTCAGGTACATTAAGCATGTTTGGATCTGGAGGGGCATGTGGCCAAAGACACACATGTGGTGGACACACAGCAGGGAATGAAGGAGGCTCAGGAACAGCCTGGAGTCCTGAACTCCGTTTAATAGTCCCCAAGGGCTTGGTGCAGCCTAATCAACACACAGGTTTGGCTTTCCTCCTCCACAGTGCATCTCGTCTAATGCCTCTTTCAGAGCACCAGGTTAAGTGATTTTCCAGAGTAACAGAGGATTGCTCTAGCCCTCTGGCCTAGAGAAAACAATGCATAGGACAGGAAGGAAGTTGGTTATATCAGAGGGCTCCAAGGTCCTTTGCTGTTCTCCAAAAAGGTGAAGACAGCTTGCCACCAGACTTGCCCCTAATACCCTAAGCTACCAGGGACTACCACAGAGGTAAAGATGACTATTACCTTATATGGGGTGGTTATCCATTTCCTTTTTACTGGAAACATGCAAAGTGTAGGGAAGGAGCAGAGTATAAAGTACAAAGAGAAAAGCTAAGAGCCCAGGAATGCATGGGACTGCCAATACTTTCTGCCTCTGCTAGGTTACCCTGGGAGGGGTAAGACTGGTTGGTGGGAGACATGTAATCCTTCATGTTCTTCAGTCGGAGATGATTTCCCCATTTTCTAGATTTGATCTGTATTTCTAAATTGTCTCAACTCCTGCCTCCCTTTCTTTTTCCCAGTACTCAAGTTAACCCCAAAAGGGGAAAATTGCCTGTGAAGAACACAAGCTGACAGCTCCCACAGGAATTCATTTTAAGGAAAGGTCACCATCTACAGTTTGTGGGCTTAAAAGTTAAAAGCACTGTGCTTTCCTAGACTAGGAAGAATCAGAAGCATGAGTCACAAGACTTGGGATAAAGATCAAACTGACCCCTTTTACTGGAAATAACTAGGCCAAGAACCAAAAGTCAGAAACTAGATTAATTCCCACTTCATGTCTTCCCTTCTTCCCTGTAGCTCATCTAAAAATTCTGCTCCGTCTAGGAATTCCTCACCTAAGGATGCTACCCATTCTGTGAGGCACTGCAGAGGCCAAATTAATGCCTTTTAAGCACTGTTGATTTACTCCTATGTCTCAAAGGGCCAGGATCAGCTATATCCCTAATCAGGCCAACTCACTGTACTCTGTGACAGGGGGAGGGAGAGGGATAAAGAGGAGATGTTCTATATGCACAACCAGAACTGCTGGGTCTTAGGATTAGCGCCTAGCTGTCTAAACAGCAAAGGTACCAATTCTAAGACTGACTCATCAAATTATTCCTTCTCTCCTTCCACAAGCGCACATCTGTATTTCCAAAGCTACCCTCTTTTACTCCCCCCAACTGTGCAAGGTCTAGGTGCCTCTGCTTTGGTCTTGGTACCTGGTATTAGCTTTGAAC
Source organism: Herpailurus yagouaroundi (assembly GCF_014898765.1). Taxonomy (NCBI): domain Eukaryota; kingdom Metazoa; phylum Chordata; class Mammalia; order Carnivora; family Felidae; genus Herpailurus; species Herpailurus yagouaroundi. The sequence continues at coordinate 20,566,845 of NW_024412401.1, read as the reverse complement.
AAGGTCCCTGGCCCAGTAAGGACTGGAACTGGTAATCAGCCTTTCAAGTTTGTCTCAAAGAGAAAGACTGCTTACTGAACCAAGATGAAAGTTCTGTGTATGACCACATGAAGCCATGAGCGAGTTCTACTAGATTGAAAATCAAAAGACTTAAGTCAGGTCTTGCTCCACCAATGATCTTGGATTAAACACCTGACTTCTCTGTTCCTTAGTTTCCTCACCTGTACAGTAGGGAAAATAGTCACAGGAATGTTACCAAGCATGCCACCACCCATAAAAGGTATGATTTGAGTAAACCATGACTTCTATCCTAGCCCCAAACCTCTATCTTTCCTAGTCTCTTTTAATGGTCTGTAGCACTGCCTGCAATCATACCACTGACATGTGTCATTCTTTGTTAATCCTATTTTCTTCTAGAAGTTTTTTTTCTTTTTCCTTAAGATTAAAAAAGGAAGCAAAACATTCAGTTCCCAGTATTTTGCTCAGGTGACAAGGGGCTTGCCATGTTCCCTCAGGCAGTCTGAAAGCATGCAGAAGGGACAGATACCTATAGGAGGCAAGTTTTTCTGTTCAAAGGCTGGTGAGGCCCAGAACCCATTGCCAGGTCTTCCAAGACCAGCCCCATTTAAGTCCAGAGAAAGCAGCTTTTCAGGAACAAAAATGAAACTGATTCTCCCGCTACTGCTTCAATGCAGGCCAGGTTAACTTCAGGCCTATTTGTTTTTCAGATCAATACTCCAGATAGGCTTGGTTAACTTCCTAGACAGTCTTGCCAGCTGTCCCCTCCAAGACTGCAGTGCCCACAACACTGTCTGGCAAGTCATACAAGGGGCAAATGGCACAGTCATTGTGTTCAGGGTCTTTCCCTACAGCCTGCTAAAGGACTGAAGGCAAAGCTGCCTGGTTTCCTACGTTACTAACAAATAGGAAACTTCCAACTAGAGCTGCCATAGCAATTTCTTCCAGCCTCAAAGAAAGATGCTTGCTTCCATATTAAACAAACTCTCCCCAAACCTTCTTATGAATTGGTAATCGCTACTCTGAATGAACTTAAGAATCACCTCCTGGGGATATGGGTTCCCCAAAGGCACCAAACCCACTCGGTCATCCAGATATTTAGGTTTTGAAGCAGAGGACAGACTTCAATGTAATGCCCAGAGAATCAACCAGTTACTTTGCTCAGAACCCAATAGGATACCAGAAGCCAGAATAGGCTGAAAGGGCAAACCTTAGGGCCAAGAGGCCCAAGTCAAGTCCACCTACTCCCCCAGCCTCTCTTTGCTACTACTGTCCACAGGAATAAAATAACAAGGGCCAAAGAATGAGGACAGTTTGATCTCTAAATCAATTCAATTGATTTGTCAGGCACCAAGCTATGTGCCAGGAATGTAAGACACATGGTCCCTGCTTTCTAATATATTAAGGTTTGGAGAAGGAATAGGCATAATTCACCATCACAAAATAAAGCAAAACATGTTATAATGAAAGTTGTAATAAACAATAGATAATAGACATTAATTCCAATGATGGGGGAATGGAGGGGCAGTGAGAGGCCCAGCAAAATCAGGACAGGGAAAGCCATAGAGAAGAAGTAATATTTGAGCCAGAATGGGATAAAGAGGCATTGGGGTCCACCCAGCTCAACTTGACCCTCTGGACTCCTTCAAGATACCCAGAGCTGTCATTCTGCCCTGTCCTATTAGCCTATCTACTCTAGTCAACTTTTCAAACTTCATGCACACACTCTAAAAAGTGACCACACCTTTCTCCTTTCTGCTATCTTTCTAAGGAATGACTAAACCTAGGAAAAATAAGGAAATCCTTTCAAGGGATATCTCCGTTTGAAAAGGGAACACATCAAAATAAAATAAATAAATTAAAAGTAGTAAGCTTCAACAATAGAGAGCTGAAAACTATGGCAGGGAATAAACCCTTAAGTCACATCAGCACCAACGTACCAAAAAAAGTCAAGAAGAAAAAAAAAAAAACTCAGTTTTCTGAAATGGCTGATTCTTTTGTCTCTTTCTCTGCCTTACCAAATAAATGTGATTAGGAATGCGAGTATTCCTTGTAAAATTGCTTCTGACTCAAATCTTGGCTGGGAGGAAACAGCTGGGGACCTCTGGGAACAGGCCAGAACTCTGTATATGTATCAAGCAGCCTCTCACTTTGTGTGAAACAAGCCCAGAAGGCAGAGAGCTAAGAACTCTGACAGCACCTCCCACCTCCCTTCTATAGAGGTCAGATCAGTTCCTGGGCCATTTACCAATTATGTTGCATGGCTAATATGGTGGCAGGAATGGATTTCTAGGGCTACAACAGGTTTGGGTACTTTTAAGATGTTAATCTTTGGGAAAGCATCAATGCTTACAAAGATTCCTGTCAGAGAAAGTGATCAGGGTCACGTAGTATGAAAAGTGAGATTAGCCAAAGGGAATAAAAAATGCCCTAGATTAAATGCATCACAAGGTCCTAGGTACTATAGTTCCTAGGACAGGCCATCCTTCCTCATCAGCATTAGGAGGAACTCCATTTATAGGCCAGAAGCTGGACACGGTAAAAGAAAGAAAACCTCAAACATTGTGTACAAGAGAGGAGACAGAACCTCTGGTAACATACAGTACCATAAGGGAGGATGCAGCCTTCAAAGGGTTGGAATATCAAGACCTCAAAATGAAGAATGAATGCCAGTCAGGAGAGCTGGGTATTCTTGCCCTGCCCAGCGCTCCCTTTCAGCAGTACCAAGGTTTACTATACCAAGGAATATAACCAACCATAAAGCAAATACATATGCACCCAGAATCAGATACTCATGACAAAGACTCTCTCCTTTGATCAAACCTGAGTCAGGTTGCTCTGAGTCCTCTTTCTGACAAGGTCCCTGACCTTCAGCTCTGTTTGTTCAGTCCACTTTTAGCAAGAATCCTGCTGGGTCAGTTTAGTGAAAATTCTTCACCTTTGATATCTGACCAAATTCCTTAACCACCACCTTGGTGTGCCTCCAGCAAAACTCCTGTCAAGTCAGTTTAGCCAGACTTCCCCTTATCCTTGATGTTTCCTCTTAGTAATTTTCCATTCACTGACCCTCACCCTGTTCCTTAGCTATAAATTCTCAGTCTTCCTTGTATTCAGAGTTGGGCTCAAACTCTCTCCCTTACTGCAATACCCCAATGTAGTATGCCTTACAGCCTTTAAAAAAGTCACAACGTTTTTTTCTTAAGCATCATCATACTTTTTTCCATACTACTTCAAGGTTCTCATGAATAGACTGAAGAAGGCATGTGAGCAGGCATGTCTAGCCTCTAAAAACTACCCCTCCCCACAAAAAAACCCACATTCTCTATCTCCTTACTCTGCTGTAGTTTCTTCAGAGAACTTATTACTACCTACCCGATACATCATATGTTTGTTTGCTTGTTTATTATGTGTCTCTTTCCCCTACCTCTTTATTCTGGAATGTGAGTAGAGACTGTTCGGCTCACTGCTATAGAACTGTTTTGCTCACAGCACCTAGAACAGTGCCTGGCACATAGGGTGCTCAAAACAAATTAAATCTTGCCATTGAATAAAAGGAATCAGAACACCAAATCAGAGAAGTTTAGATTTGAAAGAAACTCTTATACAGTACTAGGCCTGGAATCTCATACTACATTGTGATCTAGCCTATGGAGTAGTTTTGTTTAGCTATCACAGTGTTTTCCTAAATTTTAAATGTGAAAGTCTTGTAGGCAGGACAGCTATTCTAGGTTCTTAAAAGTTCTATTACCCAAGTTTAAACCCTTCACCCAAAATGATACCCTTGCTTTTGTTCATCTGTTTTACTTTGGCAGCCCCCTGAATGGGAGGTTCTTGCTTGAGGACTCACAGTGGATGTGAATTCCATTACAATGGAAGCTGTGCTTTGTTTTTGATCTCCCAATGCCTGGCACAGGGCACTACTATCCCAAGCATATGACCTGACACAGTGGGAAGTCAGTGCCATGGAAAGGATAAACGAGTGATGGCAGAGCTGCATTAGAATACAAGTCTCCTAATTTCTAGTCCACTTTTGTTTCCCTCACAATATGCTGCCTTCCAGTTCTAGGTTTATTTTTAGACTGATGGCTTATCACCCCTTTTTATTGTAAAAACTAAGTTGGAAACTTCTCCCTAAATATACTTAAATTTTTCTGGAGTCTCATTCAAGGCAAATAAAGAGGGTAGTGGCAGCCCCAGCCTCTGCTAGAGGCTGGTAATTAGTCTGTATCTCTCTAGGATATGAGACTAGTAGGAAGAGGCTGTGCCATGGTTCCTTGTCATTCCCATAGTTGCTATCATGAGGCTTCCATTTGTTCTTCCAGCTGGAAGAGGTGCCCTGATCCTTGTGCTAATGATAGGTCTAGAGCAGCAGTGTCCAATAGAAATATAATGTGAGCCACATATGTAATTTAAAAATTTCTAGTAGCCACATTAAAGTAAAATAAAAAAAGTAAAATTTACTTTAATATATTTTATATAATTCATTATCCTATCATTTCAACATGCATTCGATATAAAAAATATTCATCATATATTTGCATTCTTTCTTTCATGGTGAATCCTCATATTGTTACATATCTTACATTTACAGCACATCTCAATTGAGAGTAGCCTGTCTGCCAAGACAAGTACTCAACTACCACATATAGCCAGTGGCTACCATATGGGACACACAGGTCTAGAAGGCTGGGATGGGGGACACTATGGAGAGCCTTCAAAACCTGGCAGCAGATGTTCATTACAGGCTGCCATCCCAGGGGCAGCAGAATGCTCTGTTCTTTATTCATTTTTTCACCTGCTCAGTTTGATCCTAGCTGGAGGTAGCATATTTCCATTTTATGACACCTTCAATCCTCAAGGCTACAAAGAACAAAGTATTAAGGCCCTAAACTGCAGAGGATGAGACCTTTTCTCTCTTTCAATCTGACCCTTTCTAGATCCCTTGTAGCAATATGTAGCTTCTTTCCAATACTTTGGGCAAAACTACAGGTGAAACCTAATTACTTCAATAGAAGCTACCCTTTACAGGGAAGACTTAGAGACTTCTCACAGACAAAAGCATAATCTCAATGCTGCTGAGTCAAAGATAAACTATCCTATACAACTCACACTAGAGGGAAATGTAACAATAGTAAAATTATATTTGTTTAGAATCTTATAGTTTACATGATTCCTATTTTATCATGACATATTTTATCATCAGAACCCTATGAGGCAGGAAGGAAGATCATTCTGATTTCATAAATGAGAAAAATGAAGCTCAGAGAGGCTAAATAACTTGACCAAGGTCACTGAGGAGACCTAAGATTTAAAAAGGGGTCTACAGGGGCGCCTGGGTGGCGCAGTCGGTTAGGCGTCCGACTTCAGCCAGGTCACGATCTCGCGGTCCGTGAGTTCGAGCCCCGCGTTGGGCTCTGGGCTGATGGCTCAGAGCCTGGAGCCTGTTTCCGATTCTGTGTCTCCCTCTTCTCTGCCCCTCCCCCGTTCATGCTCTGTCTCTCTCTGTCCCAAAAATAAATAAACGTTGAAAAAAAAAAATAATAAATAAAATAAATAAATAAATAAATAAATAAATAAATAAATAAATAAATAAGGGGTCTACATTCTATAGTTAGTGCTATTTTTACCATACATGCATGATGAAAATGGACAGATTATTATGCATGTGTATACACACTCAAGATTGAGGAAACTCAGGATGACTTTTCTGTCTATATGGCAATATGCACATGAGAGGGAAGAATTAATACATCAGACAGAAGAACAGTATAAACACACTCACACAATGGAAAAATAGAAGGGTTTCTTAATATACACAGGCATATACCAGAAGAGGAAAGTTACCTGAGTAAACACACACACACACACACACACACACACACACACACACACGAAATAAAAGAGGAGATTATATATCTATATATAGATACAGATATAGGCACATGGAGGAAGATATGGCTTGTGTATAAGCATTTAAAAGGAATGAATGAGTTTCTATTATGTACACACAGGAAGGAATGATCAGGTTATTTATAAACATGGACATATCAAGAGGTGGAAACAGATTATTTGTATACAAGTATGCACACATTCAGAGGGCTGGCTAAGTTATTTACATACATACAGGAGTGTAAGAGTACCAAGGAAGAACAGATAGTCAGATTATCAGCATATAAACACATGCACGTGAAGATTCTACCCTCAGGGCTGAGTATGCCATTTTTCACTCATTCTAATGACCCCCACCAGCAAGTTGGCTCCAGCAGTTATGTAATTAATGTAGCTCCTCTGTATTCCACCCACAAATGCTTTGCTTTTGTCCCTGTTTGTCATTCAGTCAGTCATACACTCGATACCACTTACCTTGCTGCTGCAACCAAAGTAAGAGTTAAAGAAATGAAAAGGAAAAAAAAAAAAACCATTAAAACCACAAATTCTCAAGTTTTAGAATACAAGTGCCGTCTTTAAGAGGAAATCCATTCAGGAGCACTCCCTGGTTTGACAGAGAAGCCACAGGATGAACTTTCTAAGCCACAGCATGGCTGCTTGCCCAACAGACAAACAGAGCCAGGGAGCTATTATTCTCAGTTGCACCAGCTGGCTGGCTCCATGGTGCAAAGTTGATGATAGGAACAATGCCCAGCAGAGAAATCCCCTCAGTGAAAGGCTGGGCAGGAGTCTCGCTGGCTACAAATCTAGAAATCCAATCTGGTCCACACCTCTGCTGAGGGGGACTCTGATGACCAGCCTGCTGAAGGCAATAGCAGCCAAACTTCAACTGGATGTGGAATTCTAACCCAATCGATTCCGGGCTTTGAGACTGAGACGGAAAGCAGGGCAGCTACTGCTCCTGCTGCTGCTCCTCCTCCTCTCCAGCTGCTTCCTGCCTGCAACCTCCCATAGGGCACCAGCTCTCCTCACACGTTCCTGGCGCACACACCCCCTTTCCCAGAACACTCACGCACACACAAACCTCGCCAGCAAGCTCACTCACACACCCTTGGTGAGTGTCTCTCCCTCTTGCTAAATATAGATCTTACTCTCTCCCCTCCCCCATTTCTTCCTCTTGTTCTTCTCCCCCCTCCCTTCTTCTCCCCTGCCTATCCACCTCTCTCAAGTCTGGGCTATACGCTATAAAGAGACTTAAGACCAGCAATCTATACTTTGAAGAGCTCCCAGTCTCAGAAGACAGAACACAGCAAGAAATTACCAGAGCACAATACAAAGGCAATCATGCCTTCTACTGAAACAAACGCTAGGTTTTTTTTTTTTTTAGTTGATTGTTTCATTTTTGTTTTTGTATCTATATTATCTGCTATCTGCATTTGGTGAAGCTGGAAAACAGGTGAAGTGCCCACGTGCAGTTAGCATCAAATAGCACTATGTTCTCAGAGTAGATACCTAGTCCAGTTCTTCCTGAACAGCCACAGCAAAAGAACCAACTGGAAAATAAGAAGTCCCTTAGGCTGTGCCAAGGCAGTGATTAGAGAGATGTAAGGGAACCTGGGTGGGCTAACATAAACCCTCTATTGCAGAAGTCTGGACCACAGATTGTTTGGGGATCCAGAATTAGGATAGCCTCAAGTGTAATCACATTAACCAAAAGCTGTTTACGATTCAAGGCTCCGGTTTCATGATCCCAAATCTCCCAGCCCCTCTTTGCCAATGGCAGCCCCATCTCCATGGAGACTTGCTAGTCAGGTGGCTCTCACATGGCCCTAATTCCTAATAACTCAACAATTCTACTCAGGACTCATCAGGAAATTGAATGCCCTTATCTTCAAAGAGCACTCAAGTTGTTCATTGCAACATAATGCCAAACATAAGCCAGGGACCCCTGAAGCCCTGGAGCTTAAAATGCCAAATACATCAAATATATAATACCCCTTTCCACTCTGCACCCACAGGACAGCAAAAACACTGTTTGAGTCCAAAGAATCTCAGAATTCTTCTCAATATAGAGCTCCAATTACCAGTAACAATCCAGTGAAGCCATTCCTATTCTACCTCCTCTGAGCCTGATCTAATGAGAGAAAGCCCTTCTCTTCCTTAGGCCAGCAGAAGGTGGACAAGTTTGATTCAGTCAGCATGTCCAAACCAAGCTCTCATATCTTGCTACTTCTGCTGCCATGCAACATTCTTCATGACAATCTACAGTAAAACATGGCCCTGATAGCCAAGAATTAGGCAGTCAGGCTATGGGGGCCACCCTAAAAACTGTCACTGTGGAACAGCCAGCCCTATATGGTAGATAACATAAGCTTTTAAAGGAGGAATGATTTCCTTGGCTTATCCAAGATCCTGAGGAGAAAGTGTTGATTCCAGAGCCAACATTTGCCTCCCTACTGCCTTCTTCCAATAACATTGCTTCCCCCTCAACCCAGGAAGAAAATTTAGATTCCAAAAGATGCTAAACAACCCATTTCTTAACCATCCACCTCATTATGCAGCCAACACTAACAGCAGAGCAAATACCTCCTAACCCAGTCGGGAGCTGGCTGGGTGACAGAAAAGATAAGGACTGACAGTGCAACTATAACCACATCTAAATACAGAAAAAAATCATTTGAAAAGTGTCAAATTTCAGTGGAAGTCACAGCCAATTTAGAGGAGCTTCCCATATTTCAGCCAGAAGAGGTAAAGGGTTTAAAACAAGAAATATAGGGAAGACTGATTAAATCAGAATTCCCTCCCACTCAAAGAGCCCGGAGAAGTGGCTGTCATTATCAGGTTTGGGGCTGGAATTCCTATTCTAAGAAACTCAAACTCTCAAGACTAGAAATGATCTTCAGAGCTAGTACACTGCCTAATGAACCTACTTCTTCCTGACTCATCCACCAGTGGCTCCAAGACCTGGCTGAGGTTTCTAGATGTTATACCTGAGGCTAATGCGACCCTCTCTTGTCCATCTGCCTAGTCAAACACATTCAGCCCATATTCTAAGCAGCTTGAGTTTTCCAGAAAAATAAAGGCTCAGACAGGAGAAGATGTGTTTATGACATGAGGCACAACAAATTTGCAATCTCTAGTTCATGGTCTTCAAACTTCACAAGACAGCTTATATGGCTTTGACCATAAATTACTTTTGTATCTTTCCAACTTCCCATGTTTCACCAAAAACACAGAGAGTAAGTGGTAAATAGCTGTCCGTGTACATTCTGGGTAAAAAAGCAGGCTCCCTCTTCTACTATTCAACAGGGCCCACAGAGGGCCCACAGACTGCCAGACATCATATGACCAAAGGAGAGATCTCCTCTGTGGTCTAGCCTTTTAGGATAGACACACAATTTCTGTTTCCTGAGCCGTGTAAGCAACGATGCAGTCCTTTGTTACAGTGGATCTGGCTCTTGGGAGTCCTAGGCAGGCTAAAAGGATGGAGGTGCTTTTCAGAGGTAAGAAATAGCACAAGCACCCACCTCAGTTGGGAAGCTTCCTCAAAGCAGGGCTTTTCAAGACCTAGCTGGGCAGAATTGGAGAAACAGATTGGGTTAAGAAGGAAAAGGCATTTATCCAGAAGCTGTGAAATGCTCTGAACAGACATTCTCAAGGTCTGGTTCCCAATTTAAATCTTTGCAGGGATCTTCGCCTAGAGATAGATGAGTCAAGATGGAAATTCAACATGAGACACTGACACTCACGCAGAGTTGTGGGAAGGTTCAGAGCTGCAGGAGCTCTAAAGGGGAACCAAATGGGTGGGTTAGTCAGAAGACCACCTGGCACACAAAATTCATCCTCGGTTAAAGCATCTGAGTGGAGTCACAGGGACACTGGAGGAGGGGCTCACCAACCACAATTCTCCACTCTCATACAAACCAGTCTAAGTCTCCCTCAGGCCAGATACAACTGGTCCAAAAGCAAAGAATGTGCCTGCTCCAAACCTGGCCTGCCCTTTCAGGTGTCATTGCCAGAGAATGGCTGGCTCAGGACCAGCAGGTACCTACCTCGTCTCTCAATGCTGACAATCACATATGAGGATACAAAGGATAGGTGGAGCCAAAATCTAACTTACATCAGAGTAAGTCTGTGATTCCTTTCCTTCTCTACCACCAAGTAAAGCCAGAAGCAACATGAGAGGCTGACATGGGTCACACAAGTAGGATATGTTTCATGAGGAAAATGGTTTGTTCTGGTGGCTGAGAAAAGTCTTTTTTTTAACCCCTGTACAATTATGCCCTCCATAAACTACTGAGTGATTGCATGAAGCAGAGAATTATGGGCAATGGGAGGTGAATCTCCTCCTTCCCTCAGGAATATGCCACCCAAGGGGAGTTATGAGCCTGGCAGATATGTGCTGACTTTACTGATGTGCTAAGACATAGCTGCTACACAGACTAAATGAGACCTGACAAGCTGCAAGGCAGGCCTAAGGAGTCACAAACTGCTGACAAATTTCAGTCCTACAATCAGGTCAAGCACCATCCTGATTAGCAAAACCTTAAACATGAACAGGGATAAACTCAGTACTGCTAGACTAAACAGGTTTTTAGCCTTTACCTACAAAGGCTGTGGCCCCATTTCCATTCAAGGACTAATGATTAAAGACTCATAATCAGGGGCACCTGGGTGGCTCAGTCAGTCAAGCTTCCAACTCTTGATTTCAGCTCAGGTCATCATCTCATGGTTCCTGGGATCAAGCCCCACTTCAGGCTCTGCACTGACAACACGGAGCCTGCTTAAGATTCTCTCTCCACCCTTCCCCTGCTTGCTTTCTCTCTCTCTCTCTCTCTCTCTCAATCAATCAATCAATAAGTAAATACTCATAATCAAAGTAGTCTATGTAGTAGACTACTATGGAGTAGTCTACAGCCCTCTCACATAAACCTGTTCAAAAGTCATAGTTCCCAGATTTAGAACTAAGGCTACTCCTGAACTAGTATCTGCTTGTATATGTCCCAGTCCAATCCACAAAGTACAATGGCCCTGCCTCAATTTCTTTACCCCAAGGAAGCCAAGGGGCCACATGTGGAGGATTCTCTAATGGGAATCCAAAATTTGAAATTTCATGGGGAAATGAACCCTTTGAGGGCACCTGGGTGGTTCAATTGGTTAAGTGTCCAACTCTTGATTTCTGCTGAGGTCATGATCTCATAGTTTGTGGGATTAAGTCGTGTGTCAGGCTCTGCACTGACAGCATGGAGCTTGTTTGGGATTCTCTCTCTCCCCCTGCCCCTCCCCCCACTTGTGTGCACTCCCTCTCTCTCTCTGTCTCTAATAAGCAAACATGAAAGAAAGAAAGAAAGAAAGAAAGAAAGAAAGAAAGAAAGAAAGAA
>NW_024412401.1:20532487-20555547 GCF_014898765.1 Herpailurus yagouaroundi | reverse complement strand
GAAAGAAAGAAAGAAAGAAAGAAAGAAAGAAAGAAAGAAAGAAAGAAAGAAAGAAAGAGAGAGAAAGAAAGAAAGAAACCCTTTGTACTATAAGGAGACTATATTCTAACTGGCTTAATATTTATCAAATATCTCCTTCAGTTCTTTGTGTTTTGTTCTGAAATATACCTAGAGTAAACCCAAATCTGGAGAATTCTCTTGGTGTAAGACCCTGTTTCCAGAAGCTTTTCAAAATATGTTCCTAGTTAGCATATGAATCTCAAGTGTCTTGAGAATCAATGAAGAGACCTAAAAGAGGAGGGTTTTTCCTATAGGGTTCTCCGTATATTCAAAAATATCTGGTATGAAGCACTGAGTTATAGGAAGATAGCTAACGTTCAAAGGGGAAGAGAAGACTTAAGAGAGACAAATCTCTTAAGGATCTCTGACAATGGAAGCATGGTGGGGAGAAAAGAAAGTATTCAACTGGATGAGGCAAGAGAGAGAATGAGACTTAACCAAGAAAGCAAGGAATGCAGAGGGAAACCCTGTTGGTGGTGCTGGTATTGGAGCCCTATACTGCAGCTCATCCATACCAACCAACCACACATGGAGATGACTTCCCTGCTCACACACAAGACCTTAAAACCTCTCTATTCTAACTTTCCATCCAGTAACAGAATCCCCTGCAAAACCCTTTGCTCCCCTCACATGTCACTACGTCTAATCTATTTTACCTTCCTATCTATAAAATCTGTCCCCTTCTCTACAACCTTTAGTTTGGGCTTCACTACCTCTCATTTGAGTTATTGCAAAATATTCATCCTCCCTAGTCTACCTTCCTTTAGAACCACCCCCCCTACTCCCAATCAATTTTTGACAATTTTTTAGAGGAATACCTTTTATAGCCCTTAGAAGGAATTAACCCTGCTGACACCTTGATCTTGGACTTCTAGCATCTAGAGCTATACAACAATATATTTCTGTTGTTTAAGCCACCCAGTCTGTGGTACTTTGTTATGGCAGCCCTAGCAAACAAATACAGTACCTTTAAGAATTACTAATACAATGCTACCAAAAAAATTTTTAAATAATACCTATTAAGTACCTAGGTGTTGTACCAGGCATGATGAAAAGATACAATCTTTGCTCTTAGGGAGTTCATAACCTAATAGGGGAAATGTTATAGCATGAGCATTGTTATATCCATATTATATATTCTAAGGAAGAAAAGTATTAGATTTTGTGCTTGGTTGACTGGTAGTGCCATTTACTGAAAGGATATACAGGAGATGAGGTGGAGAAGAAAGAAAAGACAATCAGTACAGTTTGAACATACTGTATGTGGTGTCTGGAAAATTCTGCCATAATAAGATCCATAGGCAGCTGGATATGTGAGTATGGAACTCATGAAAGAAGACTGAGGTAGAGATAGCAATTTGGGATCCATCAGTTTACAGGTAAAGAAATGAGTGAGATTATCTAGGATAGAGAATGAGGTGGAAAACAGAGCCCTAGGAATCACCAAGTTTTAAGGGGCAAGCAGATGAGCAGAAGTGCTATAAAGGAAACAAAGATGAAGCTGTCAGATAGAAGAAAAAGACTTGGAGAAAAAGATATCACAAAAGCAAACAGGAAAGAGTGTTTTAGGGAGAAACCAGTCAACAGTTTTTATCTCACCTGTCACAAGAAATGCTCCAGGATGCTCCAAGAGCATCTAGAATGTCCTTCCTAACTTGTCATCTTTGTTTATTTATGTCCAAATGTTCTCAGGTACGGACCAAATAAACACATTTCCCTAGCATGCTTAAAGATGACAACCAGCATGGGGCGCCTGGGTGGCGCAGTCGGTTAAGCGTCCGGCTTCAGCCAGGTCACGATCTCGCGGTCCGGGAGTTCGAGCCCCGCATCAGGCTCTGGGCTAATGGCTCAGAGCCTGGAGCCTGTTTCCGATTCTGTGTCTCCCTCTCTCTCTGCCCCTCCCCCGTTCATGCTCTGTCTCTCTCTGTCCCAAAAATAAATAAACGTTGAAAAAAAAAAAAAAAAAGATGACAACCAGCAAAGAGAAGTACAAGCCCAAGGAATTAGGGAAAATTATTTACTATAATTTACCTCTACTCTTTGGCTTCAGGAAGTCTTATTTTATATACTATGACAGTACTTCAGAATGTGCCTGTTTTGGAATGGTGGTAAATCTCACTGCATTGTTTACAGAAAGAATGCCACTTACAAGGAGCCATGATTTCTTTAATGGCATGTTTATAAACAGAAAGCAAGTTATCCCTTGATTTCCATCTTTCTAAGCTTCTATTATTTTATTTCTTGGACATTTCCTGATACTTAACAACATATTCCTGACTCGGTACCCTCTGGGAATTCATCTGACTTCTCTGAGCACCCTAACTCAAAGGGTTTGCTCCCTCCATTTTTTGTTGTCCCTCATTTCTTTTGCAACCAATTACTTATATTGTCTGGTAATATCGCTTCATACTTTTAAGCAACAGTTCCACAAAACTTTTCTGAGTGTCTATTAAGTATCAGAAACTACGCTAGGAATTGTATTCAGTTCCTGACCTCATGTGCAATCTAACAAAGGAGTTAAAGCATATATATGGATATTGAAAATACAAGTAGAAAGCAGAAGTAACAAGAAAATAAGTGGCCAGGAACAGGATCTCTAAATCTTTGAACTGTTTTCTACCTACATGTAGTAGGCCCCCAAGACATATTAGGCAGAGAAGATACTCCAGTTGAATATCTATTCTTTTTTTTTTTTTTTTTTTTTTAATATCTATTCTTAATTCCTAAGACTTCAGACTCAAACTCCTATATGGCCTCCTCCCTTGATAAGCCAGGCTGGGCTATAAAGACATCTTTAACTGAAGACCAATTCAAAATACAGGTCAAGTAGTTTGCAACTTGACCCCTTGCTCCGGTCACATCCTTGACTAGACATATGAATTTCTCCCAGTGTAAGAGGAGAATATATGTAATATCAAAGGTCCAAAGCAGTTTTCTCAACCTGCCTTTTCATAACCCCAGTTTATTTCAATTGGCAGAGCTTCTGCCTCCAGCATTATAGTCCAATTAAAGTGCCTATTCTTTGGGCCTGGAGAGGGCAGCCTTCAGCAACTCTTTAAAGGTTAGAGTGAGTGACTAATATTTATCATAAAAGACACATATAAATTGTAGGAGAATTTTAGAGAGGAAAATATTGCCAGCTTTCAAGGTGCTGATTTGGATAGGAATTAGGAAAGGCTCCGTGAAAGAGGTGATATCTGAGCTTGATCCTAAAGGATGAATAATATTTGGATATGTGGAAATTGAACAGAAGAAAAGGCATTAGGGCAGAGATACAAGATGAGCAAAGATATGAAAAGGAGAAAAAGGAAGATATGTTGTTGGAAAGTAAAGGAAATAACATTTAGTGAATACTAAAAACTTGCCAGGCCCTGCTTTATATGTATTATCTTATTTAATCCATATGCATCTGCTGAGGAAATGATATCCAATTCAGAAATGAGAAAACTAAGTTTGTAAGAGGCTAGGTGACTTGTCTAAGCCTCAAGTTACATAGGTAGTAAGTAGTAGAGTCCTATTTCAAACTCTGGCTCTGGCTGATTCCAAGGCCCAGTATCTTCCAACTGTACAATATGGCCTCTGGGTTAAAAAAAAAAAAGTTAGAAAAATCGGTTGAAGTAAGTCATGAGTTGTTACAGATGTCAGGCTAAGAAGCTGAGACTATAACTTAACTACAAGTGAGAGAAAAAATTAATCTTCCTTCCTTCTTCCCTCCCTCTTTCTTTTCTTCTTCCCTCCCTCCCCCTTTCTTTTCTTTCTTTCTTTGAGAAACCTTCATTCATTCACTCATTCATTCTCAGATATATGTTAAGAGCTTGCTGGGTGCCAGGCATTAGAGAAATAAAGTTAAATAGTCCCTATTCTGGTAGTGCCTGGCTGGCTCAGTCAGTGGAGCATGTGACTCTTGACCTTGGAGTTGCGAGTTTGAGCCCCATGTTGGATGAGGAGATTACTTAAAAATAAAATCTTAAAATAAATAAATGGTCCCTAATCTGTATTTCCATTATATATTTTTTAAATATTTATTTATTTTTGAGAGAGAGAGAGAGAGAGAGAGTGAGGGAGGGGCAGAGAGAGAGGGAGAGAGAGAGAATCCTAAGTAGGCTCTGCACTGTTAGTGCAGAGCCCTACACAGGGTTTAAATGCACGAACCATGAGGTCACGACCTGAGCTGAAATCAAGAGTTGGTTGCTTAACTGACTGGGCCACCCAAGCTTCCCCAGGCTATTTTTATCTAGCTCTTATTTAAACTTCTTATTGAATATAACATACAGTGCACAAATCAAAAGTATGTCAATGTAAACAGAATCCCAATCAAGAACAGAACATCAATGGAATTCCAGAAGTTCCCTTGTGCCTATGTCTAGTCACTACCAACACCCTCCCCACCTAGGTAATCACTATCCTACAGTCTGACACTATAGATGACTTTGATCTGTTTCTGAACTTAATATAAAAAGAAGCATATAGTATATACTCTTTTCAGAAATACATAATCTTGGGGTCAAATGCTCACACATTTCCAGGATAATATGATAACCACCAAAATTGACTGTATATGAAATGTTATAGAAAAATGAGTACCTAACTACCTGGGGACTTTGAGGAAGACTTCAAAGGATGTGACATGTAAGTTGAGCCCTGAGTATAAGTGGAGCCATGAGTAGTGCTCTGTTTCAGGAAGACAATGCTGGCAGTGGTATACACAATGTATCCTAAGACAAATAAAAGAACGAAACCTTCAGAAAACTAATACTGTACACTAAGCAATAAAGAAGATCTGAACACAAAAGGGAACAGAGAAGAGACTTGTAAAAGGAATCACGGAGAGAAAAAAGAGCAAGGTCTGGCAAATGATCCAATGTGGGAGGCAAGAAAGAAGGAAGAATGACACCGTGATTTTGAGTGGGTGACTAGCAAAATGATGGTGATTTTAATACAGAGAACAAAGAACAGGAACGGGTCCAGGAGGGAAGTTTCGAACATTAGGAAGTTATGGTGAAAATAACTATTAGATAACTAGACATGAAGGATAGAACCTAAAGAAAAAAGGAGGGTTAGAAATACAGATTTGGGAATTATTTGCTTAGAAAGGCTAGCTGGAAGTCAACTGGCTGCCTAGCACAAAAGCCGGGATCAAGCACAGAATTGGCCATATAGTAGTTGCTCAGTTAAGGATTCTGGATTAGAGGTTGAGCAGAGGCAGATTTGAGATGAGGGAAAAAAGCCTGAGGGGAAAACTGTAGAAAGAGACAGGCAGGAAAGGAGATAGGCAAGCTAAGAAAGAAAGGAAGAGAATGGGAGAATCCAGGATAACAGAAGCCAGGGAAAGAGGAAGTTACAAATAGGTTGTTTCAAAACACACATTGGAATGCTGCAGAGAAAAATGACATTAAAGACCAAGGAAAGTATCTGGGGAAAAATGTAAATATTTTATGTAATTATTTCTATCTCCCTTCCGGCCTATAAGCTCCTAAATGATAAAAAAAAGTGGTACCACTTATCAGTTGGCTTGATTTAAAATGGGATGATTTGGGTGCACCCAGGTGGCTCAGTTGGTTAAGAATCCGACTTTGGCTCTGGACATGATCTCGCAGTCTGTGAGTTCGAGCTCCACTGACAGCTCAGAGCCTGGAGCTTGCTTTGGATTCTGTGTCTCCCTCTCACTCTGCCTCTCCCTCACTCATGCTCTCTGTCTCTCCCTCTCAAAAATAAACATTAAAAAAAAAATTAAAATGGCATCATTTTATCAGTTGCTTCCTTTTGGAGAACTTTGGCAACAGGATTTTCTCTCACAGAGGAAGAATTCATTCCTAGCCAGTATCAAATGTTCCATTGGCTGGATGAGTAAACAAGCAGGAAGAGTCAGCAAAAGTAATAGAAAGCAAGAAGATAAGCTTTGTTTATTTGAAAACAAGTAATTTCTAATTTTATACAGAGGTATCATAAGAGTTTATTAAGTACAGTACCTCTCTTTACTGACAGTATGCCCAGAAAATACTGCCAGGTGGAGCTAAGCCTGCTACCGGTGTCTGATACTCTCCTCTGACTCTAGGCAAGTCAATGGTATCATGGCATTCCTCAGAGATGTTTTGATATGTACCTCAGAAACCAAATTCCATCCCTTCAAACAAGCTGCCCCAAAGCCCAGGCACAGATGTGACATCTTATAATTCACAAGGTTCAGACACCGCCTAGAACCAAATCTAAGATTTACAGAAGACCAACCACTGATAAACATCCAGATCCAGGCCATAAACATGTCCAGAACATTTCACAGGAAACAGGAGGGGGGAATGGGGGGAGGGGGGAGACCTGAGAAACATTAAGTGTGTCTCCTGACAAGCACACAAAAGCAGCTCTCAGGAAAATGTTCCCACCAGTGCCCATGGCAGCCTTTGTACTCCTCCCCTAGACTCCTAGGGTAAGGCATTCAACTAACTTCTTCCTCTGGGGCTCCAAAGAAGCACCAGTGCACTAGGTAAATAGCTTCCTCTGAGTGATCCATATAGTTATCCCAGGAACCCCGTGCCACCAAGGAGTCTAGATCCCTACAAAAACCTGAAATCCTGTGGCAATGGCACCTTGCTGCTTTAGCCATAGACACAGTTTCACTTGTGTTCCCACTCAGTAGCAAAGGCTCCAGCTATGGGCAGCAACACCTCTGGCAGGTCACTCAGGCCTAGGCTAGGAAGGTCAGGAGAGAGCCCTGAAAACCAAAAGTTCTGGTAAGAGGAGGCCTCCTGGTGACTCTCAAGCAATTGTTTCTAGAGCTTTACACTCAAAAACACATTTTTCTCTGACCTCACCAAAACTCTGTAAGAGAGGACAGTCATCCTTAATTTTACAGCTCAGGAGACTGAGAAATAGAAAACAGAAAAGTGATTTACTCAGGTTCTCTCAGATTTTAAGATTGAGCTACTTCAAGGATCTAGTTCTTTCTATTTCCAGTTTAGCCCTACATTTTATTAGTAAGAGGGATAACATTAAACAGATACAAAAGACACTGGATATCACGAACAGGATCTCCATATACCAGCCTGGCGAATACATTTCCCACCAACTAGACCTCAGGAAACACAGAATTGTCACTCACATGTGACAAACACAGAACCTTCTGTGTCACCTTCTTTCCCCTTCTACCTTGAAGGAGTATTAGTTTGCCAGGGCTGCCGTAACATAATACCATAGACTGGGTGGTTTAAGAAATAGAAATTTATTTTCTTACAATACTGGAGACTACAAGTCAAAGATCAAGGTGTCAGTGAGGTTGGTTTCTTCTAAGGCCTTTCTCCTTGGCCTCAGATGGCCATCTTTGTCTACACAGGCTCTTCCATCTGAGTCCTAATCTCTTTTTATAAGAATATCAGTCAGACTGGATATGCCTCCATCCATATGACTTCAATTTACCATAATTACCTCTTTAAAGGCTCTATGTCCAAATACAATCACATTCTGAGATACTGGGTATTAAGATTTCAACATATGTGGGGCACCTGGGTGGCTCAGTTTGTTAAGCGTCCGATTTCGGCTCAGGTCATGATCTCATGGTTCATGGGTTCAAGCCCTGCATAGGGTTCTGTGCTGATAGAGCAGAGCCTGGAGCCCACTTCAAGTTTTTGTGTCTCCCTCTCCCTTTGCCCTTACCCCGCTCACGCTCTCCCTCTCCCTCTCTCTCTCACACACACACAAAAACAAATAAACATTAAAAAAAAAAAAAAAAAAAAGATTCCAACCTGAGGAAGCAGGGCACAATTCAGCTCATAACAGGAAGAAAAGGTGAAATCAGGCTTTTGGTGGTATTAGGGATTTAAAAGGCAGAGGAAGAAAGGAGACGATCCAGAATCAGAAGCCAGGTACCCTGGTGTTTTCCTTCATAGGGAGCCTTTGGAATGAAATATAAGAAACATACCAGCTGGTAGCTTTAGAGAAACAGAACTAGGCCAGTCTCAGCTTCCCTCTCTGCTCTGGCCTGCTTCCTAACAGACATGGAGAACATGGGCAGGAGAACCATGTGTATCCTTTCTAGGTATTCCTGCTCTGTTCAGTGCAAACGGGGTGGGAAAGGTAGAGGGCCTGTGTTCAATGTGTAAAAGAATATTTAAATTTTAATTTCTTATGGATGCCCCTATTATCACCCACTCAGCTTCATCTTTGGGATTTCTTTCTACCTAAGATTTTACTTTTTACCAAAGCAGTTGAATCTCAAGGACTGAGCGAGATTGTGTATGTATTAGAGGAACAGAAAAGAGGGACTGAGACAGGCTGTAGGAAAAAACGGCAGCTCAAGAACATGCTTTTGCTACTGACCAACTGGGCATGCTACTTCTACACCCTGTAAAAATAACAGCTTCTTATTGTTTCAGAGGCTCAGGTGATGTTGCCAATTTCTCCATACATGTGCAAAACAAAGAGGGGAAAGAAAGGTTGCAGGTTAGGGAACAATTAAGGCAGAAAGTGGCAAATTCATGAGAAGTCCAAAGAAATTTAAAAGGAACAGGGCTGGGAGAAAATATTTGCAAATCATCTAGTTGATACAGGACTTTAACCCAGAATATATTAAGAACTCTTACAACTCAACAACAAAAGACAACCCAATGTAAAAACGCAGAGGATTTGAATAGACATTTCTTCAAAGAAGATGTACAAATGGCCAATAAGCATGAGAGAAGATGCTTAACATCCTTAGTCACTAAGGAAATGGGAATCAAAATCACAATGAGATACCACTTCACATCCACTAGGATGGCTATAACAAAAAGACAGATTAACAAGCATTGACAAGGATGTGAAGAAATTGGTACCCTCATACATTGTTTATGGGAATGTAATATGGTGCAACCTGTTTGGAAAACAGTTTGACAATTTCTCAAAAGGTTAAACATAAAGTTGCCATATGATCCAGCAATTCCCTTTGTATGTATATACCCAAGAGAAATGAAAACATATGTCCACACAAAAAATTATACATGAATGTTCACAGTGGCATTATTTATATCAGCCAAAAGGTGAAAGCAATCCAAACATCCAACAACAGATGAGTGAATAAACAAAATGTGATATATCCACAGAATGGAATATTATTCAGCCATATAAAGGAACAAAGTAATGGCAGATGCTGCAACACAGATGAACCTTAAAAACATTATGTTAAGTGAAAGAAGCCAGATACAAGAGGCCACATATTAAATGATTTCATTTATACGAAATGTCCAGAACACACAAATCCATAGAGACAGAAAGTATATTAGTGGTTGCCAGAGGCTAGAGCAAAGCAGGGAATGAGGAGTGACTTATTAATGGGGATGGCATTTCCTTTGCAGTGATAGAAATGTTCTCAAATTAGATGGTGGTGATAGCTGTACAACCTAGTAAATATACTAAAAACACTGAATTATACACTTTAAAATGGTAAGTTATGTTAAATGAATTATATCTCAATAAAAAGATATTTGTTACTTAAAAAAAAATAGAAACAGGATTCCTTTTCCTTTTTCAGTCCACTAAGGGAAAACTGTGTAGAAGTAGGGCTGGATGAAAAGGCTGGAAGAACACACAAAGCATAGTCTATTTGTCTCTATTTCACCTTAGAGCAGTGAGGGGAGACAAAAGCAAGTTTTGTGTGAGGAGAGGAAGGAGCCATAGTCACAGAAAGATGGCTAGAAAGATGAAATTTGGGAATTAGCCTTCTCATTCCTCTCCACAAAACAAGTACCCAGAATGAAAACAAGACTAGCTTTCCTACCTACATCCTTTGCATTCATCCTGTCAACAGATATTTATGGAGTATCTACTATGTGCACAAGACAGCTATCTTATCCTTCCCTCCCTCCCTTTACTTATTTAGGTTTCTTTATTTTGAGAAAGAGAGAGAGAGAGCGTGTGAGCAGGGAGAAGGGCAGAGAAAAGGGGAGAGAGAGAATCAAAAGCAAACTCCATGCTATCAGCACAGAGCCCGATGCAGGGCTCAATTTCACGACCTGAGCCAAAATCCAAGAGTCAGATGCTTAACCAATTGAGCCACCCAGGAGCTCCTCCTTCCCTCCCTTTAAAGGTAAGTGAAACTCCATGGGGCGCCTGGGTGGCGCAGTCGGTTAAGCGTCCGACTTCAGCCAGGTCACGATCTCGCGGTCCGGGAGTTCGAGCCCCGCATCAGGCTCTGGGCTAATGGCTCAGAGCCTGGAGCCTGTTTCCGATTCTGTGTCTCCCTCTCTCTCTGCCCCTCCCCCGTTCATGCTCTGTCTCTCTCTGTCCCAAAAATAAATAAAAACGTTGAAAAAAAAAATTAAAAAAAAAAAAAAGGTAAGTGAAACTCCTGCTCCTAATTCTTCTATATTATCGAAGAGATGGCTTAGCTTTCCCTTGCTTTTCAAGAGCCCAATCACATTTAGTGGGTTCAAGGTTGGTTTGGGGAACATGGGAACAAAACACAGGACACAAAGTTTTGAGAGATGATGTCTTTTGGCTAAATATGTTGAATTTTAGATGCTGATGGGACAACTGAGTATATAAGTAGTTAGAAATATGGATCTAGAGTTCAGGCAAGAGATCTGGGCTAGACAGACAGGAGAACAATCCACATATAAGTAGTAACTGACATAATAAGATTTCATATAAAGAACGTAAGGGAGTTATATGAAAAGAGGATTGAGGAAAGAACCCCAGGAAGACCAACATTTAAGAATGAGCAAAGAGAGAAATCAGAAAAGGGAAACTTAAGAGAGATCAGAGAAGAATGGCATTGGGGATGGTTTCTTAAATGTCAAAACACAAAGGAGTGTTCAGTGTATCAAATACTGCAGAGAGGTCCATTAAGGTTTGAAAGCAATCACTAAATCAGGTAGCTATGAGCTCACTGATGACCCTCACAAATGCAGTTTTAATGAAATGATAATGAAATCAAATGAAGCAGAGTTTCTCCAAATGTATTCCTTGGAAAGTGAGTCCTGCAGGATGCCTCTCCAGAACAGAGTTTCATGGTCAAAAAAGCTTGCAGTGACGCTGTGCATATTATATTCTCCTCTTTAAGAGGAGCTATCTGTTGGTGTTACACTCTACTGGAACCAAATTTATTTCCCAAATTTCTTTGACCATGGAATTCTATCACATAATAGAGAACCTATTAACAGTTCCAGAAACTGGAGTCCTGTGGAAGAGAGTTGTCCATGCTCTAGAAAACAGAGTTCTAAGATTATGGTGGTAATATGGTGGAAAAAGTGTTAAAAAAGCTAGGCTCTAGAGTTAACTAGATCTAGATTTGAATGCAGTCCTCTTATCAGCTAAGTGACCCTGAACAAGTTTCTATCTTTCTAAAACCTCAGTTTATTAATCTATAAAATGGGCCAAATAACATAAGACTGGTTTGTAAAAGTATTGTAAGGGATTCATTTGGATGATGCATGTAAAATACTTATAGTAATAGTAGCATCCAGTAAGTGTGGCAGTGGTGATGATGATGATGGCAGTAGTTGAGATCAAAAGGAGAACTATAAAGTAGATAATAAAGTTTTCACTGAATGAGGAATTAGTGAACAGTTGGGACCTAATTACAACAAGGAAGGTGACTGTGAGAATAGGTTATGTGAAGATCTAGTAATGGCCTGGAAGTGGCAATGAGAGCCAGAGAAAACTAAGCCTCACTCCTGACCCAGTAATGGGGCATGAAAAGGGCAGAACCTCCTTCATAAAGGCTTTAGTGGGATGCCTGGCAGGCTCAGTCGGTAGGGCATGAGACTCTTGATCTCGGGATCACAAGTTCATGTCCTACGTTGGGGAGAGAGTGCTTTAGGAGCACCTGGGTTGGTTAAGCGTTGGACTCTTGATTTCGGCTCAAGTCATGATCTCACGGTTCATGTGATCAATCCGAGTCAGGGTCTGCGCTGTTAGCTCTCTCTTCTCTGCGCTTCCCCCACTTGTGCTCTCTCCCTCTCTCAAATAATAAACTTAAAAAAATAATAAAAATAAAAAGGTAAAGTATGATATAATATACACATGCTTGTAAATGCACAGATTATCTGTGGACTGATTCACAAGACACAGGTAACAAAAAAATGGAGAAGATGGGGACTTGAGGCCTGGAAGTTTGAAGCAGGAGGGAAATTTCACATGACACATGTATAATTTTATGTTTTTGTATAATTGCATATTTTTATACTTATCAATTATTCCAAACATTCTTTCATTTAATTGTTAGAGTAGTAATGGTTAGGGAGATGGGTGTAACTGGTAGTCTTCACGAGGGTAAAGAATTGAAGTAGTAAAAGCTTAACATAGGCAGCCGTGATCAGAACAAAATCCTACAGGTTCAAATTACAGAAAGAATGCTTTCCTGATGCAACTAAGTCTAAGAGATGGGGCCCTCAAGGGTGCTCCCCTTGAGCATGACTTTTCCCCAGAGGAATACCTTTTTCAGGCCTTCAACAATTGCCCGAGAAGGAAGTCTCTGCTAGGGAGAGAGTCACAAGAACAGAGCAGAACTTTGTGGGAGACAGTGAATTCATTCTGTCTTAAAGCTCTTCCCTGAGAAAATGCTGATCCACCTCTCAGGTTGACCAGCTACAATCTTGAATCTCCTGAGATCGCTCCATTTAAACACAGGCCTTCTATTCTATTTGTTCAGTTCCATCTCTGCTTACTAAATAAGTCTCTCCTTCTCCAGCTTTCTTTAGCAACCTAAGAGCTTCTGTCAAGGCTTCCTCACGGCCTACCTCTATGTCTTCTCCTTCACTGTCCCTTCCACCTGGAACACCCACCCACCTGCTGCCACCACAGTCTCGGTTTCTAGAGCTAAAAGTCTCACCTCCTCCCCCAGATTTTTCTGCAGCTAAGCCAAATAAGGTACAAAATCATATCCATTCCACCCACACTACTAACATTACTGCAATGTCATCAAACACTTATTAAGTACATATGGCCAGGCACTCAGCCACCCCAGATACAGAGATGACCTACAGAATATCTTCCCTGAATCTGCTTATAGGAATGGCATAAGGATAACTAGGTTATGGTAGTTCCTCAAAGTCTATTGAATGCGGTTATTGGCTGAAGAAGAATGAATGTCCTATAAACTTATGGGAAATATTCAAATCACTATCAAAGAAATGTAAATTAAAACAAGGGGATACCATTCTTCTGCTGAATTGGCAAACATTTTCAAAAATGATAATACTCAGTGTTGGTGGGGCACCTTCAAATATTGAAAATACAAATTGGAAAAAGTTTTCTGAAAACACACATAGAAGTTAATCAGAAGCCTTTACAAAGTATATATACTCTTTAACTCAGTAATTTATTTGAATCTACTTTGAGAAAGCTAAGTTAAAGAAAAAAAATCAAAAACCGATTCACACAAAATGATGCTCATCATAGCATTATTTATAATTATAAAGAAACACAAGTTGTTATGGAACATCAGCCTAATGGAATATTAATCTAAACCTTAAATCATGTTTTCAAAACATATTTAATGCTCACAAAAACAATCTAAGTGAGAAAAATTTTAAATGCACACATACTATGGTCCAAATTCAGTATTTTTAATTTTATGTATATACTATACAAATTATATAAGAAAACATAGCTAATGCTAATAGCTAATATTTTATAGTTGCTAAGTTACTAGGCCTTGGAAAAATTAAAAATAAAATTAAGAGCGATAAAGAGGCACATAGAGACTTCTGTGAAAATGCTGATGGACTTTTCTGGCTAGGTAAACATCTATAAAAAGTTGGCTAAACACTCTGCCAGGTTCTATAACTGGGCTCTAGAACACTAGCAGTAAAAAACAGCTCCAGAAATCAAAGAACTTACAAGTACACAGAAAAGTTAGATCAAACGGTAAATAAATAACTCAATTACATCATGGTAAATGCCAATCTAGAAAAAGTATGCAATGGTATGTACAACAGAGTCTGGAAGCTTAACCCTCAAAACTGACACCTGACTGAATTTTATTTTTTTGTAAATTTACATCCGAAGTAGTTAGCAGATAGTGAAACAATGATTTCAGGAGTAGATTCCTTAATGCCCCTTACCCATTTAGCCCATCCCCCCTCCCACAACCCCTCCCGTAACCCTCTGTTTCTTTTCCATATGTACGAGTCTCTTCTGTTTTGTCCCCTCCCTGTTTTTATATTATTTTTGTTTCCCTTCCCTTATGTTCATCTGTTTTGTCTCTTAAGGTCCTCATATGAGTGAACTCATATGATTTTTGTCTTTCTCTAATTTCACTTAGCATAATACCTCCAGTTCCATCCACGTAGTTGCCAATGGCAAGATGTCATTCTTTTTGATTGCCGAGTAATACTCCACTGTATATGTGTGAATGTGTGTGTGTGTATACCACTTCTTCTTTATCCATTCATCCATTGATGGACATTTGGGCTCTTTCCATACTTTGGCTATTGTTGATAGTGCTGCTATAAACATGGGGTGCATGTGTCCCTTCGAATCAGCACACCTGTATCCCATGGATAAATGCCTAGTAGTGCAATTGCTGGGTCGTAGGGTAGTTCTATTTTTAATTTTTTGAGGAACCTCCATACTGTTTTCCAGAGTGGCTGCACCAGCTTGCAATCTTAAAAACTGTTCACTTTAAATGTTTACCTCATGTCAGTCTAGATCAATAAGACTCCAAGTGTTTATGATTAGGCAACCTTATCCACAGAAATCATTTTTAGCATCTCTCTCAATATATATATTACTTATTGATTTAAAACTTATAAACATATATTAATACAATCATTACATTATAAAAATATAAAAAGCATAAAAGAAATAGACATTTAGGATTAATGATAAAAATATTTCTTGCTGTAACTAAAAATACTAGCAATAGTAATATTTTTAGTGAAAGCAATGTGATACAATCTGTCTCATTATTTTTTAAATCTTGGTTTAACATTTTGTTATAGAATTATTCGTAAGTCTGGTTCCACATTCAATTATTTCAGTATTTGGTTTTCAAAGTTGTCAAAAAGATACAGATAATACAGTCAAATGGAAGATGTGCAATTGGTACCTATGTAGCAATTAGTCAAAGATTTTGTTGGAATTTGGCTAATCAAGTTCTTATGTCTTATCAAATAGAAATATTTTTAACAAATAAGTTCAAACCTCACTGAAGTTTTTAATTAGAAAGATTTTTAAATATGTTAATAGTTTCTTTCCAAGATTTTAGAACATGCAGTTACAGGTTTTTATGGGTAACACTCATTGTTTCTGCTGCTGCTGCTGAAGATGAAGAAGAAGCAAGTAAGCAAGCAAGAAAGAAAAAAAGAAAAAAAGAAATGGAAGAACGTACACACAAAAGAAAGCATTTTCATACATCTGTATTCAAAATGCTTTTTTCCAAAGCAGCTACCTTTTCAGTCATTATTAAAACATTATCTTCTCCCTGAAGGGTCAAATTAGCAGTGCTAGAACAATTTGAGCAACAAAATAAATGACAGTAATGGATTATAACTCATGTAATAAATCGGGAATCCATGAGTCTATATTTATGAGTCTCCATAAATAAAATGACGGGAGAAAAAGAAATCTCCTCCTTATAGAATGCCAGCTAACGAACATAGAAAGTATAATGGAAATAGAAAGCTAACCATTTGGCAGCCACCATTAGTGGTGGTAGATTCAGATAGGTATTACCAACAGATGCTTAGCTCAGAGGTAGAGATGTGATGAAGAATAATATATGGGTCTCAGAGTACATAAAACACTTATCAGTAACAAAACTGACCTGATGACTTGACAGGTTAGAAACCTGGCCAATAAAAAATTTCTAGTTGATTGAGGTTAATACTACAAGGACATGACAGGGTGACACATGTACTTCTTGATACAACTCATTAAATAGAGCCTAGCATCATTTTTGTGTAATTCCTGCCAAGAAAGCATGGCCTGAGTCTGAATATGAGGAAACACTGGATGGACCCCAAATGAAGAACACACTACAAAATAAAATGCCTGAACCGTCTGTTGAAGATAAAACTGAGGAACCAGTCCTGATTAAAGGAGCCTAAAGAGATATGACTACTAACATGTCAGCCTGGATTATATCCTAGACCAGGAAAGAAAAGAGACATTGTTGGGACAGATGGCAAAATTTGCATGGGGTTTTGATGATAGTGTTGCATTGTTGATTTCCTGATGTGGATGGTTACATTATGGTTATATAGGAGAGTAGTCTTGTTTTTTGGGAAATGCAAAAAGGACTATTTAGGAGTAACAATCATCTCTCCATTTTCTCAAATGGTTCAGAAAAAGATTAATCATAATGGATGGAGGGTGATAAAGCAATTGCGATAAAATGTCAACAACTGGGGATTCTTGGTAAGAAAGATGAGTTTTTTATACTGCTGTTTTGGCAACTTTTCCCTAAGTTAGAAAATATTTCAAAATAAATTATTTTTTAAGTGTGTTTACATATATGAGCATGCTTGCATTTTATTTATTTTTTTTTTTTCAACGTTTATTTATTTTTGGGACAGAGAAAGACAGAGCATGAACGGGGGAGGGGCAGAGAGGGAGACACAGAATCGGAAACAGGCTCCAGGCTCTGAGCCATCAGCCCAGAGCCTGACGCGGGGCTCGAACTCCCGGACCGCGAGATCGTGACCTGGCTGAAGCCGGACGCTTAACCGACTGCGCCACCCAGGCGCCCCAGCTTGCATTTTAAATATCTGCCAGGTATTATACTACTGACAGCCACCTGTCATCATTTAAAAACATCCTTTCTGTATACATTAAAAAGGCCCTCTATAATAGGTCAGCCAGTGACCTTGAACTGGATGGCCAAGGGAGACAACAACTGACCCTAAGAGGCCTTATAACGGTTCCAAGTCCTAAACTCAAAATAAAATTGCCTTAGAATGACAATGGTACTGAAAATAGCATTTAACTTAGCCTTCAGGCTCTCAACCCACTAAGTCTATTTGATTTCCATTAATCAGCATAGAAGGGAGCCAACAGCCACCTCCCATCTCTTAAGGCTCTAGCTTACTTGTCATGCATTCCCAAAAGCACACTATAAAAAGATGACTAATCACTGACTGCTTCTTCAGCACCATATGTCTCCCAATTTCAAAGAAAAAACTGTCCCAACTAGTAGTAGAAAAACAGATTTCCTACCTCCTGCAACTGGAGTCGAACCTTGGTAACTGCTCGGATCCAGTGCGCTCTGGCTTGGGTAAACGGTGAAGAAGCCTTCTCCTCAGGAAAGCTTGTAACAAAGAAAAGAATGTTCCTTAAAAATAGCCCAGGCCACAGGGTGACAGTGCTCAAGGGAAAACTGCCAAATATCTGAAGTAAAATGTTTTGTATTCATGCGTATACTTGTTAGTGATTTGGGCCACTAAACAGCATAGTCCTAAATAGCCAATGTGAAAAAAAAATCCTCTCTAAAATGACAACTTTTAGCTTTTTTTAAAAACCAAGTTTTATTTATTTATTTTGAGAGAGAGAGCATGTGCACTCATATGCACATGCGGGAGCAGGGCGTGGGGGCCAGAGAGAGAGGGAGGGAGAGAGAATCCCACGCAGGCTCATGCTGTTAGCGCAGAGCCTGATGTGTGGGACTCGATCCCACAAACTGTCAGATCATGACCTGAACCAAAATCAAGAGTTAAATGCTTAACCAACTGAGCCATCCAGGTGGCCCTCAGCTTTTTATCCATTCCCTCTCTTCTTTCCCCTTTTTTCACTCACCCAGTGAGCCAGCTCATTGGGACAGTCAGGTTTCAGGATTCTAGTAAAAGCAATGACAAGGGCCCTGCAACTATGCAGAGACATGGGGACTAATCCTCGTGTCTTACCTCTCAAGACCACTAGTCTCCCTTGGGGGTTCTACATAGCATCCATCTTTAGGGCAGAATTTTGTTCCTGTGAACCCTGCCTGCTCCACTAAGAATTTTGAAAGGTTGGGCACTTCTGCTGCTCTGACGAGACCTCTACCCAGACAATGGTATCTGACAAACCTAAGGTTTACAAAGAGCAATCTTTCAGTGAGTTGTGAACCAAACCTCCTGGATGTATTGTTTATTGGACAAGCCATGAGAGAGGACTAAAAATCAAGAAAAAGTAAGAAGAGAAAGTAAGTTTGTATCTTCAGGGGTAGAATACACACATCAACCATTCTTCAAACTTCTACCACATAAACGGCACTCACTGCTCTGAACTTCTGGTGAGACGCTTTATTTTTAAGACCTGAAATTTGAGAATCTAAGTCACACCTAGCTGTTATCACTCTACTCCAGTGCTTTTCAACCGGGACAGGTCTGTACCCAACAGGAAATCTGACATCTGAAGACATTTTTGGTTGTCACAACTGAAGTTTACTGCTGGTAT
Organism: Herpailurus yagouaroundi; assembly: GCF_014898765.1. NCBI lineage: Eukaryota > Metazoa > Chordata > Mammalia > Carnivora > Felidae > Herpailurus > Herpailurus yagouaroundi. The sequence continues at coordinate 20,537,145 of NW_024412401.1, read as the reverse complement.
GCAGTGTGCGGATGCCACTATATATTCTAAAGTGCCTATGATAGCTTCCCATAAAGTTATCTGGGCCCAAATGTCAACAGTGCCAAGACTGAAAAACCGTGCTCTGCCCCAATCTATCAGCAACTCTATTGATTTAATTCAATAACAGTAACATTCAAACACTGTACTAAACTTTATTACAAGACTGTTAAAGGGGCACCTGGGTGGCTTAGTCAGTTGAGTGTCCAACTCTTGATTTTGACTCAGGTCATAATCCCAGGGTTATGTGCTTGAGCCCCACATTGGGTTCCACACTGAGCATGAAACCTGCTTAAGATTCTCTCTTGTTCCCCCTCCCTCCTGCTGTCTCTAAAAAAAAAAAAAAAAAAAAAAAAAAAAGACAGATTTAAATTTTTCTTCTTATGGGTACCAATTAATTCCAGATATACTGCTAGACCCTGGGGAGGCAGAAGCGAGAGTTACATCTGACTTTTAGACCAATTCTTTCTTAACTCTGTCCTGGTTTTCTCAGCCAGGAAACAAAACAATGTTCACATAAGAAGTTTAAATATTAATAGGCTGGGGAGCCTATTTCATCCAAAGTAGCTCCTCTGAATGAACTAAGCTGCAGGGGTTGGATCACTTCCAGATCAGAGACTACCATATACAGGTCAACTAGTAGGCCAATAATTGCAGATTCAAAAAGGAGTGGTACACTGCAGGTAACTACAAAGAACCCAAGTGATCTTCAGAGATCCTCAAAATACCTAGGGAGTTATAACAACAATCAAAAGAAGCGTATGGAGCTAACCCTCAGTATCCTGATCACTACCATACCCAGCTATAGGGAAACAAATGAAAAGCACTTATATCTAACACTACCACAGGCAGGTACTGAGGAAACCACATGAACTCCTCAAGGCAGTCATCACCTACCTCTCCTGGGGGCCTAGGACGCGGTCTTCGTGTAGCACCAGATCTGGGGGAGGATGGATTGTGGCATCTTCTTTCCTCTCCTTGGGTTCACATGCTGTCCCCTTCTCCTCTTCACCTGTCACCTCCAAGGCTTTCTCTTGTTCTCCAAAGCCCACTTGGCCATCTCTAGAGAAGCTGCCAGAGCTGTGGCATGAATGAATCGAGTCCCTCTCCCGACGGTCATCATCTTGTTCATGGCATTGGTCTAGTTCACTCAACTGAGAGCTTCCTTGACTCACATTACAGGAGGAGCCATACCTACTACTGCTGGTGGGGCTGTGAGAATGAGAGGAAGACAGATGAGTAGTTACATGCAAACTAGAGACCAGGACAAAAGTAACGATAAATCCAGAAATAAAGATGGCAAGAATCACAAACAAGAGGTTCCTGGGAAGACAGGTCCAAACTTCACAATCTAGAAGAACTAGTTTCTAGTCTGCAGAAGCACGACAAGAAAAACAATACAATGTGCTGGGTTCTCCAATAGCACTTAACCTTAACCTACATTTATTTGACTTTGAAGCATACTTTATCTTAATGTGATTTTTGTAAGTAGGATTAAGAATTATTAAAATACTGGGGCGCCTGGGTGGCTCAGTCAGTTGAGCATCCGATTACAGCTCAGGTCATGATCTCACGGTTTGTGAGTTCGAGCCCCGCGTCGGGCTCTGTGCTGACAGCTGTGACGCCGCGTCGGGCTCTGTGCTGACAGCTGTGATAGCTCAGAGCCTGGAACCTGTTCCGGATTCTGTCTCCCTTTCTCTCTGACCTTCCCTTGCTCACACTGTGTCTCTGTCTCTCTCAAAAAAAAAAAAAAAAACATTAAAAAAAAATAAAAATTAAAAAAAGAATTATTAAAATAGTCTGGCACCAGGGTGGCTCAGTTGGTTAAGCGTCAGACTTGGGCTCAGGTCATGATCTCGTGGTTCCTGAGTTCCGGCCCCATGTGGGGGTGCTGACAACTCAGAGCCTGGAGCCTGCTTCAGATTCTGTGTCTCCCTCTCTCTCTGCCCCTCCCCGGCTTGTGCTCTCTCTCCCAAAAATAAATAAAACATTAAAAACAAACAAACAAACAAACAAACAAAAGGATTAGGGGAGCCTGGGTGGCTCAGTCAGTTAATCGTCTGACTTCAGCTCAAGTCACGATCTCACGGTTGGTGGATTCGAGCCCTGCAGCAGGCTCTCTATGCTGACAGCTCAGAGCCTGGAACCTGCTTCGGATTCTGTGTCTCCCTCTCTCTCTGCCCTTCCCCCACTTGTGTGAGAGCACACGTGCATGCACACTCTCTCTCAAAAATAAACATTAAAAAACATTTTTTTAAAAAGGATTATTAAAATAGTCTGTTGTTTATGCCTAAAATTCTTTACTCAAGACTTTTTTTTTTTTTAAGTGTTTATATATTTTTGAGAGAGAGACAGAGAGACAGAGTGCAAGGGCAGAGGCAGAGAGAGAGGGAGACACAGAATCTGAAGCAGGCTCCAGGTTCTGAGCTGTAAGCACAGAGCCTGATGTGGGGTTCAAACCCACGAACTGTGGGATCATGACCCGAGCCGAAGTTGGATGCTTACCAACGAGCCACCCAGGTGCCCCTTTACTCAGACTTCTAAAGAAATTTGTCCAGTGGCCTTGATTAAAGTCTTCTCATTTCCATAAAGTAAAATGGATGAACTCTACTTCCCTTTCCTATTATTTATTAAATTGATGTCCCCTTGATGTCCCCTTTTCTTCCTCTACAATTGTAAATGTGAATGTCTGTTCCTTAGGATGACCAAAGGAGATTGGAGATGTTCCTTCAATTATCTCTGAGCTACCTACTTGATGAGGTAATGGAAGCCACTAGGAGATGAAGTCTATGACCAAAAAAAACTCTTCAGGGGAATGGTCTCATCAACAGAAATGTTACAGTGGTATGTAACAGGGAATGTCCCAAAGATGAACTCGCCCATCTGTAACTGAGTTGCTCTCAGGACATGACTCAATTTTGGATAAAGTAGACAAAGTCCAACTCTAGGATCTGGGTCAGGGCCATATTAATGCATTTTTATACCTGAAGAAAGGCCAGCCCAACCTGTTCTCAATCATCTCAATTCCCATACCCAGAAAGTTAATTCGTTCCTAGAGACAGTACCTAGGGCAGAGAAAGTGGCAGTGATTCATGATTAGAAAGAAGAGCAGTATCTGCAAATTACTCCTGTGAGGCATATACTGAATTTAAGGGAGTCAGTCCTATTCAAGATAGAGGTTCGAGGGGCACCTGGGTGGCTCAGTCAATTAAGATCCAACTATCGTTTTCGGCTCAGGTCATGATCGTGTGGTTCGTGCTGACAGCACAGAGCCTGCTTGGGATTCTCTCTCACCCTCTCTCTCTCTGCCCTTCCCCTGCTCACACTCTCTCTCAAAATAAATAAACTTAAAAAAAAAAAAAAAAGAGGTTCTAGGTGATGATCTACCAGATCTATCCCAGCCCATTTGGATACTTCTATCCCAAGTCAGGGGCCTTCCTTTCACTTCTGGTATCCTGCTGGAAAGTTTCCATGCAAAAGGACAAAGAATTTCCTTGCCACAGAGTCAAACTTTTAACTAAAGGGCTTATTTTACCTTTGGCCAAATGAAGATAAATCATTATTGTTTTCTAGTGATATTTTCCCTATGGTTCCTCCCAATTACCTGGTATTTTCAGACTAATTACTGATGCTTCATCCCATGGCAGCAGGACAGGCACCACGTCACTGTTCTGAATAGTTCCTAACAAATGTGTACACACACACACACACACACACACACACACACACACACACAACACACACACACACACACACACACACACACATACAACCTCTAAGACCAGCCCCTTTGGACAGTTTTGTGTGGGAGGTCATGGCAATATTCCTAAATTGCACTGTATATGGTGCTTCCTCTTAGGGGAAATAGTATCTTTTCCATGTGGACCCTGCACAATGCTCCAGAATAAAGAACTACAGCAAATGATAGCCCTGAACTCCTGTGACACTTTATTCAAAGCACTTACCAGGCACCAGCCTCAAGGGTACAAAAAGGCAAAGACTGGAAGAAGCTATGCAGGATCCATGGGGAATAGGATATAGAATATATAAATTATCTCAACCTCTGCATTTTGCATGTTACTTAATAACCTCATTGCCACTGGAGAAAGTATCTTAGAAGACTTGAAAAAGCAAAGCAAAGTAGGTCACTTCCTAGTTAATAAGTGCTGAAGTCCCAAGGAAGCATCCTAGCCTGTTATGTGGCTATAATTAATATATGCCACATGACTACTTGCTGCGTCTTCCTACCCTCCATTCTCTATGCCACTTTACACTAGGCAGAGCAAACCAGAATGAGTAAATACCAGGGCAAAGCCTTTCTTTTAGCACTAAGTTCCTTCTTCCAATAAATGAATTACATTTGGCACTAGAGAGATGGGAAAGAATGAGGAGACCCACACATTATTTGTTACTTAACCCCTAGTTAACATAAAACTCAGGTGCTAGGAAAGACACAGGAAAAATAAAAAGCAGGCTACCATTAATCTACCACTAAGTCACTGCATCATAAATGGTCAATTCTTTAAAATCATTTATGATGCTTTAGTTGAGAACAGGCCTTGTGTTGGTCTTTGGTTCCTTGATGTCATGCAGAGTGACTGGCTGCTGCACATCTGAAAGAGACTCAGAGCTAGCAGGCA
>NW_024412401.1:20452226-20532477 GCF_014898765.1 Herpailurus yagouaroundi | reverse complement strand
CTGCACATCTGAAAGAGACTCAGAGCTAGCAGGCATCACCTCCTCTTGTGTTTTTGGCTGGTGAAGCAGCTCAGTGACAGTGCAGTGTTCTTCCTTATGACTCCCTGAAGGACAGGTGGAGGTCGAGAGGTTGCTTTTGGAACCCCAGTGTTCTCCAGATGCTGAAATTCCCTGCTGGTTTTCCATTTCTCCAGGCCCTGAAAGCTCTTGAGTACATATACTTGGCTTGGTCTCCAGCTGCTCAGAGGTCCCAGAGGGCTGAGTAGCTGGCTCAGCACTAGCTCCAGCTATTTGAGAAGCCTCTAAAGTTTTGTCAGCCTCACTAGAGTTAAGATCCTGATCGCCGCTGATAACCAAAACTGGAGAAGAGGATTCTGCAGGGATTTGTTCAGGGCCCGCTTTGTTCTCTTTTGGCCATGTGAATGAAAGATCCAGCTTCTTTCCAAACCTTAGTTTTAGATCACCTGCCAGTGTACTCCCTTTCCCCTCACTACCTCCCTCAAATAGATTTGACAACTTCTTAAAACTGCCCATTAAACCAGGCTCTGCTGCTCTATTGCCAGAGGAGGAAGGTGGGGAAAAGAAAGACCTCAGTGGTTTCCCACAGTCAGTGGCAGAGGATGGGAAATGGAGTTTTGGCCAATTGGTCATATTTGGGATCTCAAAAAGAGGTCTTGGCTGCTCTGTTTCTTGGGGGACTGCAGGTAGATCTTTGTGGGTATCAAGTATCTCACAGTTTTTTCTGGCACAAAGCACAGGTTCCTCCAGGAGTGGTTGAGAAAGGTATCCTGGGGTTTCTGGTGTGGCACTCTGGCCAACATTTGCCTCACTAAATAGTGGAGTATTGGTTTCTACTGAATTGGCTGCCTGTAGCTCCAAGAAGTCTTGGTTTGTGGAGGTAGATTGCATAGCTGGCTCTGGCTCAAGAGGACTAGGTGGCTGAAATGGAGGAGGAAGCTCTTTGGCCACACAGGTAGGATCTGGATCCAACTGTGATGGCAATGAAATATGCTCTGCTTCCAATGATGTCTCTGTGTCTGTGCCCTGCAACAACCCCATGTCTCCTTCATCACTCAGAGACAATACTCCTTGTCCAGTATCATCCTCTGAAACAGAAGGTGCAGCCCTAATTGTTTCAGAATCTTGGGATTCTAGAATCTTGTCAGGAATATTATTGTTTTCCATTTCAGCTGTTAATTTAGTATCATCTATCAGGATCTCTGAGTCTGACTTTGCACTAACCACAGTCATTCTACACTCACTGAGAGTAGATTCTGAATTGAGTTCTGGAGAGGAAGTTTCTCCCCATAAATTTCCTGGAGGTACTAATCCTACAGTATCTCTGCAACTACCATTTTGAGGCCATGCAGTAGCTGGGATCGGCGATTCTTGTTTGTGAGTCTCTGATTTGGGACTTTTAAAAATTCCAAGTAACTCACCTTTGAGGGACTGAGATGATGCACGAGAAGAAAGAGAGAAAAAGGAGTTTTTTGTTGGAGGTTTAGGAGAGGAGAAAAGTCCAGAGAAAGTTTTGGGAGGTTCAATTAAGCACTCAGAGAAAGATTTCACTTTTGTCACAAACCCTGAAAACATTTCTACTGAAGAGCCCAACATTGATTTGTCTTCCTCTTTATCTGTCTCTAGGCTCTGGAGGTGCCCTGTATACCCTTGCTCCACAGAGGGCGAGGTTGCCTCCAGGATCTGTGTTAAGGTGTCATCAAGAGCCTTTTCTAATGGCAAGTTCAAAGGGTCACTCGTAAATCTTTCATTGTGGTGGTAGTTAGTACAACTGTCTAAATTGTTGAGCTTTTTAGTCAAATGGTTACCATGTGAAAAAGACTTGGCCAGGTTGTCACAAGGGAAGACTTCCTGTATGAAAGGCTCTTCTTCATAGGGAGCTACCCCAAGGGTCTCTGGACCAATGAGCAGAGTTTCAGTTTGTACCTGAAATCCTGGTGAATGAGGAACATCGTCTTGCAACTTATTCATCTGGAAATTTGCTAAAGATGTCCCTGGTCCATTACTAGAATCTAGTTTTCCCTGATAGTCCTCTACATTGAGCTCATCTGTAAGGCAAGTAACCTCAGTAGTGTTGCTAATAGAAACACAAGGAACTATTTGCTGTTCATGAGCTACCTCCTGGATTATGCGATCTCTATTGCCACTGGAACCTTCTCTAGTCATTGTGCCACTCATGTCTACAAAAACACTTGGCTTCTTACAGGGCTGAGAAGTCACTGGAGCAACTGTTGAAAGGCTATGTTTTTCCCCAGGAGTCTGCTGCTTTTCGTCCAAAAAGGACAAGCTGAAGAAACTAAAAGGGCTATTATGAGCGGCATCCTTCTTGCTGCTTGAGTTAGTAGTGGAAAAAAAGGAAGGAAGTGTGAATAGCCTTTCTGCTTGAGATTTGGTTCTTGGTAGAGCAGCAGAGGCTCTGTTCTCAGATTTTTCAGATCCAGTCAGGAAAGAAAATATACTCTTTCTGGTTGGCAACTCTGGTTGAGATGGAGATGTTGTGGCAGTTGAAAAACTCCAGTCTTGGTCAGAAGAATGATCCTGTTCATTTGAATTTCTTCTGCTCAGAATATCAACAGACAGTTTACTACTTCCTGAAACTTCTGTCACTGTAGACACAACGTTAGTTTCTATTGAAGAATCTCTGGAAGACTCTTTGAGACAATTTCTTGAGAACGATGGGTTTGGTGATTGCTGGATTAGGTGGTCTCTGGAAGATAACTCTTTTCCAGTCAAATTATTACTCTGTATATCTACAGTTGATGGTTCTTTTAGCCCACTGTCATCAATAGTAATCTGCTTGTTCAGACTCCTAACTCGAACCTTCCTTTTAGAGGCAACTGGCATAGCAGAAAAGTTCCCAACATCCTGGCTATTTAGCTGTGCAGGATTAGGACTTGATTTGACTTCATCCTTATTAACCATCAAGGAAACAGACATATTTTCAGTTGTCTGTATAGAAGATACATTGGTTTTAAATAAGTCCCCAAGGGTACCAAAAAAATTTGAAACACCAGAAGATTCATTCTTTTGCTGAGAAGGTATATTTTTATCTTCATTCTTTTCTAAATTTGGTGATCCTTCTTTATTTGCCAGGGTTTTAAAAAGGTTCAAAAATCCAGATGCCTGTTTTCCATTTGACACCACACTTACTGAAGGGTCTTCTCCCCGACCAAAGAGTTTCAATGCACTTTTAAATAATGTACTCTCAGACTCTTTGGAAGACTGGTCATGGAGAAGCTCACAGTTCTTGGGTTCATCCTTACTGAATTGTGATGTAAGAGGAATGGAAACAGAGTCAACTGTAATGATTTCCTCATTTTCTATATCTGCTTTAGCCTGAGGAGTTATTTGGCTTACCTGGACAACAGATTTTAACAAACTTTGTTTTTTCACATGAATACTTTTATTTAAAGGGAATTCTTGCTTCATATTTTTAAATTCTGGTTGCGGAACATTGGGTACTGTTTTTCTTTCTAAATCCTTCTTGAGAAGACCTTCTTCTTCATTTTGGGAGTTATTCTCTAATTGCTCATTCAGGATTAATGACTGAACACCACCATTTGTGAGCTCTGCTAAGTCTGACTCCTGATTCATTTTCTTTAAAACCAAAGACTCTAAGGATTCATTCTCATCAAAATTCAAAGTCCTTGTAACCAAAGCACCCAAAGCAGAAAATAATGAGGTTCCTTTTTTCAGTGATGACATCTCTCCTGTTTGCTGTAGGCTATTAGTCATATCTTCAAAATGAACCAAAGAGGTAGCTTCTTCAGAAGACTGAATCCAATGGAAACTGGAAGGGTAAATTGATGCATCCTTAGCAAGAAGCTGATACTTACTTCTCTCTATAACAGGATTTTTATTTAAGTCATGATTACCAATAGTTTGGGGCTGATTTCTGAGATCCAATATATATTCAAAGTCTTCAGAACTACACACCACTTCTTCGAAAGATCTAAAATTTCCTTTAAACTTTTGAAGATTATAGCCTGAAAAATCTAATGGTTGATCCTTTTGGCCATAATTTGACTGTTCAAGTACTTGTGAAAAGGTTCCTAAATTTAGATACACTGGTCCCTCACTTTTTGGCAAAACTACAGATAAATCAAGAGGGTCATCAATTGGTTCCTCTTCAACATACCAGGATAATTCATCTTCCTTGTCATGTACTTTAAAACTACAGGCTGATATAATGCTGTCATCCAACATAATACTTGATAGATCATTTGTTTGTAAATCACAATTCAAATATTCTTGATAAGAACAATCAGGTATAAATAAATAGGCATACTGCCCAGTAGAATCAGTGAGGAGATAATACATATACTGACCATCATGAAACATATAATATCCATAATCTCCATTCTCTGATGGCCACCACACTCCATTTTCAAGACATGACCACCATTCCTGGTAGTCATAACTGACACTTGAAAAAACAAAGTTTTCGTCCATTCTTAATGATTCTTGATCAACTACAGAATATGTAGTCTTCTCATAACCTGAAGAACAACTTAAGTCAATGGGCAATTCTTCTAGTGAATTCGTAGTCTCACTAATTGGAAGATATGAATTTCCATATATTGAGTGAGCTGCCCACATATCACTTCTTAATAAGTTATCTTCATTAAATGCTAACTGGTCCAATGATTCATATGGTAAGTCACGCCAAATGACACTGTTTGGATTTGTTTTCCACTCCAAGATATTTGCAGTTTGATCCTTTTGGCAAAAATTTATTGCTGAGCTTTCTGAGTCAGGCCACAAGAAAACATCAGCTGATGGGAATGTATTTTGATTTAGCATATAATAAACTGGCTGAAGTTTTCTGGAATTTTTAGAGAAATCTTTTATATCAGAGTCCCATTCAGAACAGAAAGGATTATTCATGTCTTCAAAAGCCTGATAGTGGTTTGATTTATTAAGAATGTTAGTATTTAATGTATGTGGGTTTAACTTGTTTGAATTTTCATGTATTTTCTCCTTAAGAACATGGTGTGGTGTCAGCCTCTCAGCCAAAGATTTCTCTAAGAGGCCCTGCTGAGTGCTCGGAGCAAAGTCAAGTATCCTGTCCTCAGAAGAGGGGCAATTCTTTTCACTTAGCTGGTTTTTCCACATAGGAGAGCAATGATCATTATCAACCCAAGCATCAGATAATGGTATGTTTTCTTTAGGTGAAGATATAAAGTTTTTTATTAAGCCAGATGTTTCTTCTTTTTCAACATGGTTCTTCTGATTCTCAGAAGTCACACATGAAGTAACAGGGATCTCATCCACAGATAAATGTTTATTTCCATTCAAACTTTTTATATTGCCTAAAGACATGGACTTTGCCTCATCTGGTTTACAATCAGTCACATTGTTATTGTGTATCAAGTTAAATATTCCAGAGAGTAATCCTGGAGTATTATTATTATGATGAGAGTCACCACTTTTCAAATTTAATTCTTGTTGATTAGACAAGTTTTGAAGAGAAGAAAACCTGTTAAATAGGCCAGAAAGGAGGCCTCCTTGGATTCTTTTCTTAGAGGCTTTATCTACAAGTTTGTCTTCATTAATTTCATTAACCAAGGTGGATTTTGAAATGGTAGAAGTAAATGTTAATGAGTCTGATACTGTTAAAGATGTCACTTGTGTAAGAGTCTTACTTTCTTCTGAAGAATCTGAAGGAATATATTCTTTGGACACAACTTCAGGGATGGCTAAAGTATCTATCTGACAGTTCTCTGCTGCTGTGTGACCACTTGAATTCAATTTCTCTATATTCCCAAATTTCCCAAGATCGTTATTAATAATTGGAACAGAATTAGACTTTATTCTATTAAGTGTGGTATCTTCAGGACAATTTATTTGGTCATTTTTATTAAATGTTTCTGTATCATCAGGTTTCCCTAAATTATTATGAATATTTGGAACTGAACTAGATTTTATTAAATTAAGTTTGGCATTTTCATGGCAGTTTCTTTGGATCTCTTCATCAACAGTTACTGCTGAGTCAGGAAAACTCTGGTCATTGACAGTGGTACGACCATCAGTGAAAGGAAATTTAAAAAGAGGAAAAATGCTTCCTTTCTCTCTTAAATCTTGCTGTTTCTCAGAATGACTAAGAACTCTGAAAAATGGAATATGTAGTTTTCTATTAAAGGAAAAGGAATGTCCATTTTTCTTATGGCCCCTTTCCCATCCATCTTCCTCCAACTGGTGAATTTTCATAGATTCTGACAAAGTTTCCTTTGAACAGGTCTCAGGTGAAGTGAGCAAAAACTGGCTAAAGGATTTTCTGAGTGGCTCAAGAAAATCATCATCACCAGTAACTTTGTCCCCCTCTACTGTCTTTGAAGAAGACTCTCTATTTGCAGTTGTACTGCCAGCTATACAAGGATGTCCTACAGTGTTTTGGGCACATATTTTTGGTTGATGTGGTACCAGAGACAAATCTGTACAGGGTTTTCTTTCCAAGAGACTCTCAATATCATCTTTTTTATTTGCAGAACCACCTAAGCTTGAAGGTTCATTGGTCACTTGGGAAGACAACAAATCTTCACTTGTGGGCATTTGGGATGAGCTTGTAGTTTCTCCATCATGCCTATCTAAAGTGATGATTTTATTGTCATTGCCAAGGGCGTCTTTCCTTTGATTTGACTCTGAACCACACCCAACAAAGCTTTCCTTTCTTGTTGGCTTGTTCTGGTCATCTTTTTTGGTTTCATCCTTTTCGGAAAAGATCTTTAATGGATTTAACATGCTGAAAACAGACTTTATAACTGAACTCTGACTCTGTGGAGTGGAGTCCCTTCCAGTAGTCTCTGTTGCATCCTGAAGGCTTAAATTTCCAGTTTTACCACCTGTGTGCTCATTTTCAGAAGTTTTGTCATTTCTGCCAAAATCTTTATTATCAACTGTGTGAGAGGATAATGGAGATCGCATGGAAAGATCCTTCCCCAATACAGACTTGGCTCTGGGTTTAGATCCTGAATTAGTCGTCTCTATCTGATCAAGAGTTTCTGTTTTCTCTGGAACTAAATAAACCAGCTTTTCCACAGAGGTTGTTAGATGTTTTGTTCCCGAACCTACCTTTTCTGTAAGTGAACTGAACAAAGAACCAACGGCACATTTCACTCCATTCAGCTCAGGGAAAGAGACAGCCTTGTCCTTGTCATTCTTGACAATGGTTAAAGGTGGTATTTGATCTCCAAGCATTTTCTGTTCTGCATTATTACCAGTACTATTGTGTTTAAGTGATTTTTCAGTTCGTGAAAGGGAACCAAATCCATTAATCTCCTCTTCTTTCTCTGCTAAATATTCTGACACAGTTTCTACCAAACACTGAAGCTCATCCATTGTATCAACATAGTCCTCCTTGGGTTCCTCAAGAGAGGGAGGGGTCATCTCTTCCATGGGGCACCCAGACAGATCTCCAAGTGTGTTTGCATCACAGTTCATCTTTTGTAATGGGAATGCTGGATTTGTTACATTGTATTCTTCAGGAAAGCCTCCACTATGATGGATATTGGATGGATGACTTATTGGTGACAGTAAACCTTCTGGCTTATCAGTGAGAGGAGAGTTCAGAAGTTCCTCAGAAGTACTACTAGTAGAATCTTCAAGAATATCTAATGGAGTGAAATTAGTGACATGCTGGTTTAAGCCAGATGATTTTTCACAGTTCTTGTAACCACCAGAAAGATCGTAATCATGATTTTCCAACTTGGTGGTCCAGATGCCACTCTTGACCACAAAGCCGTTTTTATAAGGGTGCAAAATTGGGTAATTTTGTTTCTTCTTTTCAGTGTGGCAAATGTTACAATTTTCAGTGTCAGGATATGTACTTTTGAAGTCAGTCTTAGTTTCTGATCTTTCATTGTACTGTGTTCTTTGACTGTGTTCAAAATCACGGTATAAGGGTTTATTTTTTCTTCTCCTATCTACTGTATCATATTTCTGAGGATAACTGGAGAACACAGATGTTTCATACTTAAGGTCAAAATTAAAGGCAGTAGAGAATTCAGTTTCTTGGCCCTGTGATGGTATCTTTTCCCAATTCTTGTACTTCTGTTGTTCTTGACGGCTGTAAGATTTATCAGTTTTTGAAAGAGTTCTAATTTCTTTTACTTTTGCTTCCTTTATGTTACTGTTTTCTAGAAACTCTTGTGGTATTTCCCCCTCTATCTCCTCATATGTACCTTCTTGCTCTTCATAGTCAACATCAGAGAAAGCTGAAATAATCCTAATTTTGTCATTCTTAGCCTGCAAGTCTTGTCTGATATAAAGGGATAAAATTGGAGGAAGAGTAAGACAAAAAAAAAAGATGAAACAGGGAAAAGGAAGAAACAAATCATAAAATTCAGTGCACATTCAATGAGAAAACTAAAATAAAATAGTTTGACAAAAACCATTCAGACTAAAAACGTATGATAAAGAAATTTACATGTTCTTAAATCAGTATTAAAGCAATTTAGTCAAATAGTTTTTTCCACATCAGAAAAAGAACTGCTATAATAATAACTTTAAAATACTGTACTTCACTTGCTACCATGAGCTTTTTAGGATCCTTTTATTTTCTAAGAAAGATAGAGACAAACAAAATGAACATGTTTCCTCAATATTTAGACTGTATTTACAATGCCCAAGTTTAGAACTAAGTATTCGATGAAAATATATCAAGGGATTTCAAGAAACCTAAATTTGTTGATGAATTTGGGTCTGAAAAGATGTCAAGCTGTTAACTTACTGTAAGTTATTATTTGAGGCAGTATAGTCAAGAATATGATCAAACATATTTCTTTTAAAAAGAAAAACTATCCACATAATAAAAATAATCTTTGATTGTCAAAAGGCAAACCTTGTTACAGGACCAACAAGAGCATATTATTTAAAGCATTACAATTTATGAAATTTAAAACTATATGCATCGAGGATCACAGTGAAATGACGACCTTTCCCTATATTGATTATAACACTAGAAGCTATATTCCAACTTAAGTCAATAAATACATAAGATACTTGACCTTTCTTTCAGTTAGATTAGAAACTGCCCACTTTCTGTGTACTCAAGTGGGGGTATATAGAGGACCTGCAGACTAGAAGCCTGTGAGCCCAGTATGTTCTTTTATAGACCTAACATCCAATTGTATTTATTTAGGAAGCAGAAAGAAGATCATAGTGGTCTCATAGTCACTAAAAATCTTCAAGGGAGAAACTGAAGAGGTATTAATAATAAACTTCAAGAGATATTCTTTTGCTTTTGATCCCTCAACACTAGAGATACTTTGGCTATATATCTAACAAAGTCCAACTCTATTTTCAAATCTCAAATTATGGGCTTTTACATAATTTATGTAAGTTTCCAGTTACTCTGGATTCATTAGGTGAACGCGCATTTGACTGGGGTACCTGGCTGGCTCAGTAGGTGGAAGGTGCAACTCTTGATCTCATTACTGTGAGTTCAAACCCCACACTGGGTATAGAGATTACTTAAAAATATTTTTCAAAAAAGCCCACTTGGTTGAGACAGGAAATCCAATCTAACATATTTTTTTTTTTTACATGGAGTTTCATTATTCTCCAGTATCCGCAAAAACTCAAACTAAACTAACTCCAGCCTAGAAGGCTTTTTACTTCAACTTAAATCAATAGATAGCCATTGCTATAGTGAATGAAGCTATTTATTCTTACACTTCTAATTTACTGGCAGGTACTGAGAACATTTGTTCCCTCAGGATTTTAAATGTTCTTACTAAAAAACTGTGTAACGTAAGGACTCAGACCATCTCCAAGAACTTAGTATTTATAGTAAGAGAGAAGTTTAAAAATCAATGCTGGTGATAAAATTTCTTCAAACTTTTTAAAGGATGAATCATTTCAAAAATTTAAGTTAAAAATGTCTATGATAAAAGCTTACTTAAAAATCATGTTAATTTTTCTCTGCTGGAGAGGAAAAAATATTTATTCTTTAAACTCATTTCTTATACTGATACAATAAAACCAAATTTATATGGGATTAAGTTAAAAACATTTTAGGAAAAAATTTGCAATTTAAAGTATATTACTAATACTCTTCTAAACATTATTATAGCAGTAGCCTAGGAAACAATCAAAATAATAATAGGGTAATAATTAAATAAAATGTAGTCATTTAGGTTGATGCACCATTATTATTGCTGGCCTACACATCTAAAACTTGGAAATATAGAGGGAAAGAAGGTCAGAAGTCATGGATTTTTGCTATTATTTTTTTCTTAAAGTAGGACAATATAAACAACTAAAATCAAATATATAAAATATGCAAATGTTCACTAATAAACCAGCAAGGAGTAGAGACCAACTACAGTAGAATTCCTGGCCTATTTCTTTTTAAAATCAGATTATAAAGAGTAAAAATTCTATGTGATGTTTGATAGGTGAAAAAGTTTCATTTAAAATATTCCCACAGATGATAGTAAACTGAGACAGGATGTTGTATCGCAGGTAGGCAACCATCTGAGGCTTGGGATTAATATTCACCAGTTTGGCAAGATAAGCAAAAAGAAATGATATTATGTTATGGGATGGTGAATTTTAGCAACCAAAATTATGAGCTAAACTGGAATGGTTTTTAAAATATATACAATGGAATACTACTTGGCAATGAGAAAGAATGAAATATGACCTTTTGTAGCAACGTGGATGGAACTGGAGAGTGTTATGCTAAGTGAAATAAGTCATACAGAGAAAGATACCATATGTTTTCACTCTTATGTGGATCCTGAGAAACTTAACAGAAGAACATGGGGGAGGGGAAGGGGAAAAAAAAAAAAAAAAGTTAGGGAGCCAAACCATAAGAGACTCTTAAAAACTGAGAATAAACTGAGGGTTGCTGGGGAGTGGGAGGGAGGTGAGGGTGGGTGATGGGCACTGAGGAGGGCACCTGTTGGAAGGAGCACTGGGTGTTGTATGGAAACCAATTGGACAATAAATTCCGTATTAAAAAAAATAAAAAATAAAAATAAAATATTAACCTCCAACCAATAATTAATTCAGGCAAGGATCATCAATGGATACTACAATTAATGGGTAAAATGTTGTTGGGGAAACAGAATAAGGACACAATCTAGGGTATCATTCCAGATACTCTAATTACAAAGGGTAACTTTACACTGGAAAATCTGGCATATACCAGATTTCTTAACTCAGAGGTCAAACTAAACATAACCAATAAAAAGGCAAAGTAAGGGGCGCCTGGGTGACGCAGTCGGTTGAGCGTCCGACTTCAGCCAGGTCACGATCTCGCGGTCCGTGAGTTCGAGCCCCGTGTCAGGTTCTGGGCTGACAGCTCAGAGCCTGGAGCCTGTTTCTGATTCTGTGTCTCCCTCTCTCTCTGCCCCTCCCCCGTTCATGCTCTGTCTCTCTCTGTCCCAAAAATAAATAAACGTTGAAAAAAAAATTAAAAAAAAAAAAAAAGGCAAAGTAAAATCATGTGTCTGCTGAGCATCTATTGTAATGTTTTTGCCAAAAATGTTTAACCTGATTCTAAACATGAAGAAACAATCAGCCAAACCAAATTAAGAGCATATTCTCAAAACAACTAGCCTGGACTCTTCAAAAAATGTTAGATTATAATAGACTACAGAAATAGGAAATCAAATGTAATGTACCATGATCTTTGATTGGATCCTAGATCAAAAATAGAAATATGGAAAATGGAAAAAAGGAAATATACAGAAGATAATTGGGACTAGAGAAATTTAAATATGGTCCATATATTAAATAGTATCATTGTATTATTACATTTCTTAAATGTGATCATTATATTGAGGCTATGTAAGAGAAAGTCCTTTCTCTTGGGAATTATATGCTCAAGTACTTCCTGGTAAAGTAACATGGTATCTGCAATTAATTTCAAATAGTTCAGAAAAAAAAAAGGCATGCACATATGAATATACATTAGAGAGAATGAAATAAAAAGTAAATGTAGCATAATGTTAACACAATTGATGAATCTAGATAACACGAATATGGATGTTGACTGTATTTGTCCAAATGTTGTTAGCATTTTTTTTAAGTTGGGGGAAGGAGGGGGAGCATATACGTATATATTTGTTTTTATACTCAAAAATATATGACAATAGTCTATGGAAGGGTACATAAGTAACAAACAAGGGTGGTGTGAGAACTAGAAGACAGGAAGGGGATGGGGTAGAGAAGGACAGGTGCAAGTGGGAGATTCTTCATTATATGTGTTATTGTACCTTAACATTTTTTAACCATGTTTTGTGTATTTAAAATTTTTCTAAAGTTCCAGCAAAAGTACTGAATCTGCTATGAAGAGATCATCTAAAGTTCCCAGGGAAATATTTAGGTAGGAAGGATTATCCAAACATTTAACATCTGTGATTTTCTTTTTTTAATCTTGGTGAAAAGTGTATCAGAATCACTGGGCTGGGCACAGGCATGGGCTGGTTTTCAATCATCCACCCTAAGTGAGCATGCTCCCACCAGGTGAGAATCACTGATCATAAAGAGAAATATTTATAACAGAAATGTCTAAATGGGGATGTATAAAAGAGAAAAAAAAAGACCGATAATCTATACAGAACGGCTGGAGCTTGGCCTTTCAGATTGCTATATTTGCACTACCACCTCAAGTTAAAGCATCAAAATATTGTCAGTTGTATCTTGGAAACTACACATGAGGAAAAGAAAGTGCTTTGTTTCTAATACCCACCTGAGGGCCCTCCGCTCTGGATAATCAAGATCATAACTTTGCATAGAGTCATTGCAAGAATCCCGGGAACTGCCCTGAAGTAGCAGCTGCTGTGGCAATCGCACAGGCACAGGAAACTGGTGCACAGAAGCATTGGGCTGGGAAGTCGTATGGTAAGGAGGTGGGATGCTATTGCTGGTCTCACTGCGATAGTCACTATCTCGGTCATCAACGGCACTATCAGGATCTTCAAAAGCTGTGAAAGAAGCACAGTCAAAGCATTCCAGCTTTATTTAGTTCTTCAGAATTTTCTTCTGCTTCTATCCTAAGTAGCCACAAGCCTGGACCTTGAGGACAAGAACACACGAGCCAAGTGACTTCAATGCCATATGGAAAACTGTTTCAATTAATACTCACAAGTTTCTTTCCTTATGAGACAAGACACTTGTTTTCATTTTAGTGCTCATTCTCAAGAGGAGTTCCAAGTTGCATTTTCCCAGTGCAGAATTCTCTGGAATTCTGACTCTCTAGCTACCATAACTCTAGTAAAAATCTGTTTCTAAATGTCATAGATTCTAGTATTTTCCTGTTATAAAAATGGGCAGAAGAGAAATTCTCATTTGAAGTTGGCTTGCTGCTTTCAGACTTTAAAAACAGATGGCTAAACCCAATAAGCAGGTCCAACTTCAGAAGCTGGTCAGGTAATGAGGAAAGTCAAAGCCAAGGTTCAGCAGTCAAACCAAAAGCTTGACTAAGAATAGCAGCAGTTGTTTTTTTTTTTAAGTACTATGCCAACTTTTAATTTTTTTTTAAGTAAGCTCTACACCCATTGTGGGGCTTGAACTCATGACCCCACAATCAAGAGTCACATGCTTTACTGACTGAGTCAGCCAGGCACTCCAGAACAGTCTCACTGTCTTGCTGCAACAACAGGTTTTTCTAACAACTCCTATCAAGTACCTACATCCTGGGGCTCAGAATTTCCATCTGAAGCCTGGGCTAAAGAGGAAAACATAAGCACTGGCAATGGAATCTTGCTGACAATGCAGCCAAGTTTATCTAACAACAGTGTCTATAATTTCATAAAATTATTTCTGCTTTTCAGGCCAGCACCTGACAAGCTAGTTTTATTCTTGATGTTAGCTAAAATGACCGCAGTTACAAATCCTGCTCCAAGCATGATCCTATATGTCCTGTCTTGCCAATTTCCTATTTGGCACAGTGAGGAAAAGGAATTATTTATCATCCTAAAATGGAGATGGACTCCTCATATTAGTAATTAAAAAAAAAAATCTTGGTAGTTATGTGGGCAGTGAAAACCTTCTGAAGACCATAAGATTGGGCTTTCACAATCGCTCATGTAGGAGATAAAAACCTGCATCCATGCAGTGGAAATGGAAAAGAGTTAAGGAACTGGAAAAAAAAAAATCCAGAGTGAAGTGATAAAACCAGGGGACAAATAGAAGGTAACAGGGAAATGACACCTTGGCTTGCACACTAGGACTACATGGTAGATAGTAATTCCACTAAAAGAGACAAGAGAGCTAAAACATGTGGGTTTTACAACCAATGAAGAAAATTTGAACACTGGATTCCAGACAACATTTGTGGGTACAGCTCAGAGTAGGGATAGAAGATCTCATGAGCATTTTCCCTTTTGAATTTAAGGCAACATATGAGCATAAGAAAAGGAGAGTAATCATTACCTCAGGAGAAAAAAATCAACATGAAAAAGAGGCTAACCTCAAAAATGGCCAGGAAAGGTACTAGTCAAACCATAGGGGATACAAAGCATTCTGCTCAGAAAGCATTCTGATCACACATTAGAAAAAAGAGACTTTTAGGGGTATTGGTTTCAGATCTTGATACATTTGTTGTTCTGAACACTAGAGAGAAAGGATCAAGGGACAAAAACCAGTATGTCTTTCAGACTTCATGTTTTCTGAAGCTACAGATGGATTTTTCATGCATACAGATGGGAGGACAGGGGCAAAAAAGCAGACAAAGCCAAAAAGCCTACTTAAACTCCAGCAGGAAAAGTATCAACACAGAGAACCAAAGAGGGAGCAGTGATAGACAATCTTACTGATTATGAGGCCAGAATTAGGAGCCCATGATACAGAGTTAGAAACTACTTAGTTTTTCACTGAATCTGATCTATTACTTCTAAATAACGCTCTACTTTTTTATTTTGCTAGGCTAACAGGAAGAATACTCTAAAACTTTCCTAAAGGCTGACATTTCTATACTGAAGAAATAAAGGCAGGGCACCTGGGTGGCTCAGTTGGTTGAACATCCACCTTTTGATTTTGGCTCAGGTCAAGATCTCAGTTTGTGAGATCAAGCCCCAAGCTGAGCTCTGCTTTGATGGTGCAGAGCCTGTTTAGGATTCTCTGCCTCTGCCTCTGCCCCTCCCCTGCTTGTGCGCTCGCTCTCTCTCTCTCAAAATAAATAAACTCAAAAAAATAAAGGGCAAATATTAAGAAACAAAATGTTTCTAGAAAGAAGAGGTTAGAAGTAGAAGAGAATATGAAAAGTAGGAGGGGACAGAAGAAAGGAAATACAAAACAGTGAGGTGAGACCACAGAGAGAAAAAAAGGTAGATGAGAGCAAAGACCAGCTTTTCTCCCTGGACACCATCCTCAATCTCCCTAGAAAGTAAACCTCCTGGCACCACCAAGGCTGATTAGAAACTAAAAAGGGAAATTAAGGAAAAGGCTTGAATAAAAGAATTGTGCTTTCAGTGTGGCAGTGGTGATCTCTTACTGGCTCTACTCTCTCCTCCACAACACCACTGCAGCTAAAACAGAAAACTCCTGGTTTCACTGAGAAATAGAACCTATATGCAGGTTTGGTTACTCAGCTTAAGGAGGACTTGTGAGCTCATATGAGGGCAAAAATAGAAAAGGCTGGGAAAATTAACTCATTCAAGTATTTATTGAGCCCCTATAAGCACAATGGTAAACAACACAGAAGATTCAGAGTGTAGAGTCAGCTTAATAGGAGAGAGAAAATATTGATACAAATACAAGAAACGAACAATCTTGAAAACAGTACAAACCCAATGCTGTATCAGTTGAAGGTAAGGTCACTTCCTGTTAGTGTGAGCAGGGAAAGTTTTATGGAGGAGAGGATTGTGAAAGACTGGCAGGTTTTCAACAGGTTAAGTTTGGAGGGAAATACCTCCTAGAATCTGGATAAAAATAATGGCATGTGTAAAGGCCCAATAGTGAGAAAGCCTATATATAATTTTGAAAAACACTTGGTAGTTCATTTGGCAGGTACATAAAAGGACATGGAAGGAAATGATAGAAAATGAACCTGGGGAAAGTAATCTAAGCTGGGTCAAAAATGGGCCTCTGGTACAGAGTAGGCACTCAAACAGTACTGAATGAAATACTGAACAATGAGGCTTTCTGGTATGTGGTGTTCCTGGATTGAATCCCTGTCTTTAAACCCAGAGTACAGATAGAACTTTATCAGCTTGAGAAAAAAGGAGAGAGAAATCAAACGATTTTTTTTTAAGGCTTACTTTTTTCTACTTGAAAACCTTAAGTTAGCTCTCTTAGGCTACCTTTGAGCAGCATTTCTGTAATGGAAATACTCAGGATTCAAATGACAGAAAGTACATATTCATGAGAAATCCCAGGGAGAACAAAATTTGGCCCCTCTTAGCACCTGCTGGATATCTAAGCACTGGTACTCAACCAAACCCCCTGTAAGATGGATAACAGAGCCAGTAACGTTAGCCTGAGGCTGTGTATTCTTGCTAGAAAGAACTGACTGCCCACTCTCAAAGCTCTAGAATGAAGCTGGCTTCCAGCCTAGCTGGGCTGCTTCAAGGAGAGTCAAACCATGTCCTCAGTCTCTTGTTCACAAAAATAAACTTCCAGAATGAACTTTCTTCTAGTCACTGCACTCCTTAGCCAAGAGACCAAAGGAGAGGGTTTCCTATACTAGGAGCTGATGGTATTACTTACCTCTGGGAAAGAAAAATCAAGAGATACTGCTAAGATTATAACGGGGACTTTGGTTTGAAATTTCTCTCTCTCCCTCCTTCCCTCCCTTCAAAAACCCCAGCCTGAAAGGATATGCCATTCCATTGCAAGTAATGCATATATGCTTATATGCATGAATATCCTGCTTCATAGTTCAGAGGGAGTGTGTTAAAGGCTAAAATAAAAAAAAATTTTTAAGGATAAAATCAAGAAAATTAATAAGGAATTCAATTTCTTACGTACTCTGCTGCTCTCCCCAGCCCAAATAGGTCCAGTGACCTAAGAAAACCGCAAATGGTAGCAAAAAAGAAGAGTGACAGAGACAATTTTAGGAATAATTCAAAGATCATTTCCCCAACCCACCAATCATTATACACCTTACCTTGCTTGAGCCTGCCCTACTTGTGTTCCATTACTTTCACATAACATGTAGACAGGCTTCTGCCTTCTATCAAGCATGAGACAAATCTACAAAGTACCCTTGCTCTCTATAATTTACCATACAGAATAACAAAAAACAGCTTCTACACTCTTCGTTTAAAAAAGTTTTATTTATTTAAATAATCTCTACACCCAACATGGAGATCAAACTCATGACCCTGGGATCAAGAGTCACATGCTCCTCTGACTGAGCCAGCCAGGCACCCCTGCTTCTACACTATTTTAAACCTCCTTCTGGCCTAGGTCTCAGAACATCATCATTTAGGAGCATATATAACCTTCCTTATTCAAAATGACAAAAATTCAACCTGTCTCTAAGAAATCCTTCCTTGTCTTGATGTTTGCCAAATCTGAGACCACCACAGTATATCCCTGAGAATCTCAGACCTAACACAGTGGAAGAGAGTGATTCCCTTGTCTGGGAGCAATGATGTCTAATTTTGACGCTCTTTAAAAGGCCAAAGAATGGCATTAACCTCTAATCTTCCAAAATGTAATGAAACACTGTAGCCCTTTGGGTGCTCAGAGAGAGCCACTTTTTTTCTCAACTGCCTATAGAATTTAATAAAATCCATTAAAACACAGGAGCTTTGAATGACAAGAGAAAACTGAACATTTTGTATTCATTTTTCAGATTAAAAAAAATTCAATGTTAATTACATTTAAATCCTATTTCACATTCAACATTGAATTTGAGGCAACTAATGTGATGCATGTGTGTGCATGAGAACACAATCACTAAAAATAGGCCTTTATCCCAAGAAACAAGGAGTAATTTAGCTTCATAATTAAGAATATGAGTACTCAAGCCAAAACTAAGTTCTTTTAAGCTCTGCCACTACTGGCTATATGGCCTTGAAGAAGTTATTACAGACATTTCCTCCAGGTAATATGAGAATAGTATGAGTCTCGTTGGTTACTGAAAGATTATAAGAGAAAATCCACGTAAAGTACCTAGCACAGGTCCCTGGAACAGGGAAAGCAATGGGCATTTCTTGTTGTTTTGTCATGTTGCCAAGTTTTTGCTTGCCTGATAAGTTCCTAATAAATAGGTAGCAGGAGGGTCCACACACTGACAACCCTAATATCTGCTGAGGGACTGTCAACGTCTGGGTTACAAAGTCCTCAGAGTTCTAAAGGTGCAGTTCCCTTGAAAATTTGCGGTTAAGACTCAAAATTCTGGAAGCACTGAATGACGTCAAAACAGGATGGTTTCATTACCTGAGCCAACTCGCAATCCTGGACATATGGGACTACTACTAATCAGTCACAGTCTATTTAATTTAACTATACACTGAGAGTCAGTTTTCTTCCTATACTTACTTCTTCCTTTCTTTTCACCCCTCAAAAAGGATACGTTGGTTTACTGTGACATTTTTTGTTTTAATAATTTACTTACACTCTAAACACAGGGAAAGAAGGGGTCTAAAAGAAAATTCTTCCAGGCTGTACCACTGTTGCCATAACAACTGTGAATAATTACCTTGCTTCTTTAAAAAAAAAAAAAACTGAAAAATAATCACAGAACTTCAGAACATGCCTATCACCCTAGATTGCTCCAAACAAGTGACAATGCTATTTCTCCTGAAACTCTGGACCCAAAGAAACCTCTCATTGAAGGACACTGCCTCATCCTTGAATGTACCACAGCACTGCATAGCAGTTTCCTGGAAACAGTAGGTGCTCGATAAATGTCTATTATATGACTAAACCAAATGAATGATTTGATGCCATCTACAAGGTCCAACCCTAAGCCATGAAAATAAGTTATGCTCTCTGACCAACTAGTTCCCTATTGTCACTTGAGAGTGGTACCATTATAAGAGAAACAACATCAGTTTAAGTGGGCAAGTTTCCTTCCCCACTCCAAAAATGCACTAAAACATCTCACTAGCCAATAGAACAATACTGAGGATTGTTAGGTTTTGCTAGGCATAAGTACCAATAAAGGGGGTAAGGGATTATTCCAGGAAATGGAAATTATACATGCAAAAGTATATTCGGTGAACCTGAAAACAGTTCTAGCATATCTGAATAGGAGGCTACAGGGTTATAAAAGAACCTAATCAAAGGAGGTCCCAGGTAATATTTGGAAATTTAATAATGTTAGGAAATTGGAATTATCTGGAGGTTAATGCAGAGCTGTCACAGCCTTTTTCTTTTTTCAATTCCAATACAGTTAACATTCAGTGTTATATTGGTTTCAGGGGTACAATATAGTGATTCAACAGTTCTATACATTACTCAGTGCTCATCATGGTAAGTATACTCTTAATCTTCTTCACCTATTTCTCCTGCCCCCTCACCCTGTTCCCCTCTGGTAATCTGTTCTCTACGGTTGACAGTCTGTTTTCCAGTTTGTCTCTTTATGTTTCCTTTGTTCATTTGCTTGTTTCTTAAATTCCACATAAGAATGAAATAATATGGTATTAAGCACGGGAGAGACAGAATCAGATTTGTCATTTTAGAAAGAGAGTGGTGGTGGTGCAGTATGGCCAAAAGTTTGTAGGGTAGGTGGACTGGAGACTGGTGTCAGGAAGGCTGGTAAGGGAGCTACTATACTGGCCTGATGATGGTTTAAACTAGGAAGGTGGCAGAGGGAGTGGAGAGAGTGGGTACATTTGTGACATAAAATATATCGGGTTTAATAAGTATTGAATGTGGGAAGTGAGGAGAGTAAAACCTAAATAATACCGCCCAGCTTTTTAGCTTGAGCTACTGGGTGGGTATGGCATCATTCATTAAGAAGAGAAATACAAGAGAGGGGCAAGTTGAAGGAGATGATGAATTCAGTGTTAGATTATTGGCTTTGAGGTATTTATGTGCTATCTCAAATGAATATGTCTGGGAGACAGATGGATACATGGTTGTGGAGCTGAGGAAAGATATGTGGAGTTCTAAGTTTTCAAGAATACAAACTGCCATGAAAACAGATTTTTCTGCTTTATTCCTTGCTGTACCCTTAGTGCCTGGCACAAAATAGCAGCTCAACAAATAGGTGTAAATCATGTATAAAAATTAAAATGTCAGTATATAAGAACAATGAGGCAGAATGCAGGATAAGGGGGGGAGGCTGTACAAAGGGGTGAGGGGAACCTACAGAACAGCCACGTTTAAAAAGCAGACAAAGAAGGGAAGGGAAGAAACAAAGAACAAAACAAAGTGTTGGTGACGCTGTGAAGACACTGGCATTCTCATACATGGTTGGCAAGAATGCAAAGTGGTAGGTCACTTTGGAAAATCTTGGCATTTCTTACTAAGTTATATACATACCATAAAACCCAGCAACCCTCTCATATGTATTCACCCAAGAAAAATAAAAACATGTTCACATAAAACCCTATACATGAATGTTCACAGTTGCTTAATTCATATTCACTAATAACTATAAATATCCATTTGATAAACAAATCATGGTATATCCATATAATTGAGTACTATTCAGGAATAAAAAGGCATGAACAGAAACACACAGATGAATCTCTAATGCAGTATGATAACTGAAACAAAAAAACCAAAAGACAAAAAAAGCTACATACTACATTATTCTTATATAATTTTCTGGAAAAGGCAATACAACAAGGGCAGAAAACAAATGAGGGTTTGCATGGGCCAGGAGTGGAAGTGGTTGACTACCAAAGGGGTTTAGAAAACTTTTAGGGTTGATGGAACTGCTTTATATCTTAACTATGGTTATGGTTATAAGACTGTATGTGCTTGTGTTTTGACAAACATAGTACTGGACACTATGAGGGAGATTTTTACTCTATGTAAATTATACCTTAATAAAACTGACTTTAAAAAAACAAAAAGGAAGAGTCCATGAAGGAGGGTGTGAAGAAGCCAGAGAGGAAGAAAACCAGGGCCGTATCATCTCTGAATCAGAAAAAAAAACAAAAACAAAAGCAAGGTTTCAAGAAAGCAGTGATCAATAAGTGTTAAGTGCTACAGGAGAGTCCAAAAAAAAAAAAGAAAAGAAAAGAAAGAAAGAAACTGAAAAAGGCCTACTGGATTTAGAAATAAAGAAGTTACTAAAAACTTTAATAGAAATGTTAATGAGTGAAAGCTGGAGTATAGACTGTTTAGAAGAAAATGGAAGCACATACAATAGAATAAGGAGACATCAAGAGATTCCACAATTCATACAGTAAAACACTGAATGTGAGCATGGTGGAAGATACTGCTTATCACAGGATGCAAAAAAGGAAGCAAGCAGGGAACAGACAGTGGCCAAATGTGTTACAGAAAAAACTAAGTACACTAAGAGCCTCTTCTAAAACCAGCAACATTCTCAAATTGGGCATTCACACATAACAAATATGTGCCAAACTGACAATTTTAATGAGCATGCTAACGTTTCCCACCTCCCTAGAGCCTTAAACCTCTTCAGTTCACATACTTAACACGTGAATAACCAATTACCCTGCAGTTCAGTGGCTCCTGATGCTAAGAGTTAGGCAGTCTGAGCCTCTATTGGCAATGACATTATATTTATAATGTTATGAGCTCTGTGCAGATTAGCATTACCAAGTGTACCTCAAGCCCCAAACCACTGAACTCCTGGCACTTCCAAGCCAGAAACCACAAAACCATTCCAAAAATTCCTCCCTACTTTATCTCCCGTGTCCAGCCTGTTAATAAGCTTAATAGTTAATTCCACTCTGAGGTCTCCTTCTTACTGTCCCTTCTTCATAGTTTCTCAGTCCTTATCGAGGAATCCATTACCTCATGCCTGAATTATTGCAGATTATTGCTGGACTTGTGACCTTCTGATCTGTCCCATTCAATCAACCCAGCAGATGACAACTAGACTAATTTTCCCAAATCCAGTTTCTGATCACATCGTTACCGTTTTGATAATTTGTAACTGCTCACTATCTATAAAAGAGTATATTTATCTTCACGGCTTTTAAAGCCCTCTATGATCTGATACCAAATAAATATCAAATCTCATTGTCCACCATTCCCCCAGAACAAAGTCTTTGTTAACTGGCAAACAGGTATTGTCACAGTTCCTATGCTTGCCACACTTGGGAGATAAAGGAATGAGCCTGATTTCCCCTATTTGTCCCTCAACTTCTGAAGCCAGAATGTCCTTCGTTTCCACTCCTTGCTGATTTAATAGAATGGGTTTTGAGTTTTGGAATCAGATAAACCTAGGTTTAAAGCCATCACTTACTAACTGTGTGATCTTAGGCTGCTTAACTTCTCTGCCCTTCTATTCATCACCTATAAAAAATGAATAGTAATAACACCTCTCAAATTTGCAAAAAAATTGAAAATCAAGTATGTAGCATTTAGCTCCATGTGCCAGACGAATGATAATTACTCAGTAAATGTTCCCTCTTCTCCCTTATTTAGTTGGTACCCATTCTTAAGTTCCACTTAAACAATTTTCCTTAAACAATGCTCAATGACGCTAATACAATGTCTCTATTATCAAAGCAAAAACCATCTGCCTATTCCTGAAAAAGTTAAACACACATCTACCCATATGATCCAGCCATTCCACTTCTAGATATTTAACCAAGAAAAATTAAAACATATGATCATGAAAATGTTCATATTATTCACAATAACCAGAAACAACCCAAATGCCTAGCAATAGGTGAATCAATAACAAAATGTAGTATATCCATGATAGAATACTACTTAGTAATAAAAGGAAATGCATTACTAATACACTCAACAAAATGGATGAATTTCAAAAATTTTTTAAATGTTTTATTTTAGAGAAAGAGAGCACGTGTGCTTGCGCACAAGTGGAGGAGGGGCACAGAGAGAGAGAGGGAGAGAGAGAATCCCAAACAGGCTCTGTACTGACAGCAGTGAGCCTGATATGGGGCTCGAACTCACGAACAGTGAGATCATGACCCAAGCCAAAGTCAGACGCTCAGTTGCCTGAGTCACCCAGGTGCCCCTACAACACACTTTAAAAAAAAAAAAAAAGAAAAGAAAAAGAAAGAAAGAAAGAAAGAAAGAAAAAAAAAAAAGAAAAAAAAAAAGAAAAAAAAAATTGAGTCCTGTTATAAAACGCATTACCTAGATCCCACTCCCAGAAATTCTAATTCAAAATGCCGGAAGTGCCTTAAGAATCTGTGTTGTTGTTTGAATCTGCCTTTTCAGTAAGAAGCTGGGGACTCTCATGCCACTGATTTTGAATTACAATTTGAAAAATAAAGCTACAGAATTTCCTATATGAAAAAGCCAGTCTCTCAGTCAAAAGCATAGTGCTCCTGCACTGATGGAAGAAGGCAGCCAGACGGACTATCCTACTGAGCTCAAAGACCAGTTCAATGTGAGCGTACATGTAAATGAGAAAATTCTAGCAGGTCCAGGACCCAATTAAAAATGAATCCTCTTTCATAGAAGGTGAAGATTCTTTACTTATCCCTGTTGACTATGCAATGGCAATATACTCACAGGCTTCTTGTTCTGTTTATTTCATCTTGTTTCTAGTGGAAAACATTAGAAATCAGAAATAGTCACATTAAAAAAGTAAGGTCTATAGTTACCAAACAAAACAACCCCAGGCAACTGTTATATCACCAGTTAGTCCAGTGACGGTCAATTTTTCCATGACAATGAAATGACAGGATATTTGAGCCTCAGACTTCAAGTGAATAGTCATCTGTCTAGGCAATGACAGGACTCATCTACCAATTACTAAAATGTAGTAATTACCAGGTAACTCACAAAGGACAATAAAATCAACCACTAGAAATTATTCCATTCTCCCTTTCAAGACAGGAGATTAGATAAGTACTATAGAACTTCCCTTTCCATTGAAAACAGTAAAAAACTGTTAATAAAGAAAAGTACTTCAAACCTAACATAAGAGAATTTAAAAAAAAGAAGCTATTGACCAAACTTCTTTGTGAACATATGTATTAAAATACAAGCAAATCTAACCTGGCATTATAGTAAAAGAATAACTGGGGCACCTGGGTGGCTCAGTCAATTAAGTGTCCAACTTCAGCTCAGGTCATGATTTCACAGTTTGTGAGTTTGAGCCCCCCTCCCCCGTCAGGTTCTGTGCTGACAGCTCAGAGCCCAGAGCCTGCTTCAGATTCTGTGTCTCCCTCTCTGTCTGCCCCTCCCCTGCTCACACTCTGTCTCTCTCTCTCTCAAGAATAAATAAACATTAAAAAAAAAATTATAGTAAAAGAATAACTTATCATAATCAACTAGGGCATATTATAGGAAAGGAAAGATGATTTATTAATAGAAATTGTTTAATGCATTCATCACATTGAACAGCTAGGTAATTCCTAGCCATTTTGAAATGTTCAATGTCAACTCCTTATTTTTAATATAGAAGCCCTAGTGAAGTATTAGATGCAGTAGGGTACACAAATCATAAGGGTACTGTTCAATGAATACTGTGAACACACTCATGTAACCAGCATACAGATCAAGAAACAGGAATTTTTAACTTTTTGCGGAACCTCCATACTGTTCTCTAGTGGGTGCACCAGTTTGCATTCCCACCAACAGGGCAAGAGGGTTCCCCTTTCTCTGCATCCTCGCTAACACTTGTTGTTTCTTGTGTTAATTTTAACCATTCTGACAGGTGTGAGGTGGTATCTCACCATGGTTTTTATTTGTATTTTCCTGATGATGAGCGATGTTGATCATCTTTCCATGTGTCTGTTAGCCATCTGGATATCTTCTTTGGAAATGATCTAGTCATGCCTTCTGCCCATTTCCTTTATTTATTTGGGGGGGGGGGGGTGGAGAGAGAGAGAGCATGCATCCTAAGCAGGCTCCACACTCAGCATGGAGCTAGATGCAGGGCATGATCCCACGATCCTGGGATCATGACCTGAGCCAAAATCAAGAGTTGGAGGCCTAAGTCAGTCACCAGGTGTGCCATGTTCTGCCCATTTCTTAGCTGTCTTTTGGGTGTTGAGTTTGAAAAGTTCTTTATAGATTTCAGATACTAACCCTTTATCAGATAGGTCATTTGCAAATACCTTCTCCCATTCTGTAGAACTACCCTACAATACAGTAATTGCACTACCCAATAACTGCACTACTAGGTATTTACCCAAAGGATACAAAAATACAGATTTGAAGGGGCACATACACCTTGATGTTTACAGCAACATTATCAACCATAACCAAACTATGGAAGGAGCCCAAATGTCCACTGACTGATGAATGGATAAAGAAAATATGGTATTTATATATAATAATTTATTACTTAGGCATCAAAAAGAATGAAATCTTGCCATTTGCAACAACGTGGATGGAGCTAGAGTTTATTACGCTAAGCAAAATATGTTAGAGAAAGACAAATACCATATGAGTTCACTCATGTGGAATTTAAGAAACAAAATAGGTGTGGGGTGGCTAGGTGGCTCAGGGGGCTAAACGTCACTTTTGATTTCGCCTCAGGTCATGATTTCAAGGTTCGTGGGTTCAAGCCCCGCATCAAGCTCTGTGCTGACAGCTTAGAGCCTTGGGCCTGCTTCAGCTTGTGTCTCCCTCTCTCTCTGCCCCTCCCCTGCTCGTATTCTGTCTCTCTCTCAAAAATAAACATTTAAAAAAAATTAATAAGTAAAAATTGGGAAATTAAAAAAATGAAGTATCTAGATCAGAGAAGTATAATATTAATATGCAGCCATCTTTATTATAAGTCATAAATACATTGGAAACCAACATGGATCTTTAATTTAAAAAATCTAGGATCTAGGGGCGGCTGGGTGGCTCAGCCAGTTAAAAGTCTGACTGGCTCAGGTCATGATCTCTCGGTTCATGAGTTTGAGCCCTGTGCCAGGCTCTGTGCTGACAGCTCACAGCCTGCAGCCTGCTTTGGATTCTGTCTCCCTCTCTCTCTGCCCCTCCCTCACTCACACTCTGTTTCTTTTTCTCTCAAAAATAAATAAACATGAAAAAAAAATCTAGGATAAGAAAGAAAGGGGGGGGGAGGGAGGGAGGAAGAAAAACACAATAGATCAACTAGCCTTTGAACCAGCTATTTCTTCTAACCATCACACTTTCACCCAGAGAGCCATACTGCTAACCACCTCCAAGTTTTACTCAAGTCATTTTCTGTGGTTTATACACTAACCACCTTATTTATAATTACAACAACTTCAATTCTAGTGTTCCCAATTACCTTGAACCATCTACTCTTTAATTTTTTTTTAACCTTTATTTTTGAGAGAGAGGGGGGCGGGAGAGAGAGAGAGAAAGCATGAGCAGGGGAGGGGCAAAGAGAGATGGAGACACAGAATTCGAAGCAGGCTCCAGGCTCTGAGCTGTCAACACAGAGCCTGACTTGGGGCTCCAACTCACAGACCAAGAGATCATGACATGAGCTGAAGTCAGATGCTTAACAAACCCAACCATCCAGGTGCCCCTGAACCATCTACTCCTTAATTGGCCCACTCTCTAAATTCCCATATAATTTCCTTATTCATTACATTTACTGTCTCCTCCCACTCAGGATCTTTTTGAGTTCTGCTTCCTGATGTATCCTAAGTACCTAGAACAGAACCAAGAATGTATCAAAAAATGTTTCTAAGGCACCTGGCTGGCTCAGTCATGAGCATGTGACTCTTAATCTTAGGGTCCTGAGTTTGAACACCACAATGGGTGTAGAAATTACTAAAAATAAACTTTAAAAATGTTTGTAGAAGAAGAGGATCAAAAGATAGAGGAGAAAAGGGGGAGGGCAAAAGGGGCATTGAGGCTGGATGTGAGAAAATGAGTATCAGGAGCAGAAATATAAATAGGTACAATCTTTCTAGAGTATAACTTGACAATATCTACCAAAACTTAAAATGTGTATATCCCTTAATCCAATAATTCTGCTTAATAGAAATGCACTAATTCAACTAGTATTTATTGCGCAAAGGTACTAGGAATACACAGATAAACATTTCCCTTACTCATAAAATTTATGGCCTGAAGAACAAAAATATATATCAAACAATCATACATATTAAGTAACTATGAAGGAAAGGTACTTAAAGGTACACAATATATAATGGGGAAGGGGAGATCCATTTGCATATTCCCAAAAAAACACATTTGTATGAAGTTGCTCACTCTAGCACTGTTTCAATAGCAAAAATTTGTGAAAAATCCAAATATCATCCACCAATTGGAGAGGAGTTTTAAATTGTACATTTCAAATGAAATATATCAAATTTGAATTTGATCAATCTTGCAGTTCAACTATCAAGTTACCAAAAAATATAAAGGACAGAAGAGTAAACTATGCTATGGGAATATATTGAGCAAAATTCACAATATGGGAAAGTGTAAGTCAAACAAAGCCATGTAGTTAACGGCTTTGTCACTTCAATAAAAAACTGCAAGAAAAAAATTAGGAGATGGAGAAGGAACCCATAGATTAAAAAAGAACTATAAGATGTATCAAAAAAGACAACATAGGCAAAAATAAATTCTTATGTTTAGTGATGTACACTTGAGTGATAAAATATAAAGCAAGGAAGTCATTAGCATAAAGTTGGTAGAGTAGTTACTTTTAGGGAGATGGAAATTATGATTGGGAAGGGGCTTGTGGAGAGCTTTCTAGGGTGCCTGACAAAGGTCTATTTTTTGCCTATCTTATGTGAATTCATTAAACTAAATGTCTGTTTTATGAAGTTGTGTATCTGTTATATTCTACAAAAGATTTTTTAATATATCAAACAAACTGGGTATATCACTACAATCACCACCATCTGATTGTTTCATTCCCCTAAGGTCTTTAAAGGCTTCTCATTGTCTTCAAGATAAAATATAGCTTGCTACAGCTTTCAAATCCTGTAAGATATGAAGACTCTATGCCTCATCTCTGATCCTGCCCCACTCTTATCCCCTGCCCTCAAGTCATCTAGAATTTTCAACACGCTTATAAGTCATGCTTTTTTATGTTAGTATTTTAGTACCATAAACACTTTTCTCCTTTTTTTTTTTTTTCCAACGTTTTTTATTTTATTTTTGGGACAGAGAGAGACAGAGCATGAACGGGGGAGGGGCAGAAACAGAGGGAGACACAGAATGGGAAACAGGCTCCAGGCTCCGAGCCATCAGTCCAGAGCCCGACGCGGGGCTCGAACTCAAGGACCGCGAGATCGTGACCTGGCTGAAGTCGGACGCTTAACCGACTGCGCCACCCAGGCGCCCCCTCTTTTCTCCTTCTTAACTGACTCCTACTCATCTTTCAAAACTTACTTTACGCCAGAGGTTTTGAAGGAAGTAAGGATCAATAGGTAGAGCACAGGGAAATTTCAGGAAAGGGAAACTATTCTGTGTCATATTATTAGGGTGAATATGTGTCGTTATACATTTGCCAAAACCCATAGAACACACAATGCAAAGAGTGAACCTACAGACTTTTGTTGACTTTTAAATTCTTTTCAATTTAGGTATCATTTCCTCTGGGAAGCCTCTCCTAACCACCCAAAAATTGGGTTAAGTTGTTTTCCTCCACTTTCACTTAATTACATGGTAGTAAATATATTTTCCTCTCTGGACTTGAGCTCACTAAGGTCAAGGACTTTCATCTCTGTATCCCCAGTGCCTAGCATGGTTCTTAGCATGAGGAAAAGGTGTCCAATACTTGTTTGTGCAATGAATAACTGTAACAATTGTTGATCTCTACAATATTTCTGTTAATCCTGTTTAGCCGATCAAATTCATTTCTTACCACTCTGAACCAATGAAATCAATAATAAAAAAAACCATAAGATGACCATGCTTTTACAGAGTAACAGACTGTTGTATATATACAACAAGTACTGTGACCAGGTTAGGCACTTAAGTACTGTAATCAAATGAAACTTTTTTTTTTTTTTAAGATTTATTTTTTAAGTAATCTCTACATCCAACATGGAGCTCAAATTCACAACCCTGAGATCAAGAGTCACATGCTCTACCACCTAAGCCAGCCAGGTGCCCCTCAAATGAAACTTTAATACATTAATCTGACATTTTTAACATACATAATTGCATGCCACAGTAATTGAACAGAAATGATAATAAGTTGATGTTAATGACTGCAATTAGCCACCACAAATTCTTTCTGGAAAAAGATAAGATAGAAATAAAGGAGTCAGAAGACTACAATTAACATTATTTTTATCAGCCAAACCATATTGTTACAATTTCTCTCTTTTCTTTGTTAGTTTGCCAACACCTATAATCATTAGTTTCAACTGCTTATACAGATACCACATGTACAGTGTAAAACTCAGCACCCACTCTTACTAGACTCACTGTCCTAGACTCACTGCACTGCCCTACTACTAAAATAAGACTCTCTGTATACTCTGTGGAGTCTATAACCAACATATTTTCCTGACTCTGAGAGTCCTAGTCCTGGACTAAAGGTTGCAAAACTGTGAAGTGACTCATCCTTTACTCCCGCTACCAAGGGAGGATGTTCCAGCCAGTTACTGGCCAGGAATGAGGCCAGGAAGGAATCCTCCCTTCACAATTTTCTTTTATCCTACTATGAATATCTTTCTTTTCAATCAATACATTCCAATTAGCTTCTTCAAAAGTCATTTCTGAACTCATCTCTTCTGAACAGCCTTCCTGAACAAACTAAACACCATTCTTAACCATTTGCTTCTTCTCAGCCACCTCAACACTTTCCTCTCTACTTCCAAGGTATTACTATTGAAAATAAACTGAAAGAGGGGCGCCTGGGTGGCGCAGTCGGTTAAGCGTCCGACTTCAGCCAGGTCACGATCTCGCGGTCCGGGAGTTCGAGCCCCGCGTCAGGCTCTGGGCTGATGGCTCAGAGCCTGGAGCCTGTTTCCGATTCTGTGTCTCCCTCTCTCTCTGCCCCTCCCCCGTTCATGCTCTGTCTCTCTCTGTCCCAAAAATAAATAAACGTTGAAAAAAAAAATTAAAAGAAAAAAGAAAAAAAAGAAAATAAACTGAAAGAAATTGTCCAAAATTAAAATATAAGCAGAAAGCCAAGTTGATAACCCAGAGAAGGAAGTTTGAACAGCACACCAAACAAAGAGGGGGGCCCACTTATTAAGAGCCAAAATAGGAAGTCAGAAATAAAAGAACCAGGATGGTAGATAGGGAAAGACAGGCTAAGCAGGAAGGAGATTCTGAGTCAATCAAGGCACAAGAACTATCACCTATGGCTGTTTTCACTGTGCTCTCTGGAATATGATTTGTAAGAGGCTGGCTGTACCTAAAGGCCAAGGGAGGAAAAAGCAGTCTCATACTTTGCTAGTAGGGGTGAAAATAGCACAGCCTCTATAGAAGACAGTTTTGTAAAATATTCCAAAATGTTGTATGTATTGTTAAATGCTCGATGCTATAACTCAGCAATTCCACTACTGGCTATCATCCAATACACATACATGTATAAAATTATACATGGGGTGCCTGGGTGGCTCAATTCGGTTGAGCCTTGAACTTCGGCTCTATTCATGAGTTCAAGTCCCACGTTGGGCTCTCTGCTGTCAGCCCACTGTGAATCCTCTGCCCCACCCCCCACCGCCACTCTGTTCCTCCCCTGCTCATGCACTCTCTCTCAAAAATGAACATTAAAAAATTATACATGTAAAATATCAACTTTAGCACTGTAACAGCCAATATCAGAAGCAACTTAAATGTCCTTTAATAGCAATTCCAATCCTAGGTATATATTCACAACAAATATATTCAAACAAATACTTGTAACAATCATTCACAGCAGCTCTACTATTAACAGCCAAAAGCTAGAAACAACCTAATGTCCATCAACTGATGAATGAATAAACAAAATGTGGTATACACATACAATGCAGTATTATTCCATCTTAAAAAGTAAGGATATCCTAACAAAGAAAAAAAGGAGACAAACAAAACAAAAAAGACTCTTAAGAGAACTAGTGGCTGCCAGAGGAGAGGTGGGGGTTGAGAAGGATGGGTGAAATAGGTGAAGGGGACTAGGAGTACACTTATTGTGATGGAAACTGAGTAATGTATAGGCTTGTTGGATCACTATATTGTACACCTGAAGCTCATACAGCTAATGTTAATTACACTGGAATCAATTTTTTAAATGTTTATTTATTTATTTTAAGAGTGTGAGTGAGTTGGGGAAGGGTAAAGAGAGAATCCCAAGCAGGCTCCACACTGTCAGCACAGAGCCTGATGCAAGATTCAGTCCCACGAACTGTGAAATCAAGAGACCTGATTTCGGGACCTGAGCCGAAATCAAGAGCCGGTTGCTTAACTGACTGAACCACCCCGGCGCCCCCAAATTTTAAAAATATGGAGCACTTCACAAATTTACGTGTCATCCTCATGCAGAGGTCATGATTATTGGAATCAAATTTCAAAATAAATAAAAGTAAAAAACAAAAAAAGGAAGGATATCCTGATACATGCTACAACATAGATGAACTTTGAAAGTATTATGCTAACTGAAGAGGGCAGTCATAAAAGGTCACATATTGTATGATTCCATTTATATGAAATATCCAAAATAGGTAAATCCATAAAGGCAGAAAGTAGATTAGTGACTGCCAGCAACTGGGGGTTGGGGGAAGAATAGCGACTGACTGCTTAATGAATACAGTGTCTCCTTTAGAGCTGATGAAAATGTTTTGGAATTATATAGAGGTGATGATTACATAACACTGTGAATATACTAAATGTCACTGAATTATACACTACAAAATGGTTAATTTTATAAATTAATTTCACCTTCATTTTTAAAATGTCCATTAATAGGAACTGGTTCCATACATGTAGTATATATTAAATATATGAAGTGAAAAAAAGCAAGGTATGTTAACACTATGCAAAGCATACTACCTTTTGTGAGCGGGGCTTTAAATATAAATGTATAAACTCTTGTGAATGAACAAACTCTCTCTAGAGAAATCCACAATAAATGGCAATAGTGGCTGCCTTGAGGCAGAAACCGAATAGCTAAAGGACAGGGTTGAGGAAAAAAATTTGTTTTTCATAGCATACCCTGCATCTTTTGATACAAAAATGAAATTTATGCATGTGGTCCCTTTAAAACATGAAAATGGAGGGGCGCCTGGGTGGCGCAGTTGGTTAAGTGTCCGACTTCAGCCAGGTCACCATCTCGCGGTCCGTGAGTTCGAGCCCCGCGTCGGGCTCTGGGCTGATGGCTCAGAGCCTGTAGCCTGTTTCCGATTCTGTGTCTCCCTCTCTCTCTGCCCCTCCCCCGTTCATGCTCTGTCTCTCTCTGTCCCAAAAATAAATAAACGTTGAAAAAAAAATTAAAAAAAAAAAAAAAAACAAACATGAAAGTGGAAGGAAGGGCTCCTAGGTTCAAGGTAACCAAGAATCAGCTATCTAGAGAACACCAACATGATTAGGATACTTTAATGCAAGAGCCAGAATAGGAGACTCAAATAAAAGTGGTAAATGGTGGGAGAAAGATGGCAAAGAAAGATCTCTGCCTTCTGGGATTTTAGAAATGAGAATGGGAAAATAGAGGAAATTGATGAGGTGGGAGATTCTTCAGGATAGAGGCCAGCTAGTCAAGCAATCCTATTTTCCTGAAGGGCATGTGTTCTAGATAAATGGAAGTCATTAGGAATGTAGCATTTGCTCTTCTGCTTCCATTGCTCATAGTAATAGGTCTTCAGTCATAAGCCACCAAAATTTTAAGTGGCACAAAGCTTTCAACCCTTTAACAAATTAGAAAGGAGACAACATAATAGGTGCCAAGACACACTAGGTTCCTGACGAAAGGGCTCTCAAAGAAGTGAATCTGCCAAACTAGTCCAGCTCTGTATATCTTCACTTTTTGAAGAAAACAACAGAGGGACTCATTTCCTTCTGCAGGGTAGCAAGTACAACTTCGGTATCACTCTACTCTCTCTAGACCAATATGGTCAGCATATAATTTGCCATCTTTTTAATCCTCTCCCCATACTTTTCATTTATCCTACTATGAATAATCTTTCCTTC
Organism: Herpailurus yagouaroundi; assembly: GCF_014898765.1. NCBI lineage: Eukaryota > Metazoa > Chordata > Mammalia > Carnivora > Felidae > Herpailurus > Herpailurus yagouaroundi. The sequence goes on along the minus strand of NW_024412401.1, from coordinate 20,499,417 downwards.
CAATCAACACATTTTAATTAGCCCCTTAAATATCATCTTTAAACTCATCTCTCTGGAAAGACTTCTTGAACAAACTTTATGGTATTCTTAACTATTTGCTTATTTTTCTGTCACCCGAGAACTTTCCCCTCTATTTCCAGGGTACTGCTATACACCTGAGGATCACCACAACAAGTAACACACTCAAGTCACTGCATTTGTGTATTTGTCATCTTCTGATCAGTATGTAGGTTATGAGCTAGATCTTCTGATTCCTTTTCCATCCTCCCATTAATCCTCCTGCCCTTCTTCCTTGAACCTCAGAATATATTCTCTGGTCTATGTATCTACTCATTAAAAACAAGAATACTCCAAGAAAATACAGAAGCCTTTGGGGAGGAAGAAACAAAAAGATGTAACAGATAAACTTGTATGCAGAAGCTTTGAGTTTCTTTTCTGTAATGCTTGCCTGGAATTTCCAAGTTTCACAAGAAAAGTTAAGAGAGGTATTACAATTCTCATGCTGTCTGGTATCTGCTAAAAAGTCTTTATGTCTACTAAGAATAAACATGAACACTTTAATGCTTACAAATTACCTTACAATACGGTTGACAAGGTTTAGTTATTGCCAATATCACATATCAGTTACCTGATTATGAGTCTAAATCAGTCTTAATTACAGAATCATCCTAGGAAATCGACACACTCTGAAGAGAGTAAATTTTTGACCCAAAGAAAAAGAATAATCCCAAAAAACACTGCAAATTACACTCTTTTTCAATAATAATCATTTTTCTTGCTTTTTCTCCAGAAAAGCCTTTCCCTAAAAATCCAGATGGGCTGAGGTCTCTCAGAGGCCAAAAACCAGGCTTCACTCTTTGGGACCTGACACATCAGACAGTGAGATATGGCTGAAAAGACTAAGTCCTTACTCCTGCAATTCACCAGTCTAGTGGGGGAAAAAATCCTATCACTTAGGAAGCAAAGGTAAGTCTAAGAAAACATTTAAAGTACACTACACTAAACTCTACTAAAAGATAATGATGGGTGGTGGGCTCATGGGTATTATTTCCATTATTCCTCTCCAAAACTCAAATATGTTACAAGCATTCTTTCACATATTCAAATACTGCAAAATTAAAATTTAACTTATATTTGGGGGCTCCTGGGTGGCTCAGTGGTTAAGTGTCCCACTTCGGCTCAGGTCATGATCTCACAGTTTTTAAGTTTGAGCCCCACATCGTGCTCTGTGCTGACAGCTCAGAACCTGGAGTATGCTTCAGATATTGTGTCTCCCTCTCTCTATCCCTCCCCTGCTCGCATTGTCTATCTCTCTCAAGATAAACATTTTTAAAAATTTAACTTATTTAAAAAAAAAAAAATTAAAGGGCACATGGTGGTTCAGTCGGTTAAGAACCAACTGTTGATTTAGGCTCAGGTTATGATCTCAGGGTTTGTGAGTTTGAGCCCTGTGTCAAGCTCTGTGCTGACAGCATAGAGCCTGCTTGGGATTCTCTCTCTTTCCTTTGCTCTCTGCCCCTCCTCTGCTTGTGCGTCCTCTCTCTCTCTCTCTCTCTCTCTCTCTCTCTCTCTTTCTCTCTCGCTCTCTCTGTCAAAATAAACAAACATATTAAAACAAAACAAAACAAAACAAAATTAAGATGTTGCAAGAGTAGGAGCGCCTGAGTGGCTGAGTCAGTTTAGCGTCTGACTCTTGATTTCGGCTCAGGTCATGATCTCATGGTTCCTGAGATCAAACCCTGTGTCTGGCTCCCTGCTGACCTCATGGAAACTGCTTGGGATTCTGTCTCCCTTTCTTTCTGTGCCCCACAACTCACACACACTCTTTTTCAAAATAAACAAACATATAAAGAAAAGAAAAAGAAAGAAAAAGAAAAAGAAAAAGAAAGAAAAAGAAAAAGAAAAAGAAAAAGAAAAAGAAAAAGAAAAAGAAAAAGAAAAAGAAAAAAGAAAAAGAAAAGAAAAAGAGATGTTGGAAGAGTATACACCAAACTATGAAAAGTAGTTATCTTGGAGTAGACTGGAGAGGGAGTATTACAGACAACTATCACTTTCTATAGTATACGTTTCTTAATCAAAGATTTTTACAGTGAAGATGTTACATGCATGTCTAAGGTTTTGTTGTTTTTTGTTTTTTTTTAAAGTTTAAACTAAAAAGGGGACTAATTTAGTATGTTGGGGCAGGGGAATGACAATTCTTCGCAACACCCTGCAAAATAACCACAAAGTTTCCCTCACAACTTTTGAATTCTAACACATTATCTGGATATAAACTGCCAGAATTTCTTAACTCAGTAACAAATGTGTGAACTTCAATCTAGCAGGGTGAATGAGGACAGAGGAAACATTCCTAGTGTATTCAAGGCCAGAATTTCAGGGAAACAGACCTTTGCCATGGGAAGCAACTCAAGAAATAATCTATTCCCTATGGCTTCAATAAATTTTTAAAACATAGTAAGAACACAAAAGGGACACTGATGAAGGGGTAGTCAAATCTGAACTATAATCAGCTGTGAATATTTCACTGTAATATATGGTACTCTAAGACCAATTCAAAGGATGGAAAAAATAATCAAAAGGTATCTCTGATATATATACACATATGTTTGGACAAGTGTAAAACCTCTCAAATGATTAATAAGAAACTGCTAATGATGACTGCTTCTGAGGAGAGGACCCAAGTATCTGGGTATAGAAATAGAAGAAAGACCTTCTACTGTATTCTCTTTAATATTTTAAAGTTTGTGTGCCATTATGTATGTTTTCTATTTAATAAGTGAATTAATTTAAAAATAACACAAAAGGCAAAAGGCAAATAAGAAAAGCATATTTCTCTGAACAAATTATATCCTATGAGATTTTTGCCATCGAAGGGTGGTAGAGTAAAAAGAACATGGGCCTTAAAAGACAAACGGACCAAGGTTTTATCCCCAGTTCACCCACTCCCTAAGAAGTGACACAAAAGAAGATAAATGCTGGGAAGACCTGAACAAAAAAATACAAAAAATACAAAAATTAAAAAAACTCTGGTCTGCTTTCTTCACAATACCATGCAAAGTGGCCACCAAGATTTATAACAAGGAAAGCAATACACTGCACAACTTTTAATGAGACCAAATTTTGACATTGAGGGCATTGAACAGAACCCTCAAAATTCATGTCATGTACTTAAAGCCACATTATGACAAAAAGTGACTAGGAAAGTTAAGGAGCTAGAACATCTCTTTTATGAGGTTGCACTACAATGGATGGAGCTAAAAGCCAGCTGGTACAGGGACTACATAGCCCACTTAACAGGACTTGAATTTAAATGACAGTGTAAGTATTATGGCTTTGAGGAGTGGACATATTTGTAATTAAATCCAAGGTGACAGTGTCCCTGAGGAACCTGGGATACAAGAGTTCAGTAATTTCTCAGGTCTCCCAGGACTATCTTGGGTACCTATTACCCAATTTCAGGGCAGGGAACTGTTTAAGAAGGCTATCAAAAGTCCTAGTAGATCATAGAATGTTTTGAAGGTGACTGCCATGCAACAGCAACACAGCACTGACTGCAAAAGGATATAGAGGACACGGTGTTTTCTGTCGCTTCAAAAGTTACAGTGAGGGATTCTAGATCTCTTCAAGACACTGTTGGAAAATGGATTCATCCAGTATATACTCCTACAAGGATGCTAGCCCTAGTTCAGACTGTGAAGTCACAAAGTTCTCTAAGAATTAGGTCTCCTGATAAGCAGGGGCTATCAGCATGGTGGCTATCCTCATCTGGAAATAGTAATACAGGAAAGAAAATTACTGGAGAATAGGCCACAGGATCTGATGCCAGCCAAGCTTCCTTTTTATCTAGAGCTGTGCAAAGTGGTTAGCTCTGATGGTCAGGAAATGCCAAGTCCTCTCAAGTTGGTGTCCTCTGGTATAAAATACTGGGGGTGATGGGGCACCTGGGTGGGTTAGTCAGTTAAGCATCTGACTCTTGTTTTCAGCTCAGGTCGTGATCTCATGGTTTGTGAGATCAAGCCCCATGTCGGGCTCTGTGCTGACAGCACAGAGCCTGCTTGGGATTCTCGCTCTCCCTCTCTTTCTGCCTCTCTCTCTCTCTCTCTCTCTCAAAAATATAAAATAAACATTTAAAAATAAATAAATAAAATGCTGGAGTGGTAGTCTCATAGTCTATATGATCATACCTTGATGCAGTATGTACTTGCCAATTGGGTCCACTCCTTCTGGCACGGGGTGGGTCCAAAATGGAAGAAAGGGATTCTTAATCAGAAACAGATAAAATTTCCTGGCTACTAGAATCCACCATCTCCTGACTAGGAAAACAAGTCCTGGCCCCTATCAGGAGGCAACCATAATACCCCATAAACTTAAAGTTAGTCTTGTTTATGGTAGGTGGAGAAATAGGATTAAGAGCAACATTGGCAGTATCTGCTCAGAGTTTTGTGTTTGGTTGATTTTGGTCAAGGAATTATACTATCATCTGTACAGTGCACAGGAATCTAATCTCCCAGATGGGGAATAACTGGTTACATGTATAGAATGGCCCATTCCTCTGCCTCCCTCAAAAGATAGAATATTAGAAAAAAAGCCATAGCATGGCAGTAGACAGTTTTAGATGGAAACCGAGAACAATAGGGGTATATAAGAGGATTATGTGAATGTAGTACAGAGTAGATATATGCATGTCAGACATGATGGCTTAACAGTAGTGGGAAACACTGAACACCTCTAGCTTCCTGTCAAAGAATCAATAACATCAGCATGATAGATCAGCAAATATAACAAAAAGTTGAAGGGTAAGTCATTTTATACAAACATGTCTCTTTTGGATATGTTGGTAAAAAAAAAAATCCTTTTGCAGTTAGTGGTAGTCAAGTAAGATGTCACCACTTGGTAGCCAACCTGTGTATTAACTGACAATACTTCTCAATGTTTGGTCACTGGTATTTATGGACGTGACTCACACCCAACTCTTCTGAATCATACTTTAAGAAAAATTTTAAACAATATGTTGAGTTATGCCCTATTTTACTAATTTAAAAGACTGATTCATTCCCAGGGAATTTTGGTTTGTAATATGATATGTCACTATTTATAATAAATACTGTAACAAGACCAGTGAAACACACCCTTCACAGACAATCAAAGAAATCTCTGAAACACCAATGGTGGGCTATATCTCAAAACTTCAAGCCATCTTCAAGGTCCTAGTACAAATAAAAATAATAGACCCCAAACCCTTTTTATTTCAGATATAGTAACTGATTAGGAGAGACCTTAGGGATATCACCAATAAAAGAGACATTGAAACTTTAAGAACCACTTAGCACTCTCAATCAAGAAATCACTGGTATTATTAAACTAAAATGTATCAACCTCAACAACCAACTATTGTTCAATAGAGTCTCAAATCCAAACTGAAAAAGTAAATCTACATGACTGGCAAGTCCAGTCATTGGCAAATTGACAATGTGGCAAATCCACATTGTCAGGCCTGGGACCATTTTTAATACTTATTGTTTCCGTAATTATCATACACCAAATGCATTTGGAGAAAATCCTCAAGTACAAAAAAAATAAAAACAAAAATAAAACTTTCCTATATTCCTACCACTCAGAGCCACTATCAGAGCTGTATTTCCTTGGAAGTTTTTTTCCTATGTTTATGTGTAAACAATTTTTTAGATAATTGAGATCATATTATTTAATTACCTAAGAATCCTCCTTTTTAAAACTTATTCACAAAAATGTCTGCTGTATCTTAAACTATTTAAAAGCATAGTACTCCATTACATGGAGTTGCCACAATTATCCATTCTTCCAATATTTTTGCATTTTTTCTCCACTATAATTAAAATCTAAACATAAATGTTCCTTTGCATCAAGTTACTTTCCTTGAATATCTCCTAGAAGTAAAATTACTGAGTTAGAAAGGTTGTGCTAATTTAGACACCCTAGCAGAGTATGTGAGTAATCATCTCATCAAATCCTTGCCAGATACTAAATCACTTTTTGATTCACTTCTCAATTGCAGCCAGCAATACCATCATTGATAATATAGCGGGGAGGGGGGCGGGGATTGTAACAGCCAGACATGTATAAAAATTGAAAATAGCAGAAAGTTGTAGAACTTAGTAGTCCTAAAACTGTTTTGTGTGACAACATGGTGTGCTGCTTCATTCTTTGACAAGACACAGGTAGAAATATCCTTACTAAAGAATGAAGTTTGAAAATCACAGAAAATTTAAACACATTTGGAGAAGGAATAAACCAGTTTCTCTCTCCACACCAACTTCCTATTATGTTTAGCCCTGTGGCTAAGGTAAATATTCACATTATACCATTTGTTGCACATGAGATTTGTATCTAATATGCAGACCAAATTGCACAGCCTCAGAATATCTCAATAAATCGAACAAAAATTACTCAAATATGAAAAAGCTGCCATGTACATAAGACCTGCAAAAGTAAGCAGGAGGTTCAAGCATGCAAAAAACATGCATCTGAGGGTGTCTGCCACCAATCCTAACAACTGACTTAGTGTGAAAATAAGACACTGCAGTTAAGTAACTGCTTATGGCACAGATATGTCTTTGTATACTGGCATTCACTGAAATATCCTAGATCTTCTCTAGTTCTTGATCATTGGTACACAGAGAACACTTTTTTTTTTTAATTTTTTTAATGTTTGTTTATTTTATGAGAGAGAAAGAGTGCAAGCAGGGGAGGTACAGAGAGAGGGAGACAAAATCTGAAGCAGGATCCAGGCTCCGAGCTGTCAGCACAGAGCCTGACTTGGGGCTTACACCCACGAGTCATGAGATCATGACCTGAGCTGAAGTCAGATGCTTAACAGACTAAGCCACCCAGGCACCCCTACAGAGAACACTTCTAAGACTTCTCTTAATCCTGCCCAAGTGGCTCCACTAGGACCAGAGTCCCACTTTGCTACTTCTAGAGAGCCTAGGATTCATTCACAGCATGTGCAACTTACTGGAACACAAAAATCTCCATGATGGCCCATCTGCCTAGACACAGCACCGAGCCATTTCCTTTTTTGTTTGTTTGTTTTGTTCATGTAAGCTCTATGCCCAACTTGGGGGCTTGAACTCATGACCCTGAGATCAAGAGTCACATGTTCCACCAACTGAGTTAGCCAAGCGCCCCAAGCCATTCCCTCTTTGGGGTCCTACTGTTAACCAGAACTCTAACCCAGAATGTAAGACGAAGTCCCAATATGCCTACTCTGGTGACTATCTTTCATTTTCCTTGCATCTCTCTCCTGTCACTCAAATCAAGAAAATCTTTCCTTAGTCAGAAATAGGCAGACTAGAGTGAAGCTCTCCTTCCTCCTATAATATTCATCTAAAACATTTTGCACATTCTCCAGAATATTCTCTTTCTAGCTTTTAGGAAACTAAAGCCAAGAAGACCATTTATTCTGCTCTTTGCCTTCCATATCTGTCCCTGAAGTAATGGGCACAAGACAGCCTAGTTGCTTGAACTGGCAATAATAGATGGGATAAAAAACATAGGTATATAATAATTACCTTCTAATATATCATATATCACAGTTACCAAAGGAGACTAAAACATCCTAAGATAAAAGTGCGAGCAGAATGTTATTACTGGATATTAAATTCACCATCAGAAAGGTTTGCCCCCAGAGAAAACACTGGGAAGTATATAGTTTACCCCAATAGTTCTAAATAATTCTATCACTTTTAAGAGTAGATCCAAATAATTGGGACCAGAGAAACCTTCAAATCAAAGTGAAGACTAAAGGCTCCTTTAGAGGAGCAGTCATTTCTGAAAATATTCTGAAGACATCTCAAAAGTAACTGCAGATAACTGACCCTGAAAGAAAGGATAGTGCAGGACCATCCATGTGAAGGCATCTCAGGACTAGGAAGTTATAGGGTCATATGATACAACAGCTAAAAGAAACCTAGAGACCATTTAGACCAACTCTCCCCTTCTATACATCAAGAAACTGAAGTAGACAGTAAAAAGACTTCTAAAGTCACTCAGAGAGATAGGAGCAAACCCAGATCTAGAACAATGACTCAATTATTCCATTACTCTTAATAAATCTTACCTATTAAAAGTAGTACATTGTTGAAGGCACCTGGCTAGCTCAGTCAGAGTATGTGTCTCCTGATCTCAGGGTCATGAGTTCAAACCCCACATTGGGTGCAGTGATTACTTAAAAAAAAAAAAAAAAAAAAAAAAAAATGGTGGTACATCGTTAAATATACTTAGAAAATATAAGGTGCAAAAGGGGATTAAAAAGTCATAATCCCAGGGGTGCCTGTGTGGCTCAGTCAGTTAAGCATCCAACTTCAGCTCAGGTCATGACCTCACGGTTCACGAGTTCGAGCCCCAAGTCGGGCTCTGTGCTGACAGCTCAGAGCCTACAGCCCGCTTCAGATTCTGTGTCTCCCTCTCTCTCTGCCCCACCTTGCCTCCCTCCCTCTCTCTTTCTCAAAAATAAACATTAAAAATTTTTTTTAAAGTCATAATCCCATAGATGAATAAAGAAGATGTGGTACACAAACATAATGGGATATTACTCAGTCATAAAAAGGAATGAAATCTTGCCATTTGCATTAACATGGATGGATCTAGAGGATATAATGCTAAGTGAAATAAGTCAGTCAGAGAAAGACAAATGCCATATGATTTTACTCATATATGGAATTTAAAAAACAAAATGAACCAAGAAAAAGAGACAAACAAAAAACGGATTCTTAAATGCAGAGGACAAACTGGTGGTTACCAGAGGGGTGGAGGTAGGGAAAGAGGTGAAACAAGTAAAGGACATTAAGAATACACTTATCATGATGAGCACTGAGTAATATAAAGGATTGCTGAATCACTATACTGTATACCTGAAACTAACATAATACTGTGTGTTAATTATACTAAAAGAAGAAGAAAAAAAATAGTACCATATAAGTGTTACAGTTAAGTTTTTGAATCCTTCAAAATAATCCTTCAAAATAATCCCTGCTAGGATTTCATTTGGAACTACACATTGATTTCTTTTACATTAAAACTAGAAGAATAAAAAAAAAAAAGTCAATTCCCCATATCAGAAACAAATTTGATTAATATTCTGGTGCTTCTATTTCCAGATATTTTCACTCTAATTGTATAAATACATTTATATACACGTATTAATCTGCTTGGGCTGCCATAACAAAATGTCATAAACTAGGTGCTTAAACGGTAGAAACTTATTTTCTCACAGTTTCTGGAGGCTGAAAAGTCAAAGATCAAGGTTCTGGAGGGTTTGATTTCTTTTTAAAAAAAATTTTTTTTTCAACATTTATTTATTTTTGGGACAGAGACAGAGCATGAACGGGGGAGGGGCAGAGAGAGAGGGAGACACAGAATCGGAAACAGGCTCCAGGCTCTGAGCCATCAGCCCAGAGCCTGACGCGGGGCTCGAAATCCCGGACCGCGAGATCGTGACCTGGCTGAAGTCGGACGCTTAACCGACTGCGCCACCCAGGCGCCCCATGGAGGGTTTGATTTCTAGTGAGACCTCTCCTACCTTGCAAATGGCCACCTTCTTTCTGTGTCCTCACATAGCAGAGAGAGCTCTGGTGTCTCTTCCTCTTTTTAAAAGGGCACCAGCCCTATTAGATTAAGGCCCCCCAATGACTTCATTTAACATCTTCTCACATGTTCTATCTCCAAATACAATCAACACTGAGGGAACACAATTCAGCCCACAGCATTCCACCTCTGACCCCCCCCAAATTCATGTCTCTGTTGCATGCAAAATACATTTTTTCCATCCCATCAGCCCCACAAGTCTTAACTCCAACTCTAAAGTCCAAAGTATCACGTAAATATCAACTAAGTAGATACGAATGAGACTCCACGTTTGATTCATCCTGAGACAAAACTCCTCTCCAGCTATGAACCTGTGAAACCAAACAAGTTCTGTGTTCCCAAAATACAATGGTGGGCATGCATAAGAGAGAGATTCCCATTCTACAAGAAAGAAAAAGGAAAGATGGAAAAGGTAATGGATCCCAAGTAAGTCCAAAACCTAGCAAGGCAAATTATATTAGATCTTAAGGCTGTAGAATAATTCTCTTTGTTTTGACATCCCACTGAGGTGGCAGCACCTCCACAGCTCTAAAGGATAGCCCTGCCCCATGGCTTTCTGCATTGCTCTATCCCTCTGAAACACAAGGAAACAGCATTAATTGCCCTTTGGGCCTGTGCTGAGAGTGGCAGCCCTGATAATCTCTGAATCAATCACCTTCCAGGTCATTCTTCCCTTTCCTCAAGAAAAAGCACGTGTTCACAGCCAAACAACACCATGGTCTGATCCTATAGAATCCAAGAAGTCTAACAGTCTTCACTGCCTCCCTCTTTCTTTGTCCCAGTTAGTTGAAACTGGCAGTGTCTCTGCTGATATCCCATTTCTACTTCTAGATTCTGCTGAGTTTGCTGGTTAATCCATAGACCAAACGCACGATCTCTTTATTGTTCTCTTCAAAACAAACTTTCTCATTTTTTACAATACAAATTGGCTAAGGAACTAAATTATGGTTCCTTTTTACTTAACAATTCCTTCTTCAATTCAACTCTCTCCTCTCTCATTTTACTATAGGCAGTAAGCAAGACCCAAGCCACATCTTCAATACTTTGCTTAGAAATCCCCTTACAAATTTTTATCTTTCACAAACACAACAATTTAGCCAAGTTTATTGCCAGTTTGTAACCAGGATTGCCTTTCTTCCAGTTTCCAATAAACTGTTCCTTACTTCCATCTGAGACTACTCCAGAATGGCCTTTGATATCCTTATTTCTGCCAACAGTCCCTTCACAGCAATCTTGCCTTTTTCTAGTAAGCGCTGGAAAATTCTTCCAGGTTTTACCATCACCCAGTTCCAAAGCCACTTCTTCATTTTTAGGTATTTGTTTACAGCAGCACCCCACCTCTAGGAATGAATATCTCTATTAACCTGCTCAGGCTGCCATAACAAAATACCATAGAATGGGTAGACTTAACAGAAATTTGTATTCCAATTTTGGAGGTTGGGAAGTCCAAGATCAAGGTGCCAGATGATTTGATTCCTAGTGAAGGTTCTCTTCCCAGCTAGCAGATAGCCAGCTTCTTATGTCCTCACACAGAGAGCGTTGCCCTTTTCTCTTATAAGGGTACAGACTCTATCAGATTAGGGCCTCATTCTTATGATCTCATTAACCTTTATCACCTCCTCAGAGGCCCAATCTCCAAAGAGAGTCATACAGGAGCTAGGGCTTCAATGTATGAATTTTGGTAATGTGCAATTCAATCCATAGCAAGAAGCCTTAAATTACACATACACACAAAGTTTTATATACTGTTTTTTTTAGATTTTATTTTCAAGTCACTTCTACACCCAACATGGGACTTGAACTCACAACTCCAAGATCAAGAGTCACATGTTGTTCCATCTGAGTCATCCAGACACCCCAATTTTATATACTTTTTAACTTAAACTTTCATTAAAATGTCCTTTTTATTATTCAAAGCATAATTTTAAATAAATGCATAATATTCAATCTTATGATCATTTACTGTTTAACTATAGTCATTTTCAAGTTTTGTTATTTAAATAATTTCATAATCAATATTTTTGTACACAAATCTTTGTCTCCTCAATTACTTAGGATAAACTTTCAAAAGTTCAACTGGTGAGTCAAATGATTTTCTAATTGGAAAAAAAATACCAGTAATATAAACAACTAAAAAGGCAAAAAATTATTTTTTATGATTATTAATGGATATTAAAGAATCAGGACAACCAAATAAAATGTGTGATTTTTGACTGGATCATACAGTGTGTGTGGGGGGGTGCGGGGAACAGCTATAAATATATTTGGGGGACAACAGTGGAATTCTTAATTTGCACTATATATTAGATAATATTATTGTGTGAGTGTTAAATTTCTTGATTCTAATCATGGTATTCTGGTTATATAGACTGTCCTAGCTCTAAGAAGATACAATGCTGATGTGTCATGAAGTCTGAAGATTATATCCAAATGATTCAGAAAATATGTGTATTTTTGGGTATGTAATTCCTAATCTGAAATGGGACAACAGTAAAAACCTATGTCTTAGGATTATTGTGAAGATTAAATAAGTTAGTACATTTTAGCTCTTATAGCAGCATCTGGCATACTCTAAGACCTCAAAATATGTTACTTAGTATGGTTTTTCTTATTAGAAATATTACTATAACCACTGCTTTCAACCAGGAGTTGTTAAGAGTTTGGCATCTGGTTCAGAAAAAAACTACAGTAACACAAAAGAAGCACAACACACACACACACACACACACACACACACACACACACACACACACACACACACGCACACCCCGGAGGTTGAAAACTGAAAGAGAACAGACTCCAAGTCAGTCCTTTAGTGTTTCCTCAAGCTATTTTGAGAGAAACTGAAAAGGTAGCCAATGCAGGTCTCATTTCAAGAATGAATCTTCGTAGTCTGGGTAAATTAATCTCAAGAGAAATGACAAGTTCTCTCATTCAATTGTTTATCAAACTTTATTGAGGTTTACTATACTATGTATCAGGTATGGAGAAAGAGGCTAGGAATATAAAATAGAATAATGTCTATGCCTTTAAAAACCGTGTTGTCAAAAAAAAAACTGTGTTGTCAAAGAAATAAACATAAATTACAGTATATAATGGGTTATATGATGGATGTGTGCACAGAGTACTCCGAAAGGAGAGGTGAGACACCTAAGCAAGACATGGGGGAAGGAGGAAATGGCAAGAAGAATTCCCAGGGGTGATGACATTTAAACTGAGCTTTAAAGAACAGTAACAGATAAAGGAGACAAAATGGGAAAAATCATTCCTCCAGGGGTAAAAGCTTGCAAATGGAGATAAAAGATGAGCACCACTGCCCTGCCTATAGCCACACATAATCAAAAGGACTCTTCCTAAAGCCAACGGTCAGATAACCATTGAAGATATAGGCCTGAATATGTGTGCTTCCAGAATATCTTCTGTTTACACACATCACTTCTCCACCCTCCCCAATTAAAAAAAAATAATAATAATCCATGTTTGGAGAACTGTCAGCTGTGATTAAGGAGATTCAGAGACAAGTTTCTCACTTACAACACTGGGCGGCAGCAGTGGGTAATGGCTTCCTCTGGCTTTCTTCTTGAATATAATACTAGAAGCAGAAAGGAGAAAGAAAAAAAACAGGTAAGAGGCCCAAGTAAAGCAGGAAAAAAAATCAAAACAAACAAACAAATGAACAAAAACAATCACAGCTACATGTAAAAAAGTTTAGCATTTGACTAAAGTCAAATTTTTATTGAACAGAAACAGATCATCCTGATTTCCCTGTGTGATCCTGACATATAGGCCAGACTATGAAATATGCGACTGGTCCAATGTAACAGGCTAAAGCAGGATAGCAGAAGGCTGTTCTGACCTCGGGCACCTGGGTATGCACATGCTCTGCCAAGCAGCTGTAGAAGGCTTAGTTTAGAAGCCTTAGAGGGCTTATGGCTAATGTACAGATTTCCCCATTTGGGTGAGAGAACTGAAAACCTCTCTGAAACTGAGTTTTCTCATCTTTAAAAATGTGTTTTTTCCCTCACAAGGTCATGTGGAAAGTGGAATTACATATTTCAGCATGTAAAGCAACACCTAATACCTACTAGAGTCCCCTTCCCACTTACATTCTAGCTTCCCCAAGCCAACACCACCATCACAATCAGAAAAAACAGAGTACTGAAGTCATTAAAAAAAAAAAAAAAAAGGTTCTAGAAAAGGGAGAACTAAATGCAAGTCTTGAGGATAGGCAGGGTTTGTAAAGGCAAAACAAGGAGAGAAAGGCATAAACAAGTTAACACAGGTATATAGTCTGAAAAACAGAATAGTTTGCTTCAGAGCCTACTGGAGGATTCGATTCAAAAGATATAATTTGGTCCAACAATTTGCAAACAGAACATCTGAAGTTCTCATCCTGACTCTGCTACTAATTACTATGCTCTGACGTACTGGACAAGACAGAGCTCTCTAACATTGCCAACATATGAGTCATTCATTCAACAGGTATTTCTTGAGTAACCCTCATGTATGAAAGTCTTGATAAAGTTTGTGTAATATGGTAAGGAGTTTGGACTTTAATGTGTTGGGAAGCCACTTATAATTTTAAACACAAGAGGGATAGGACTCGATTACACTCTAAAAATCCTTCTGGCTGCTGTGTGAGGTGAACCATAGGGAACAAGAGGCAAAGACTAATTTTGTCTGCAATAATCCAGACAAAAGTTTACAGCAACTTACATAGAAGTATTAGTGGTAAAGGGCATTTCAAGTAGTTGGATCCAAAATACAAAACACTTTTTGTACATAAATATACTATTATATGAAAGTATTTTATAAGCAATAAACTATGATACAAATATCAGAGGGAGACACTGCCATTATTGCTTCCAATAGGGAATAATCAGAAGTCAAGCACAACTTAAACAATTTAATAGTAATAGTAAAACTGCCAATCATAAAAATGCTCACAAATTCTTGAAGGTTAAGCAACCCACCACTCCAAAGTAACAAGGGGACTTGGTTATAAATAAGAACCACTACAAATGATGATGATTTGGTAGGCAGTACATAGATCTAACAGTAAGAAAATTCTGTAATTTTAATTTTTCTTTTTTTTTAAGAAGGCTCCATGCCCAACATGGGTCTTGAATTCACAACCCTGGGATTAAGAGTCTCATGATCTACCAACTGAATTCTAATCACATTCTAAAGCTTTTAATATTAAACTAGAAGAACTGAGATCTAAGAGAGGAGAGCAGATATTTTCAAAAGACCTATTTCAGGAATCTCCTCCAAGCCCAAAGCAGAAAGATAAAGACCAACTAAAGCTTAATTAATAATATTAAGGGGGCACCTAAATGGCTCATTTGGTTAAGCATTGGACCTTTGATTTTGGTGCAGGTCATGATCTTACAGTTTGTGAGATCAAGTCCTGCATCAGACTCTGCACTGACAGCACAGAGCCTGCCTGGGATTCTCTCTCTCCCTCTCTGCCCCTCCCCCACTCACAAGCATATACTCTCTCAAAATAAATAAACTTTCAAATAATAATAATATGGGGTGCCTCAGTGGCTCAGTCAGTTAAGTACCCGACTTCAGCTCATGTCATGATCTCTCAGTTCCTTATCTTGAGCCCCACGTTGGGCTCTGTACCAGACAGCTCAGAGCCTGGAGCCTGCTTCAGATTCTGTGTCTCCCCCTGTCTCTGCCCCTTCCCTGCTCACTCTCACTCGCTCTCTCAAAAATAAACAAACATTAAAAAAAAATTTTTTTTAATAATAACATTAAGAGACTGGGCCCCTGGGTAGCTCAGTCAATTGAGTGCCTGAGTTTTGGTCTTAGCTCAAGTCTTGATCTCAGAGCAGTGAGTTTAGGCCCCACGATGGGCTCTAGGCTGGGCGTGAAGTCTACTTAATAATAATATTAAGAGAACGAAGGAAAAATCTATCATACCTATGTACAAAAACAAAACAAAAACCAGAGGGGCACCTGGCTGGCTCAGTCAGTAGAGCATGCAACTCTTCATCTGGGGGCCATGAGTTTGAGCCCCATGTTGGGGGCAGAATTTAAAAAAAAAATACAGTTCTAGAAAATTATATCCAATCTTGTTATGAATATACAGGGAAAAATTCTAAAGAGATTACTAAGCCAAATCCATCACATATTATTTATCCATAATATGTAACTGTTGTAAATTTATATGTAAATATGTATGTACATATGTGCGTATGCATGTATGTTGGTATATAAATGGCCATACATCATGACCAGGTAGGCTTTAAATGCAAGGACGGTTCAATATCTGAAAACCTATTAATTCACTACAATAATTCACCATGATAAACAGATTAAAGAAAAATTTGTGGTCTAATGGATGCAGAAAAGACTTACGTTTTCATGACAAAAATTCGTAGACAATAAAAACATAGAATTATCTCAATCTGATAAAGTACCTATCAAACTTTAGGGCAAACATACTTCAGGACTTAAGAAGTATTCCCCTTATGGTCAGGAAAAAGACAAGGCTCCCCACTTTCACTACAACTATTAAAAATTATACTGAGAGCACCTGGGTGGATCAATAGGTTAACCATCCAACTCCTGACTTGAGCTCAGGTCATGATCTCACAGTTCATGAGATTGAGACCTATATTAGGTTCTACCAGAACAGCACGGAAACTGCTTGGGATTCTCTCCCCACCCCCTGCCCCTCCCCACTTACACACATGCTCTCTCTCAATATAAATAAACTTAAAAAAAAATACTACACTGGATGCTTTATGCAATAAACTTTTTAAAATAAGGGAGCATCAAAAACAAGCAAAGTCTTAGAAAATGACCCAGACAAGAGCAGCCTAAGGAGACATGATAATTGAATTTAACACAGTGTCCTGGATGGGCTCTTGAAACAGAAAAGGCATTGAGGTAAAAACTAAGCAAACCTGGAAAAAATGTGGCTTTTTCATGTTATTTTTAGTCAATAAATATAAATAAAACATTAACTTTTAAGTTTATGATAACATATCAGAATTGGTTCATTAATGTAACAAATGTACCATACTAATGTATGTGTTAATAACAGGAAATTTCAGGGAGGGGGTGGAGAAGAGGTGATAAGAAAACTCCCTGTATTATATGTTCAGTATATCCATAAATCTACAACTCCAGTAAAAAATAAACTCTGCTAATAAAAATATGTATAAAATTTCAAACGCTTTAAAAAATAAAGAATTAGAAAGTGATTAAAAAGTATTATTATTCAAAGATGTCAAAACTGGTTACATAGAAAAATCTAAGAGAATCTCTAAACTAGTACAACTATTAACAGTTGCTGAAAAAATAAACTATTAGGACTACACCAAAATAAAAAGCTTCTGGGGCACCTGTCTGGCTCAGTTGCTAGAGCATGCAACTCTTGACCCTGAGGTCATGAGTTCGAAGAGCGTATTTTAAAAAAATAATTATTTTTTAAAAATAAAAATAATAAAAAGCTTCTACACAGCAAAGGAAAGAATCAACAAAACAAAATGAACCTATTGAATAAGAGAAGATATTTGCAAATGATGTATTCAGTAAGAGGTGAGTATGTAAAACATACAACGAACTTCTACACCTCAACACCAAAAAAAAAAAAAAAAAATCAATTAAAAACTGGGGAAAAAGTACCAACAGACATTTCTCCAAAGATGACATATAGTAGCTGAGTGGAGCCCCCAGGCCTGACTTGGGCCCTCCCTGGAGAACAGACTCAGGTGGAGGAAGACAGCTTGGTGGGACTGAGGTGCATGTTTGCTAATTTGGAGAGAGAAAACCGGCAGCATAGGAACAGAGTGGGGGGAACCCCTTCTGCAGAGTGACAAAAGGAAGAAAAAGAGAGGCTGTGGAACTGTAGTATTGTATTTGGACAAGAGAAAAACCACTCTGGACCACAGACTAGGGAATGAAAAATATGGAGAAAGCTAGTTTCTACTTTGCAAACAGCCTTAGGGGCTAAACATCAGAGTTTTCAGGAGTGTGCAACTTTCTTGGAACCAAAGCTTTTTAATATTGTAGTACTTACAGGTGCAGGACACACAACAAACTGTTAAAACACATAAAAGACAGAAACCTAGCCAAAATGATTAAATGGAAGAATTCTCCTCAAAAGAAATTCCAGGAAGAAATGACAGCCAGAGAATTGCTCAAAACAGATATATCTGAACAAGAATTTAGAATAATAGTCATAAGACTAATAGCTGGGCTTGAAAATAGCATAGAAGACAGAAGAGAATCTAATTGCTGCAGAGATCAAAGACCTAAGAAATAGTCATAATAATGAATTAAGAAATGTTGTAAATGAGATGCAAAATAAACTAGATGCAGTGACGTGGATGGAAGAAGCAGAGGAGAGAATAGATGAAATAGAAGATGAAATTATGGAAAATGATGAAGCTGAAAAAAAGAGGGAAAATAAATTACTAGTCCACAAGGGGAGACTTACAGACCTAAGTGATTCAATGAAACAAAATAATATCCATATCATAGGAGTTCCAGAAAAAGAAGAGACAGAGAAAGGGGCAGAAGGTTTATTTGAACAAATTACAACTGAGAACTTCCCTAATCTGGGGAAGGAAACAGACACCCAAGTTCAGGAGGCAAAGAGAACTCCCTTCAAAATCAACAAAAACAGGTCAATACCACGACATATAATAGTGAAACTGGCAAAATGCAGAGATAAAGAGAATCCTGAAAGTAGCTAGGGACAAAGGGGCCTTAACCAACAAGAGTAGATACATAAAGGTAGTAGCAGACCTGTCCACTGAAATTTGGCAGGCCAGAAGGGAGTGGCAGGAAATATTCAACGTGCTGAATAGGAAAAATATGCAGTCAAGAATCCTTTATCCAGCAAGACTGTCATTCAGAATAGAAGGAAAGATAAAGGCTTTTCCAGACAAACAAAAACTAAAGGAGGTCATGACCACTAAACCAGCCCTGCAGGAGATCCTAAGGGAGGCTCTGGGAGTGGAAAGCAGCAAAGACTACAAAGAACCAGAGACATCACCACAAGCAAGAATCTACCAATAACACAATGACACTAAACCCCATCTTTCAATAACCACTCTGAATGTAAATGGACTAAATGCCCCTGTCAAAAGACACAGGGTATGAAAATGGATATAAAACCAAGATCCATCTATAGGCTGCCTACAAGAGATTCATTTTAGACCTGAGGACACCTGCAGATTGAAAGTGAGGGGATGGTTGACGCATGAATGGATAAAGAAGATGTGGTGTGTGTGTGTGTGTGTGTGTGTGTATATATACTATATATACTATATATATATAGTATATATATATATATATATATACTATATATATATAGTATATATATATATATATATAATATATATATATAGTATTCCATTATATATACAACCTACCTGATGCAACTAGAGGGTATTACGCTAAGCGAAATTAGTCAAAGAAACACAAATATCATATGATTTCACTCATATGAGGAATTTAAGACACAAAACATGAGCATAAGGGAAGGGAAGTAAAAATAATATAAAAACAGGGAGGGAGACAAAACATGAGACTTTTTTTTTTTTTTAACATTTATTCATTTTTGAAAAACAGAGAGAGACTGAGTGGGGGAGGGGCAGAGAGAAAGGGAGACACAAAATCCAAAGCAGGCTCCAGGCTCTGAGCTCTCAGCACAGAACCTGATGCAGGCTCAAACTCATGAACCATGAGATCATGACCTGAGCTCAAGTTGGATGCTTAACAGACTGAGCCACCCAGGCGTCCCAAGAGACTCTTAAATATAGAGAACAAACAGAAGGTTGCTGGAGAGGTTGTGGGAAGGGGGATGGGCTAAATGGGTAAGGTGCATTAAGGAATCTACTCCTGAAATCACTGTTGCACTATATGCTAACTTGGATGTAAATTAAAAAATAAATTAATTTAAAAAAAAAATTAAAAGTTAAAAAAAAATGAGGGGATGGAAAACCATCTATCATGCTAATGGCTGTCTAAAGAAAGCCAGAGTAGCCATACTTGTATCAGACAAACTAGATTTTAAACCAAAGACTATAATAAGAGAAGAAGAAGAAGGGCATTCTATTGTAATTAAGGGGACTATCCATCATCAAGAGCTAACAATTGTAAATGTTTATGCCCCCAACATGGAAACACCCAAATATATAAATCAGTTAATCACAAACATAAATAAATGTATGGATAATAATACCATCATTGTAGGGGACTTTAATAGTCCACTTACATCAATGGACATATCATCTAGGCAGAAGATCAATAAGGAAACAATGGTTCCAAACAACACATTGGACCAGATGGACCTAACAGATATATTCAAAACTTTTCATCCAAAAGCAGAAGATGTGGAGAAAGGGGAACCCTCTTACACTGTTGGTGGAAATGCAAACTGGTGCAGCCACTCTGGAGAATATGAAAGTTACTCAAAAAATTAAAAATAGGATTACCCTATGACCCAGCAATAGCACTACTAGGAATTTACCCAAAGGAAAGAGGAGTGCTTATTCGTGGGGGCACATGTACCCCAATGTTTATAGCAGCACTATCAACAACAGCCAAATTATGGAAGAGCCCAAATGTCCATCAATTGATAAATGGATAAAGAGGACGTGGTATATACATACAATAGAATACCACTCAGCAATGAAAAAGAATGAAATCTTGCCATTTACAACAACATGGATGGAACTGGAGGGCATTATGCTAAGTGAAATAAGTCAGTCAGAGAAAGACAAATATCATACAAATTTACTCAGATGTGGAATTTGAGAAACTTGACAGAAGACCATAGGGGAAGGGAAGGAAAAATAAGTTACAAAGAGAGAGGGAGGCAAACCATAGGAGACTCTTAAATACAGAGAACTGAGAGTTGATAGGGATGGAGGGTTGGGGAAAATGGGTGATGGGCATTGAGGAGGACACTTGTTGGGATGAGCACTGGGTGCTGTAGGAAAGAGATGAATCATGGGAATCTACTCCTGAAGCCAAGACTACACTACATGTTAGCTAACTTAACAATAAATTAAAAATAAAAATAAAGTTCAA
This sequence comes from Herpailurus yagouaroundi, assembly GCF_014898765.1. Taxonomy (NCBI): domain Eukaryota; kingdom Metazoa; phylum Chordata; class Mammalia; order Carnivora; family Felidae; genus Herpailurus; species Herpailurus yagouaroundi. The sequence goes on along the minus strand of NW_024412401.1, from coordinate 20,478,732 downwards.
ATTTCAAAACAAACGAAAAAGACAATATAAAGATGGCCAACAGACACATGAAAAAATACTCAACATCACTTGAGCATCATCAAGGAAATGCAAATCAAAACCACAATGAGATATCACCTCACACCTGTCAGAATGCCTAAACCAAAAAGACAAGACACAACAAGGGTTGGTGATGATGTAGAGAAAAAGAAACCCTTGTGCACTGTTGGTGAGAATGCAAACTGGTATAACCACTTTGGAATACAGTATAGAGGCTCTCCAAAAAGCTAAAAACAGAACTACCATATGACCCAGTAATTTCACTACTCGGTATTCACCCAAAGAGTGCGAAAACACGAATTCAAAAGGATATATGCACTCCTACGTTTATAGCAACATTATTGACAACAGCCAAATTATGGAAGTAACCTAAGTGTCCATTATTGATGAATGGATAAAGAAGATGTGGTATATATTTACATTGCAACGTTAATTAGCCACAAAAAAGAATGAAATCTTGTCATTTGGAACAACATGGATGGAGCTACAGAGTATAATGCTAAGTGAAATAAGTCAAAGACAAATACCATATAATTTCAATCATATGTGGAATTTAAGAAACAAACAAGAGACCAAAACAAAAAACAACAACAACAAAAAAACAGACTCTTAAATATAGAAAATGGGTGGTTACCAGAGGGGGAGGTGAGGGGGGTGAACTAGGTGAAGGGGATTAAGACGTACATTTATCGTGATGAGAACTGAGTAATACACAGAATTGTTCAATCACTATATTGTACCCCTGAGGCTAACATAATGCTGTATGTTAATCACACTAGAATTAAAGTTTTAAAAGTTGCTGTATAAGATGAATACTAAAAATATGAACAAAGCACTACCTTATAACAGCAATGAACTATTAGAAAATGTAATTTTTAAATATGCCATTCACAATGATTAGAAATAGATACTAACAAAAGAAATGCAAAATCAACATGAAGAAAATAGGTTTCCTCACTACAGCACTTCTAACACTTTAATACTTACTGTATTTATTACATTTCCTGCTTATTGTCTATCTCCTCCTATTTGATCTATCAGAACAGGGATCTTTGTTCAACCTCTGGTGTTTACCAAACATCTAAAAACAGTGACTGGTATTTAGTGTTTGGTAAGTTATTTGTTGAATAAATGATTGCATGTCACCAAGAAACAGACAAATGCAAATTAAAACAATAATACTCTACACTCATTAGATTAGCAAATACTTTTAATCTGGTAGTAGCAAGTATCAGTAAGTATACAAAGCAGCAGGAAATGTAATATAAATTGGTACAATTATTTTGGAGAACAATTGAGCAATATCTAGTAAGGCTGAACAGAGCATATCCCACAACCAAGCAATTCTACTTCCTGTGTATATATATCCAAAGAATCCTCATTCATAAACATACAGAAATAAGGCTCAAAGATCTTCACTGCAGCATACGTTTATAATAGTGAAAACCTAATGGTCCGTGAGGAGGAAAAGTAATAGTGGTACAATCCAACTCTGTCAAGTGGTAGATCCCTAAGCCAGTCTTGACTTAGTACTTCTGACCCAAGGGGTTCCAGTGGATGGGAACTGTTAAATACACACCGGAGAATTAAGAAGACTCTACACTGTGTTTTTTAAATGATATGACAAGATCTTGATAATTACTGAATCTTGGGAATATGTGTACTGGTTTCATTTTATTATTCCCACTACTTTTAAGTCTCCTTAAAATTTTTCCATGATAAAAACAGAAAAAAGTACACAGGAGCCAACATGAAGGAGATACCACTAATGAAAGATCAGATGATTTTAGTATCAAAAAGAATAATGACTGTAATGGATTGAAACAAATCAATAATATCAAAACCCATAAATTCATAATGATACACTACTAAAAAAAAGAGAACACATTCATTGCCTGGAGAAGTTTCCTATTATTTTGAAAACTGAGGGGCACCTTGGTGGCTTAGTTGAGTATCCGACCCAACTTCAGCTCGCATCACCATCTCACAGTTCATGAGTTTGAGCCCCACATCGGGCTCTATGCTGACAGCTCAGGGCCTGGAACCTGCTTTGGATTCTGTGTCTCCCTCTCTCTGCCTCTCCCACGTGCGCACGCTGTCTCTCTCCCTCCCTCTCAAAAAGTAAAAAAAAAAACAAAAAAAACAACTTTTTTTAAAAAGAAAATTAACAAAAGAGAATGTTTTTCTTGTACAGATTTTATTACAAGTGAACGAAAGAGCTGTAAGAGAAAGTCCTTTTTCACAGACAAATCATAGTAAATAAAGGTTGGAGGGGTAATATAATTAGAAAATCATCATTTTACAAGCCCTAATTAAATAATAATTATCTGCTGCTAAAACCAAGTGGGAAGACTGGTGGGAAAGCTTTATTATGGATAAAACTGGCTGACACCAGTTGAGCCCACTGTTGAATTTTTTTCACATGTATGATGTTTATTGTGAAAGTAACTGCAAGTAGTAAGTGCCTCTCCACTGTTGAATTTTAATATCACTAAAGTGAGATGAGACACAATCTCCCTACCGAAAAATAACTTCAGTCTAAGTCTCAATCTAATCCTCGAACTATTAGATATAATTTTTAATTTAAAAGAACAGAGATAGAGGAACATGGTAAATAAAACCCTGGGGATATAATCAGCCAAATCCAGAATATGTAGGATTCTATAAAATAAATGAGGGAAGGGGAAAGTTACAGAATAAAAATTATTTACTAGACATAATAACCAAATGTGAACTTGTTTGGATCCTGAATTGAACAAATCAACTGTGAAAATATATCTTTGAGACAATAATGGAAATCTGAACTTACTAGGTGGGAAATGACATTAAGAGATTATTGTTAGGGGCGCCTGGGTGGCTCAATCGGTTAAGCGTTCGACTTCAGCTCAGGTAATGATCTCACAGTCTGTGAGTTCGAGCCCCGTGTCGGGCTCTGTGCTGACAGCTCAGAGCCTGGAGCCTACTCGGATTCTGTGTCTCCCTCTCTCTCTGCCCCTCCCCTGCTCATGCTGTCTCTCCCTGTCTCAAAAATAAATAAAAACATTAAAAAACAAATTATTGTTAAATGTGATGAAGGGTATGTGGTTTTTTTCATCTACATAAAAAAAGGCATTATCTATTAAAGACGTACAAATATTCACATATCTGTGAGTGAGACAAGATGATGTCTGAGATTGGTCTTAAAACACTACAGCAAAAAGAGAGGAATAATTCTACTTACTTTTCATGTTAGGAAATTTCAATAACAAAATTTTTAAATAAAGTAGCAATCACAATAAGATAGCACTTCACATTTACTAGGATGGCCATGTTCAACAAGTGTTAGCGAGAATGTGGAGAAAACGGAACCCTTATACACTGCGGGTAGGAATGTACAATGGTACAGCCACTTTGGGAAAAAGTATGGCAATTTCTAAAACAGTTAATCATAGTTACCATCTGATCCAGCAATTCTACTCCCAGGTGTATACCCAAGAGAAAACCTATGTCCAAACAAAAACTTGTACATCAATGTTAATAGCAGCATTATCCACAACAGTAGAAATAATCTAATTGTCTACCAACTGATAAATGGATGAAATGTAGTATAACCATACAATGGAATATTATTTGACAATGAAACAGAATGAAGTAGTGTGTACATGCCACAACATGGAAGAAATTTTGAAAATATTATGCTAAGTGAAAGAAGAAAATCATAAAGAACCACATATTGTATAATTCCATTATATGAAATGTCCACAATAAGTCAATGTATAGAGACAGAAAGTAGATATTTGCCTAGGACTAAGGAGGATGAGAGAATTGGGAGCATGGTGGCTAAGGGCATAGGATTTCTTTACGGGGTAATGCAAATGTTCTAAGGATGTACAACTCTGAATATACTAAATTTTATACTTTAAATGTATGAGCTTTATGAACTATATTTTAATAGTTATTAAAAACATTAACAACAGGTGATATAGGGAGGGATGAAAGAAGTAAACTTAGTGAACTCCAAATCCTAGAATAGAAACAAAAAGCAAAAATCTTAAAGGAAGTTGAGAACCACAGGCCAAGAACCACCATTTTTAGAACTTATAAAATTCCTCCCTATTTGCTGAAGTTACATTTGGTTTTTTATTGTTTTAACCTCTTCATCTGATTCTGCCTAGTGACACACAGCAAAGCCTATAAAATCAAAAGCACAATGTTTTGGTTTTTCCAGATTTTATTTTTAAGTAATTTCTACACCCAGTATGGAACTTGAACTCATGACCTTGAAATCAAGAGTCACATGCTCTACCAACTGAGCCAGACAGGTGCCCAGCCATCTGTTTCTTTACTAAGTAAACAAAGAAAATAGGAGTTTGGAAAATGTATACCACTCTACACCCAGGCTACGGGAAAACAAAAAAATACAAAGGGTAAAGTGAGAAAAAGACAGAGTGGATTTGGCATGTATCAAGGAGAGAAGAAAGATTGGAACTTTTAACAGAGAAAAGTTGAGGTACTGGCTGGGGCATAAGAAGAATTATATAGTTCAAATAGTAGGCAACCTACAGAGGATTCAGGTCAATTAAGAAAAAACCCTGACACTTGTTACAAATTCCATTTTCTCACCTGTGATTTAAGTCACTGAGGGTTGAACTGTGTTCCTCAAAACAATATGTTGAAGTCCTAATCCCCAGTACCTATGCATGTGACCTTATTTGTAAATGGGGTTCTGCAGATGTAATCAAATTAGTTCAGTGACTATTGCCCTTACAAGATAAATGTAAATTTGGACAGAGATGCACAAAGAGAACATATTGTGAGGAGACACAGAGACACACAGGGAGGTAGTGGCAACAGGCAGAAATTTGAACAATGTGTCTTCAAACCAAGGAACAGCAAGAACTACTGAAAACCACCAGAAGGCAGAAGAGAGTCATGGAACAGTTCCTCAGAACGTCCAGCAGGGAACTGACCCTGCCAATAGCTTCATTTCAGAATTCTAGCCTTCAGAATTGAGAGGATAAATTTCTGTTTTTGTAAGCCACCTAGTTAATAGCACTTTGCTATGGAGGCCCTAGGAAACTAATACACTCATCAAAACACTTCATTTTGGAATCCTGAACTAATCCACAAATATTGGTCAGTAATTGCCAAATGTGACAGCTCCATTACTCATCATCTTTGTTCTCATTAACATCTGACAGTATCAAGAATTTCTGCCTTAAAACCCTTTTACCCTTTGTTCCATGAGCCTTTTTCTTTTTCTACTTGCTCTCTTCAGTTCCTTCTCCATCTCTTGTTTTTCCATATTCTATATTTGATGTTCCCCCTTGTTATTCTTCAATAATTTTTACAGAGGCACCTGGATGGCTCAGGTTAAGCATCCCACTTGGGCTCAGGTCATGATCTCACGGTCTGTGCGTGAGATCACACACAATGGGCTCGGTGTTGATAGCTCAGAGCTTGGAGCCTGCTTCAGATTCTGTGTCTCCCTCTCTCTCTGCACTCCCCCTCCCCCCCCCACTCTCCCTCTCGCTCTCTCTCAAAAATAAATATTAAAATAAAAAAATTTTAAAAATACTTTTTACATACTTTACATGAGTGAGTTCTTCTATTCCTGGGACTTCAAATGCTACCTTTATATTCATGAATCCTAACTCTATGCCAATAGCTCCTCACCCTATCTAACACCCTGAGCTTCATATTCTTTCATTCTTTCATGAAGTTGCTTACCAGACATTTCCATTGAAATATCTGTTGGCATTCCAAATTCTACCTTATAATCAGACCAATTTTGTAACAGCCCAAAATGTCCAAAAATGAAAATCTTATCTTTTTCCTCCACGAGCAATAACAAAAACATCCCCCATTCCTGATGGCCCAGACTGAGTTGTCTGTGTTTCCTTTTGTGCACCAGAGTTATCTCGAGATAAGACAAGGCCAAGCAATGTAATAGTCTAAGTATCCCTAAAAAGCACATACAAATAACAATTTACAGTTGACTTTTTTAAATTTTATTTGAGAGAAAGAGAGAGAGGGAGGGAGGGAGGGAGGGACAAAGAGAGAGAATCCCAAGCAGGCTCCTGTCAACACAGAGCCCAACACAGGGCTTGAACTCACAAACTATGAGATCACAACCTAAGCCGAAGTTGAATGCTTAACTGACTGAGCCACCAAGGCACCCTTAACAGTTGACTCTTGAACAGTGGGGGATTAGGGGCATTGACCTTCCACACAGGCAAAGGTTCACATATAACTTTTGATTCCCCCCAAAACTTAACTGCTAATAGCTTACTGTTGAGCCTTACCGATAAGGAGTCAATGCATGTTTTGTATATGTATTATATACTATATTCTTACAATAAACTAGAGAAAAAAGATGTTAAGAAAATCATATACGTTTGCATTATTACACATTACATTTACAGTACTATATCAGAAAAAATCTGTGTATGACTAGACCCATACAGTTCAAACTCACGCTGTTCAAGAGTCAACTGTATACCAAATATCTGGAAATTAGCAAAAGAAATGCCTTCTGCTCATCTCTGTAACAAGAGAACAGTTTCCCTAGTATAAGCTCCCACCCAAAAAGTCTAGAGCCAGACTAGTGCCAACTCAGCCATTAATGGGGAACAATGAGAAAAACAGAAAAAGTGGGAGATAGATCCTTCTAAATGTCCAATGATCTTCCAGCTTCCTTGTTTCTTTAATGTAGCTTAAATTCTTTCATTCTTCAACATGCTCTTGGGTCCTCTTCCCTTCACAAACTATAAAGTGTCCTATAAAGAAATTTTTCCCAGGGTGCCTGGGTGGCTCAGTCGGTTGACCATCCGATTCTTGATTTCACTTCAGGTCACGATCCCAGGGTTGTGGGATCAAGCCCCATGTTAGGCTCCATTCTGAGTATGGAGTCTGCTTAAGATTCTCTCTTTCTCCTTTTGTCCCTCTCCCCCAGTTACGCTCCCTAAAATTAAAAAAAAAATTAAAAAAAAAAAAGAAAAAAGAAATATTCTCCCATCTCTGTAACGTAAATAATGCAATTCCTACCTCACTGTCAGCTCCCAAGACATTGATTTGCTCCAATTTGTAAGTCCAGTATCTGGCCTCCTCCTCTGGGATATCTACCATGAAAAAGAAGAAATTACATTACGAGGTTAATAATTTGATCATGCACCAATAATCCTTTATTCCAACAAATAATCAAGGTAGAAAGTGATGGACAATTTTACTGGTGGGCTTGGTTCTTGACATGAATATGATCTTGCATCTTCACAGAAAACAAAATAATATTCTATTATTCCCACTGGATCAGAAGACTTATTGTCAAAATGTCAATACTACCCAGTGTGATCTACATATTGAATGCAATCACTATCAAAACCTCAATGATTTCTTTTGCAGAAATAGGAAACCCCATTCTAAAACTCATAAGGGAAAAAAATAAATAAAATTTATAGGGCATCCCAGTAACTCTAAATAGCCAAAAACAATCTTGAAAAGGAAGAACAAAACTGGAAGACTCACATTTCCTAATTTCAAAACTTACTATAAAACTACAGTAATCAAAACAACATGGCACAGACATATAGAAAAATGGAATAGAATAGGGAGCCCAGAAATAAACCTTCACATATAGTCAAATGATTTTTTGACAAGGGTACCATGAACATTCAATAACAGGAGTACCTGGCTGGCTAGGTCAGAAGAGCATGTGACTCTTGATCACAGGTTGTGAGTTTGAGCCCCATGTTGGGTATAGAGATTAAATAAAATCTTAAAAGAAAAAAAAACACTCAATAGGGAAAAGCATCTTTCAACAAATGGTGCTGGGAAAACTAGATATCCACAAGCAAAAGAACGTTGGACATTTACCTAACACCACATACAAAAAATTAACTCAAAATGAATTAAGACCTAAACTGAAGACCTAAAACTATAAAATTCTAAGAAAATATAGGGCAAAAGCTGAGTGATGTTGGATTTGGCAATGATCTCTTGGAGAGGACACCAAAGGTACAAGCCATGACAGAAAAAGCAGAAAAATGGACTTCATGAAATTAAAAAAAAAAAAAAAAAATTCTGCATCAAAAGACACTATCAACAGAATCATAGACAGAGAAAATATTTACAAAATATATCTGATAAGGAATTAACACTCAGAATAGAGAACTCAAACTCAAGAACAACAAAAACCCAATTCAAAAATCAAGAAAGGACTTGATAGACATTTCTCCAAAGATGATATACAAATAACCAATAAGCACATGAAAAGATGTTTAACATTATTGATCATTAGGAAAAATACAAATCAAGACTACAATAAGATCCCCCTTCACACCCAATAGGATGGCTACTATCAAAAAAAGAGAAAGAGCGCCAAAGTGGCTCAGTTGGTTGAGCATCTGACTCTTGATTTTACTTAGGTCATGATCCCAGGGTCAGGGATCAAGCTCCACTTCAGGCTCTGCACTGTACATGGAGGCTGCTTCAGATTCTCTCTCTAGTGGCACCTGGGTGGCTTAGTTGGTTAGGTGGCTCAGCCAACCAACTCTTGATTTTGGCTCAGGTAATGATCTCGAGGTTGGTGGGATCAAGCTCCAAGTTGGGCTGTGTGCTAACAGCCCAGAGCATGCTTGAGATTCTCTCCTTCCCTCTCTGCCCCTCCCCCCTGCCGTGTGTGCACACAGTCTCTCAAAATAAAGTTTTTTAAAAAAGAAGAAAAAATAAGGTTATATCCTCATTTCTATATATTTAAAACTGACCAATTAACCAATCAATTAAGACTGTGAAAACTTCCAAAAAAAAAAAATCTCTTAAAAACATCAGTAAGGGGCATCTGGGTGGCTCGGTTGGTTAAGCGACCAACTTCGGCTCAGGTCATGATTTCCTGGTTCAGGAGTTCAAGCCCTGCACTGCGCTCTCTGCTGTCAGTGGGCAGCATGCTTCCAATCCTCAGTCTCCCTCTCTCTCTGCCTCTCCCCCACTTGCACATACTCTCTCTCTCGCTCTCTCAAAAAGTAAATAAACTTTAAAAAAATAAAACATTAAGTAAAAATAATAATAAAAATAAAAACATTGGGGCGCCTGGGTGGTTCAGTCGATTAAGCGTCTGGCTTCGGCTCAGGTCATGATCTCGCAGTTCGTGGGTTCGAGCCCCACATTGGGCTCTGTGCTGACAGCTCAAAGCCTGGAGCCTGCTTCGAATTCTGTGTCTCCCCCCCTCTCCCCCTCCCCTGCTCATGCTCTGTCTCTATCTCTCAAGAATAAATAAACTTAAAAACAAAAAAATAAATTAAAAAAATAAAATAAAAACATCAAGTACATCTGTATACCTAACACAAAAGAGAAAACGTAGGCAATATATGGATCAGATCAACTTTGGAGACATTTAAATAGATATATTCTTCAGTAGTCCACATGAAGAAATCAAATCCAGGCCTTTCTCCTTTGTCTCTCTGGTTCAAACGTTCACCTCCTTCCCCTGAAACAGCTCTTCAGCAACTGGTGGCAACATTTTAAAGTTTTATAATAAAATCTTCAAGTAATCTACAACCTAATTTATATAGTTCTTCCTCATCCATAAAATGGTGTACTCCACACTTGTTAAAAAGAAATGAGAGGGGAGGAAGAGCTGTTTATATGTTCTGATGTAGAATGATTCACCAAGGTACATTGTTAAGTGGCTAACAGCAAGGTGTAGCAAACGTGTTAGAAAATCCTATTTTTTAAAATATTTGTTTACTTTTGAGAGAGAAAGAGAGAGAGAGACAGACAGAGTGCAAGCAGGGGAGGGGCAGAGAGAGAGGGAGACAGAATGCGAAGCAGGCTCCAGGCTTTGAGCTGTTAGCAGATAGCCTGATGCGGGGCTTGAACTCACGAACCACAAGATCATGACCTGAGCCGAAGTTGGACACTTAACCAATTGAGCCACCCAGGCGACCCCTACTATTTGTATTTTTAAAAGAGGTTGACATTTATATATACACTTATATATTCAAAGACTGGCTCTGGAAAGATACACAAGAAAGTACTAATCATGGTAGTCTGTAAGTAAAAGAACATATTTGTGACAAAGACTCAATTTTCAACAGGTAACTTTTAAACCACTGTGCACTGCCTCACCCACAAGATAGTTTTTAAAAAACATAGAGCTACAAGGATGTTTCTTGCACTACTGTTTATAACAGCACAAACTTTGAAAAATCAAAATACCCACCAAGAGGAATGGTTAAATGTATTATAGTTTAAATTAAAAGCCCAGGTTCCAAAGCCAAATCAGTGGAGTTTAAATTCTGGCTTTACTACTTACTAGCTATGTGACCTTGGGCAAAAGACCTAAATACTCTCTGCCTCAGCTTCCTTATCTCTAAAAAGGAGACAACAGTTAGGTCCACCTCGAAGGATTTAAATAATGAATATTATACGAGGAAATATGCAAAAATGCTTAGTGATATACCCACTGACACACAGTAATTAGTCAACAAATGCTACTTTTATTATCATTGTGTATTCACACAATAAAAAATCAACCATGGAAATTATAAAGGAATAGCATTTATTTTATATGCATTTATTTATGCCATTAGTGAAACAGGTCAGAATGTAATATATACAGTGCTATTTTATAGGAAAAACTATATTATGTGCATAAAAAAATAAAAGAAACAAAACATCTCAACACGTAAAAAAGAGATTAGAAATTTTAATGTCCCTTTTGCAAACCTGTATTTTCTGAACTTTCCACATCATAAAAAAACACATTCGTATTTTGTATTTATTCAGAGAGAGAGAGAGAGAAAGAGAGTACACAGGGGAGGGGGAGAGAGAGAGGGAGAGAGGGAATCCCACTCTGTCAGCACATAGCCCAAAATGGGGCCTAAACCCGTGAACCATGAGATCATGATCTGAGCTGAAATCAACAGTCAGACATTTAACCAACTGAACCACCCAAGCACCCCACATATTACTAGTTTTAAAAGATAATAGTACATAACTGAACAGAATATTTCACAGGTTTCTGAATACCCAAAAGAAAATTCCTTTGCCACAATATGGTATTCTGTAAGCTAAAATTCTTCCTTAGAAGGACCCTTCAGGGGCGCCTGGGTGGCTCAGCTGGTTAAGCTTCAGACTCTTTAGTTTCAGCTCAGGTCATGATCTCAGAGTTTTGTGAGTTTGAGCCCCACGTTGGAGTCTGCACTGACAGTGTGAAGCCTACTTCGCATTCTCTTCCTCCCCTTCTCTCTTCACTCTCTCTCTCAAAATGAATAAACATCTTTAAAAAAAAAAAAAAAAGGACTCTTTATCAAGCTTTTAATACTGTATCCCAAATGTGGTTATTACAGAGGCACAAGCTTAGCATATTCACGTTAACTCACATCAAAGACAGACTTATCTGAGATTTTACCTTCACATTTATTCAAAAAAACATTTATCGACACCTATCATGTGCCAAGCAAACTCTACAGTTACCAAAAAAAAGTACACAAGACCCCTCAAAATCAAACTCAAAATCTAGCAGAAATGTACACCGCCACCAATGACAACATACGTGATGCAGTGTTGAAAGAGAAGAAGGGAGGGGCGCCTGGGTGGCGCAGTCGGTTGAGCGTCCGACTTCAGCCAGGTCACGATCTCGCGGTCCCTGAGTTCGAGCCCCGCGTCGGGCTCTGGGCTGATGGCTCAGAGCCTGGAGCCTGTTTCCGATTCTGTGTCTCCCTCTCTCTCTGCCCCTCCCCCGTTCATGCTCTGTCTCTCTCTGTCCCAAAAATAAATAAAAACGTAGAAAAAAAAATTTTTTTTTAAAAACAAAGAGAAAAAGGTCTCTTTAAAATACAAAGAGTCAGGGGCACCTGGCTGGTTCAGTCTGCAGAGCATACAACCCTTGATCTCAGGGTTCTCAGTTCAAGCCCCACATTGGGCAGGGAGCCTACTTAAAATAAAAATGAATAAATTAAATAAAACGCAATGAGGGATGGACTGACAGTGTGAGGAGCCCAGAAATCCACTCCCCAGCAAAACTGTATATATAAAAAACTTATTTTTTGCTATTAACATGTATTTTTCCTATTTTAAAAATTATTTGTATCTTTTTTAACATTTATTTTTGAGGGAGAGAGACAGAACACGAGCAGGGGAGGGGCAGAGAGAGAGGGAGACACAGAATCTGAAGCAGGCTCGAGGCTCTGAGCTGGAAGCACAGAGCCCAACATGGGGCTCACACCCATAAAATGCAAGATCATGACCTGTGCCGAAATCAGTGAGTCACCCAAGTGAGTCACCCAGGCACTCCTAAAATTTATTTTTAAATAGCTTTTCTATCAATGCTACTTCAATGTTTAAATTGATAAATCAAAAAGCATATATTCACTTCAAAATAATGTATGTTAAATTGTCAAAAGAATAAGTCATTGATGTTCTCGAACAAGCAAATATTTCCTAAGTCATTAAAATGAACAGTCACAGAAAACTTAGTGCATTTACTGTGGATTCTTTAATGAGCACCATTCTAGAGTCTGCACCATTCCTAGACTAGATGTTATAGGGAATAAGGTAGAAGACAGAATGCCTTCAAAAGAGATAGCAGACAAGGCAAAAAACACAGTAATGAGACAAGCAAACAATGGTTAATAATACATTAAAAAGTGTTAAATGGTTTTTAATGTCTAATCTGACAGACTCACCAAAAGGCAGCTCAAATCTTGTATCAAGCAAAATCTTATGAGGAGTTGGGTTTTTAGTTCCACATATCTCATCATCTTTCATCAGTGTCTCTGCCTCCAACGTGGACCACTCTCCAGGCCCTTCCTAGAAAACAGAGATCTGAGATTAAACTTTACTCCTTTCATGGCTCTCCTCCTCCTGGTTTAAGAGCTGGTGTTTTCTCTAAATTTCCTTGTTGGAGAGCTCCTGAGGACCACTCACATCCTGATGAGGCAAACACACCACAGTCACAACCTGCCTCTGCTGCATGTGGCTGCCATTCTCCTTCTTTGGTGGAAGCTTTCACTGTGCTCAGCTCTCTGCAAGCCCACTGCAGATAGAAGTCCAGAGTACCACACTCAAAAACCAAACATATCCATAGATCATTATTTAATCTGCACAATTTTTAATGAGTGTATCACTTAAAATGTGTTACCACTTCTAATCAGTAGAGAGCTACTCACATTGCTAGTTAAAGTAGACCTGAACTCGGGCCACAATAAAAATAACTTCTAGTCTGCCTGGGGAAGTAGAGACTTAGCCAGAACTAAAAGAATTTAGGAAAGAGAGGCATACCTGTATTATCCCTACTCCCAGAGAAAACATTGTCAAGGTTAAAGCTAAACAGGAATACAATACATATTCTCCTAGGTTCAAAGTGAGTGTGTCTATGGAGAAATTAGGTAGAAAACTGGTCTTGGAAATAATGTATAGAGACAGTATGAATGAAAATTGCCACGCATGGTAATTCCTTAAACTCTTTTACATGTGGAAGATGGACAACTGAAATCAGTTCCCTGGGAACCAGTGACTTAAAGAATTAAAGCAGAGGGGCGCCTGGGTGGCGCAGTCGGTTAAGCGTCCGACTTCAGCCAGGTCACGATCTCGCGGTCCGTGAGTTCGAGCCCCGCGTCGGGCTCTGGGCTGATGGCTCAGGGCCTGGAGCCTGTTTCCGATTCTGTGTCTCCCTCTCTCTCTGCCCCTCCCCCATTCATGCTCTGTCTCTCTCTGTCCCAAAAATAAATAAACGTTGAAAAAAAAATTAAAAAAAAAAAAAAAAAAGAAGAATTAAAGCAGAGTTCAGGACCCAGGCTCAGGAAGTTTAATGAGACTGATCCCAGGACAGTGCTCACCAATTAGAAGGTGGCGGGGAGGGGGGGGGGGGCGGTGGAGGACAGAGCAATCTGAGATGCATGGATACATGGATGAGTATTAGCTGAATGGAGGTAGAATGGAGATAAGCACGGGCTAGAAATGTACCTCCAAATGGGCAACGCATTGACTGACCTCATCCGACTGACGAACTGTCTTCAGTGCAATCCACACGGTCCCCACCATGGTGTCCCAGATCAGTCCTTTGTTCCATACCTCCACACTCAGACCCAGGTCCAGGCGACTAATCTCACTAAAGGAAAGAAGAAATCCCTTTAAAGAAAGCCAGATAGCGGTGCCTGGCTGGCTAAGGAAAAGCATGTGACTCCTGATATAGGGGTTGTGAGTTTGAGCCCCGTGTTAGGTGTAGAGGTTACTTAAAAAAAAAAAAAAAAAAAAAAAAAAAAGCCAGATTATATGAATCATATATCTACTATATTCAAGGTTTTGCTAAACCTTAAATACTTTCTCACCAGGATCCTATCATCAGGGAAAATCAAAATGTCCCAGAACACTACAACCATTCTTTAGGTTCCTAGAAAACTATGTAAGTATCCATAACAAAAAGCTTTGTCCATCTGTTCCCTCTCCTCTGGAGCTACAAACATGGTTAGATTAATGCATTTTCACACACAAAAAAATTAAGGTAAGTAAGGAGGTCATTAATGCCAGGTCTGCATGCTTACAGTCTCTACATACTAAACAGTTTTATTATGAATAGTAACACTGCCCTCAACTTACACTTACAAACTATATGCAGGAAACTTAGGAAAAATCAAAGCTTCTTAACAAAATTTACAAAAGGGATTCTAAGCAGAAGCAAAAGGGCCCCTGAGAATATCTAATTGTGATGGGTCCTTGTGGTCAGAGGCAGGTAAGGGACACTAGAGTGTGCCAGTTCACATCACTCGGCCCCTGGAGAACCCACTGGTCATTATCAGTTAAAGTAGACAGTATCCCATATAAACAAAATGTTTATCACAGGAGAGTGATTGACACAGTGATTTTCCTATAATAACTAGGAAATTTTTTTTTCGAAAAGAAATCATTCCAGAAAGAACCACATAACCAGTAAGCAAAAACAGCATCATACATGGTAGATTATCAACTTAGAAGGGCTAACTCAAATTATAGTCTTCAAGTGGAACAACCACTTACATTAATGCTAAAAACATTCTCCAAAAAGCGCTTATTGAAATACAGGATTATTTGAAAGGAAATGTAAGAAAGATGAGAAAAGGCCAATTCTAGAAGAAAAAGCAGAAAGGTATTCTCAAGAAGACAATAGCTATTCATCACCTAAAGTTTCAAGTTCACACTTCAGAGGAAGCTTGGTTTCTGTGTTCTAAAGATACATGTTCTCAGATTCACATGTCTAGGATGTGGTATTACAACCACAGAATTCTCATCAAGTGTGTTGAAAACAAGTGAAGCAAAGAAAATTTACCTTTACATAAATACAATAGAACAATGTACTAATGAGTTCATTTGTCTATTTAATTAATGCTTCCTGAGCACATAGAATACATATGGTTTGGTGCTATGGGCAAGACACACAATACAGGACCCAATTCCTGTCTCTAAAACCTTCCAAGCTAACTGTAGAGCTATTCAAAGTCACAAAGTAGGTGACTAAACTCACCCACTCAGTTAAGGTGTTCACAGTGTGGCAAAACTAAGCTTTCTGTCACACAGTTTCATTCAGCCTAAATAATCGATTAGCCTTAGAAAAGAAACATGACAACCCCACATCTCTTTAATCTGGAAAAGAAAAACTGCACGGGGATATATACGTAATGTTCCTAATGCAAGTCCTAAACAACATCTCAATCCAATTGATGAAAAAAATAGAGGTTTTTACAGCTTAACTTGGATAAAGAAAAAAAATCTTTTCTGCAAGGAAACCTGGGGAAGAAAACTCAAACAATGAGGATATCTTCTACAATAAGTTTCTTATCTCACCTATGTGTGTTCAGCAGACCCAACTAAAAGAAGTCTGAGAGCTCTGTTTATGCCTTGTCCCCAGAGCTCTGGGGGAGCTTCTTTTCTCTATTAATTAATCAACAGTATATGTGCATACCTGTATATAAGATTTTGGGCTAAACAAATTCTAAGTAAAGATGCCCTCCCTAATTTCCCTTTAATGAATAATCTAGTCCTGGAAATAAGATACAGAAATATTAAAGATAAATAATGAGAAATACAAAAACGAGTATTAGATACTGACACATAATACATCAGGAAAAAGGAGAAAGAGAGACAAGAGACCAGCAATGGAGCCGCCAGTGACAAAAGAACAGGGTAGGATGAATAAGGAATAAGAGCAGAAAAGAGGAAAACGTAGCTAATAAAATCCATGGGTAACAGAGGAGACAGCAAACTTGACAGCATCTCCAGATGGGAGATGAAAAAAATTCACACGTATAACAGAAAGGTTGAAAGAGGAAGTGCAGGGGAAATTTGAAAATAAACACATAAGAATAAAGCTAGTTATGCTGATGAGAGGCTGCTGATGGCTAGGTTTCACATACTGTGAAGAGCTATAATAGTAAGTGATTATTACTGGCAATTGGAGATCAGAAGAAAGTAGGATTGCTAGGTTTATATGTCATAGCCACAGGAAGAGACTTGAATAAACCACTCATAGCTAACTTTGCACACTACATGTATAAAGAAAGGAATGCATGGTCTCATTTTCACAACTTTGCAACTGAGAAAGGGAATGAACATGGTTTATAATCTTGAGAGAGAGGCAACCAGTGAGAAATGTGACATCACTTGCCCTCTTTCATTCTTGAAGCCCCAGTTCTCTCTCAGCTTCCAGGACACCACTATGTCCTATTTCTCTTTCTATCTCTGTGTTCATTTCTTTTTCACTCCCTCTGTCCCACTTTAAATACTGGTGCTCTCCAGGCTTTACCCCAGGCCCTTTCCCCAATTTACTCACTCTCTCCCTAAGCCTTCTCATCTACACCTACAGCTCCAACTGATCAAAATATTTCTCCAATCCAGACTTCTTTCCTGAGTGCCACGTTTAAGTTCCTAACCATCTTCTGTACCTCTCTTCCTACTAGTCCTGTAAGAACCCCAAATATAAGCTTGTCTACAACTGACCTTATTATGTCCGGTATCCTAGTAAATAGCATAACACCTCTCCAATCATGTAAGAAAAGTCTACCTCCTTAACATCTTCTTTCCTTCTTCTCCTAACTATCCCTTCCACTACTGTCTTAGCCCAACACCTCATAATCTTACCTTTTAACTCTTTATAAACAAGTTTCCTAAATGGTATTATAAGAAACAATTTATTAAAAGTCCAAAGGATTGGAATGTATCTACAAGAAAATAATCATCCCTTTGTGCCTCTGAGATGCACTATAATACTTGTAAAGCAATTTTATTTTCAACTTCAAATCTCACAGCAATTTTAATACATTTTCTTGTTTGACACCCTCATTCCTAACTTCCCAGAAAACAAGCATAATCTTGTAAGAAAGACAGACGTGGGACCCCGAGGTAGATTAGTTGGTTGACTGACCTACTCTTGATTTTGGTTAGGTCATGATCTCACGGTCATGAGATGGAGCCCTAAACCCTGAATTGGACATGGAGCTTGCTTAAGATTCTCTCTCTCCATCTGTCTGTCTCTCTCAAGAGAGAGAGAGAGAGAGAGAGAGAGAAAGAAAGGGAAAAAAAAGACCTTTAAAGAACTCAATGATTTGCCTAGTCCTTCAAAATTATATTCCAGGGCCAACTGGGTGGCTCAGTTGGTTATGCATCTGATTTGGCTCAGCCATGATCTCATGGTTCAAGAGTTCAAGACCTGCACTGGGCTCTGCACTACCTCTCTCTCTCTGCCCATCCCCCACTCATGTTTTCTCTCTTGCTCTCTCAACATAAACAAAAAAAAATGATATTCTAGGGGTGCGTGGGTGGTTCAGTTGGTTGGGCATCCAACTCTTGATTTTGGCTCAAGTCATGATCGTTTGTGGGTTCGAGCCCCGTATCAGGTTGTGCACTGCTTGGGAGCCTGCTTGGGATTCTCTCTAGCCCCCCCACTCTGTCCCTCCCCCACTGATGCATGCACACATGCACACATTCTCTTTCTCTCTCTCTCAAAAAAAAATGATATTCTATAAATTTCTCCCCTTTTAATTTTTTTTTAAACATTTATTCATTTTTGAGAGACAGGCAGAGACAGAGCCAAACAGGGGAGAGGCAGAGAGAGAAGGATACACAGAATCCAAAGCAGGCTCTAGGCTCTGAGCTGTCAGCACAGAGCCCGCAACAGGGCTCAAACCCAGGAACCATGAGATCATGACCTGAGCCAAAGTTGGCCGTGCAACCAACTGAGCCACCCAGGCACCCCTTAGTATTCTTTTTTTTCTTTTTTAAGTTCATGTGTTTATTTTGAGAGAAAGAGTAAGGGAGAGGTAGAGAGAAGGGGAGAGAGAATCCCAAGCAGGCTCCATGCTGTCAGCACAGATCCCAGTGCAGGGCTCGATTCCATGAACTCTGAGATCATGACCTGAGCTGAAATCAAGAGCTGGATGCTTAACTGACTGAGCGACCCAAGTGCCAAGTTTTTTAAAGCTAGAGCTTACAATCGTAATATATTAATTTTTGTGTCATATACAAGAAATTCTACTAATTGTTACTCATTTTTATTAATTAGAGGAAGGTATGACATTTCACTCCATAAAGCAAAAGGATTTTAAGCACAGAAATGCTCATCTTCTATAGCAGGCAATCCAGATGTATACACATACACTCATTCTCTGTCCATATTCTCTCTCTCACACACACACACAAGCATAACCACATACCTTCAAGGAGCCTTCTGAGAATTGAGCAAGATTTAAATTATATCTAACATCATGTTAAGTATATTACACTATTTCATAATTCTGACCACTGGGAAAATCTGACTAGGTAGTATATTTACCGAATTAATTGGGAGTTTACTTGAATTCATAATTCATATAAGATAGAATAGATTACAAATCCAAGAGACAAATTTACTCCAGGGATACTACTGGAATGATCTTCACATTTCAAGGAGGCTAGAGATAAATCTACTTTATAATTTAAAAAGGCATGGGGGTGCCTGGCTGGCTCAGTCAGTGTTGCATGCAACTCTTGATATTGGGGTCATAAATTCAAACCTCACATTGGGTGTAGAGAGTACTTTAGAAATAAAATGGGGCAGGGAGGAGTTAAGATGACATAGTAGTAAGGGGACCTTGGGTTTGCCTCCTCCCTTGAACAGAGATGGATCAACATCAAACCATTTTGAACACCTAGGAAACCAATTTGAGGATTAACAGAACAATCTGCATCATTTGAAAGAAAGAATGTGGCAGGTACATAGTACAGAGAGGTACACTGGGGGAGAAAAGAGCTTAGGTGCTGCAGAGGTGAGAAAGCCATCTTCGTGGACAACAGAGAGGGAAAGGGGGAGAAGCTGCTGTGCAGTGACATGATCATTTTCTGGGATAAGCCGGCCCTGGCCACAGCACAGTGAGACCCACCCCCAGATCACTGTGGATCCAAACCGCAGGGGTCTTGGAAGTGCAGGGTTTTGAAACACAGCAGCGCCTAAGATAAAGCTCTGGAAAAGCTGGTAGGTGGACAGCTGGGACACAGGGAAAATGCAGGGAGCTGATGGGAGCAGAGGACACACGGGGCACACAGGAGGGGTGATTGATCACACACCTGTGAGGGTGTGAACTTCCCACTGTGAAGACTGGGGGCGGGGGGAATGAACCATTTTCACCATTAGCCCACCAACACTGACTGACCCTAGTAAGATAAAGAGCACCACCAAGTGGAGAATAAAACTGTTACACCAAGTTCCACTCCCCTGCACCCTCTAGGCACATGTCCACTAAGGCAAGTCCTCCTGAGAATCAGAGCAGCAGGCCCCTCCCTCAGAACACCAGCACAATCCCTTCCACAAGTTTAGTCTACTGACCATAGAGTGCTGCAAAGTTTCAGCTCTACAGGAAACTGGATCTAGCTTCATTTGGGTTCTTTGTTTGTTTGTACTTTTCAGTTGTTGTTTCTGTATTTGTTTTGTTGTTTTTCTCTTCTTTTACTTCTTGGATTCAAGACCAAAATTTATTTATTTTTTATATATATATTTTTTTATAAACACACACATAGGTGCTAGCATTCTTTATTTCATTTTTAAAAATTTTTATCTCATTGTATTATCATTGTTTTTTTCTTCCTCCAAAATAATAAGACAAAGGAATTCACCTCAAAAGAAAGAACAGGAGAAATGATGGCCAGGGATTTAATCAATGTAGAGGTAAGTAAGATGTCTGAACTCGAATTTAAAACAACGATTATAAGGATACTAGTTGGGCTTGAAAAAAACATAGAAGACACCAGATAATCCCTTTCTGCAGAGATAAAAGAACTAGTATCTAGTCAGGCCAAAATTAAAAATGCTATAACCAGATGCAAACACAAATGAAGGCCATAAAAACAAGGACAGATGAGGCAGAGGAGCAAATTAGTGATATGGAAGATAAAATTATGAAAAATAATGAACCTGAAAAGAAGAGGGAAACAAAGGTCGGGGATAATGAAGGCAGACTTAGGGAACTCACTGATTTAATAAAACATAATAATATTCATAACATAGGAATCCCAGAAGAAAAAGAGAGAAAGGGTGAAGGCGGCTTATGTGAGCAAATTAGAACTGGAAACTTCCTTAATCTGAGGAAGGACACAAACATCAAAATCCAAGAAGCACAGAGATCTCCTGTTTAATTCAACAAAAGTCAACCACCACCAAGGCATATCATAGTCAAACTCACAAAATACACAGACAAGGAAAGAATCCTGAAAGCAGCAAGGGAAATAAAGTTTTTTAATCTACAATGGAAGACAGATCAGGTTTGTAGCACATCTGTCCACAGAAATTTAGCAGGCCAGAAAGGAGTGGCAAGATATATTCAATGCGCTGAATGGGGAAAAATATGCAGCCAAGAATACTCTATAGATCAAGACTGTCATTCCAATTGGAGAGATAAAGAGCTTCCCAAACAAAAACAAAAAAAGTTTGTGACCATTAAACCAACCCTATAAGAAATTTTAAGGGAGACTCTTTGAATGGGGAAAAAAAAGACAAAGCAACAAAAACTAGAAAGGACCAGAGAGCATGACCAAAATCACCAATTCTACAGTAACACAAGAGCACTAAATTCATATTTTTCATTAATCACTCTGAATATAAATGGACTAAATGCTCCAATCAAACAACATAGGGTATCAGAATGGATTTAAAAAAACAAGAGGCCCCTGTATGCTGCCTATGAAAGACTCATTTTAGACCTAAAGACACCTGCAGATTGAAAGTAAGGGGATGGAGAAGCATCTGTCATGCTAATGAAGGTCAAAAGAAAGTTGGAGTAGCCATACATTTAAAAATTTTTTTTATGTGGAGTAACCACACTTATATAAGACAAACTAGATTTTTTTTAATGTTTACTTAATGTTTTATTTATTTTTGAGACAGTGCACATGTGAGAGCTGGGGAAGAGCAGAGAGAAAGAGACAGACAGAGGTTCTGAAGCGTCTCTGCATTGAGAGCAGAGAACCCGATGCAGGGCTAGAACTCACATATCATGAGATCATGACCTGAGCCAAAGTCTGACGCTTAACCAACTGAGCCACCAAGGTGCCCCCCTACAAACTAGATTTTAAAACAAAGACTGTAACAAGAGATAAAGAAGGGCATTATAACACAACTAAGGGGTCTATCAATCAACAAGATCTAACAATTGTAAACATCTATGTCACAACATGGAGCACCCAAATATATAAATCAAATACTGACATAAAGAAACTCACTGAGGTGGAGGAGGGAGCCAAGATGGCAGAACAGCATGGAAGTTTTTGTGTGTCTCGTGTCCATGAAATACAGCAGACCAACACTAAAAAATCCTACACACCTAGAAAACTGATCTGAGAATTAACACAACAATCTGCACAACCAAAACCACAGAATTCAGCAGAGAGAAAAAATTCATTTTAATTTTCAATTTTTATTAAAAATTTTTTTTAATTTTTACTATATTTTTAACCTTTATGTAAATTTTTTCAAATTAAATTTTACTTCCATCATTTTATTTTAGTCTACTTCAATGTATTCACTTTTTCAAATTTTCAAAGGATTTCCTTTTTTTAATTTTTCATTTCTTTTCTTTTTCTTCAATACAGAAAGAGAAAAAATTCATTTTTATCTTCAATTTTTATTTAAAATATTTTTAATTTTTCTTACTATATTTTTTACTTTTGTGAAAGTTTTTCAAATTCGATTTTAATTCATCATTTTATTTTAGTCTACTACAGTGTATTCACTTTTTCAAATGCTTTTCCTGTTTTTTCTTTTTTGTTTCTATTCTTTTTCTTGAATACAGAAAGGAAAAAAATCATTTTTATTAAAAATATTTTTAATTTTCTTTCTACTATATTTTTTACTTTTGTGTAAATTTTTTCAAATACTATTTTACTTCCATCATTTCAATTTAGTCTACTTCAGTGTAATCATTTTTTCAAATTTTCAAACGATTTCCTTTTTTTTTTTCTTTTTTTCCCCTTGTTTCTCTAATCTATCTAGCCACTTTCAACACGCAGACCAAAACACACCTATGATCTGACATCATTTATTCGATTTTGTGTATGTGTTTAATTTTTTTATTTTTTTGTTTTTTTTTTAATTTTCGTTTTTTCTACCTCATTAATTCCTTTTCTCCCTTCAAAATGGCGAAACAAAGGAATTCACCACAAAAGAGCAGGAAAAAAAGACAGCTAGGGACTTAACCAACACATGTACAAGCAAGATGTCTGAACCAGAATTTAAAATCACGATAATAAGAATACTAGCTGGAGTCAAAAATAGATTAGAATCCCTTTCTGCAGAGATAAAAGAAGTAAAAACTAGTCAGGATGAAATAAAAAATGCTATAACTGAGCTGCAATCACGAATGGATGCTGTGGTGGCAAGGATGGATGAGGCAGAACAGAGAATCAGCTATACAGAGGACAAACTTATGGAGAATGATGAAGCAGAAAAAAAAAGGGAGATTAAGGCAAAAGAGCATATTTAAGAATTATAGAAATCAGTGACTCATTAAAAAAGGAACAACATCAGAATCATAGGAGTCCCAGAAGAGGAAGAGAGAGAAATAGGGATAGAAGGGTTATGTGAGCAAATCATAGCAGAAAACTTTTCCAACCTGGGGAAAGACACAGACATCAAAATCCAGGAAGCACAGAGGACCCCCATTAGATTCAACAAAAACCAGCCATCAACAAGGCACATCACAGTCAAATTCACAAAATACTCAGGCATGGAGAAAATCATGAAAGCAGCAAGAGAAAAAAAGTTAAGTTCTCTTAACCTACAAGGGAAGACAGATCAGGTTTGCAGCAGACCTAGCCACAGAAACGTGCAAGGCCAGAAAGGAGTGGCAGGATATATTCAATGTGCTGAATTAGAAAAATATGCAGCCAAGAATTCTTTATCCCACAAGGCTGTCATTCAAAACAGAAGGACAGATGAAAAGTTTCCAAGATAAACAAAAATTAAAGGAGTTGGTGACCATGAAACCAGCCCTGCAAGAAATTTTAAGGGGCACTCTCTGAGAGGAGAAAAGATGAAAAAAAAAAAAATCATTTACTGATTTATACAAATATATATACACACACACACATATACATACATACACACACAGAAACACATATATACACACACATACATACATAAATACCAAAAGCCACAAAGATTAGAAAGGACCAGAGAACACCACCAGAAACTCCAACTCCACGAGAAACATAATAGCAATAAACTCATATCTTTCAGTACTCACTCTAAAGTCAATGGACTCAATGTTCCAATCAAAAGACACAGGGTAACAGAATGGATAAGAAAACAAGATCCATCTATATGCTGTTTACAAGAGACCCATTTTAGAACTAAAGACACCTTCAGGTTGAAGGTAAGGGGATGGAGAACCATCTACCATGCTAATGGTCAACAAAAGAAAGCCGGAGTAGCCACACTTATATCAGACAATCTAAACTTTAAAATAAAGACTGTATCAAGATATGCAGAAGGGCATTATATCATAATCAAGGGGTCTATCCACCAAGAAGACCTAACAATTGTAAACATTTATGCACCAAATGTGGCAGCACCCAAATATAAATCAATTAATCACAAACATAAAGAAACTCATTGATACTAATACCATTATGGTAGACTTCAACACCCCACCCACAGCAATAGACAGATTATCTAATCAAAAAATCAACAAGAAAACAATGGTTTTGAATGACACACTGGACCAGATGGACTTAACAGACATATTCAGAGCATTTCATCCTAAAGCAGCAGAATATACATTCTTCTCCAGTGCACATGGAATGTTCTCCAGAATAGACCACATACTGCGACACACCAGCCCTCAGCAAGTAGAAAAGATCAAGATCATACCGTGCATATTTTCAGACCACAATGCTATGAAACTCGAAATCAACTACAAGAAAAAAATTTGGAAAGGTAACAAATACTTGGATACTGAAGAACATCCTACTAAAGAATGAATGGGCTAACCAAGAAGTTAAAGAAGAAATTAAGAAGTATATGGTAAAAGCAGGGAAGGGGACAAAACAAAAGAGACTCTTAAATATGGAGAACAAACTAAGGGTTACTGGAGGGGTTATGGGCTAAATGGGTAAGGGGCACTAAGGTATCTACTCCTGAAATCATTGCTGCACTATATGCTACCTAATTTCAATGTAAATTTTAAAAAATCTAAAAATAATAAATAAAAATAAAGATTAAAAAAATAAATAAATAAAATAGTAAGTATATGGAAGCCAATGAAAATGATAACACCACAATCCAAAACCTCTGGGACACAAGAAAGGCAGTCATAAGAGCAAAGTATATAGCAATCCAGGCCTTCCTAAAGTAGGAAGAAAGAGCTCAGATACACAACCTAACCTTACACCTTAAAGAGCTGGAAAAAGAACAGCAAATAAAAGCCAAAACCAGCAGAAGACAGTAAATAATATTAGAGCAGAAATTAATGCTACTGAAACCAAAAAAACAAAACTGATAAACCACTAGCCAAGTTGATCAAAGAGAAAAAGGAGGGGCGCCTGGGTGGCTCAGTCGGTTAAGCGACTGACTTTGACTCAGTTCATGATCTCAGGGTCAGGTCCGTGAGTTCGAGCCCCGCCTCGGGCTCTGTGCTGACAGCTCAGAGCCCGGAGCCTGTTCCAGATTCTGTGTCGCCCTCTCTCTGACCCTCCCCTGTTCATGCTCTGTCTCTCCCTGTCTCAAAAATAAGTAAAACGTTAAAAAAAATTTTTTTAATTAAAAAAAAAAAAAAGAGAAAGGAAAGGACCCAAATAAAATCAAGAATGAAAGAGAACACAACGAACACAGCAGAAATAAAAACACTAATAAGAGAATATTATGAGCAATTATACACCAATAAAATGGGCAATCTGGAAGAAATGCAAAAATTCCTAGAAACATATACACTACCAAAACTGAAGCAGATTTGAACAGACCCATAACCAGTAAAGAAATCGAGTTAGTAATCAAAAATCTCCCAAAAACCAAGAGTCCAGGGCCAGATGGCTTTCCAAGGGAATCTACCAAACATTTAAGGAAGAGTTAACACCTATTCTCATGAAGTTGTTCCAAAAATAGAAATGGAAGGAAAACTTCCAAACTCATTCTATGAAGCCAGCATTACCTTGATTCCAAAACCAGACAGAGACCCCACCAAAAAGAACTATAGACCAATTTCTCTGATGAACATGGATGCAAAAATCCTCAACAAGATATTAGTCAACTGGATCCAACAATACATTAAAAACATTATTCACCACAACCAAGCGGGATTTATACCTGGGATGCAGGGCTGGTTCAATATCTGCAAAACAATTAACGTGATTCATCACATCAATAAAAGAAAGGACAAGAACCAAATGATCCTCTCAATAGATGCAGAGAAAGCATTTGACAAAATATGGCATCCTTTCTTGATAAAAACCCTCAAGAAAGTAGGGATAGAAGGAGCATACCTCAAGATCATAAAAGCCATATATGAACGACCCAATGCTAATATCATCCTCAATGGGGAAAAACAGAGAGCTTCCCCCTAAGGTCAGGAACAAGACAGGGACGGCCACTCCCACCACTGTTATTCAACGTAGTATTGGAAGTCTTAGCATCTGCAATCAGACAACACAAAGAAATAAAAGGCATCCAAATTGGCCAGGAGGAAGTCAAATGTTCACTCTTCCCAGATGACGTGATACTTTATATGGAAAACCCTAAAGATTCCACCAAAAAACTGCTAGAACTGACTCATGAATTCAGCAAAGTTGCAGGATATAAAATCAATGCACAGAAATTGGTTGCACTCTTATACACCAACAATGAAGCGACAGAAAGAGAAACCAAGGAATCGATCCCATTTACAGTTGCACCAAAACCCATAAAATACCTAGGAATAAATCTAACCAAAAAGGTGAAAAAAATCTATACACTGAAAACTATAGAAAGCTTATGAAAGAAATTGAAGAAGACACAAAAAAA
>NW_024412401.1:20449502-20452216 GCF_014898765.1 Herpailurus yagouaroundi | reverse complement strand
CAAAAGACATGAATAGACACTTCTCCAAAGAAGACATCCAGATGGCAAACCAACACATGAAAAAATGCTCAACACCAATCATCATCAGGAAAATACAATTCAAACCACAACGAGATACCACCTCACACCCGTCAGAAGGGCTAACATAAACAACTCAGGCAACAACAGATGTTGGTGAGGATGTGGAGAAAGAGGATCTCTTTTGCATTGCTGGTGGGAATGCAAACTGGTGTAGCCACTGTGGAAAACAGTATGGAGGTTCCTCCATACATAAGGGAGGAAAGCAAAGGAGGTTCCTCTGTCAGTAGGAACGTGTGACGCTTAATCTTGGGGTCATGAGTTTGAGCCCCGTGAGCGGTACAGAGTTTACTTAAAAAATAAAAAATAGGAGCACCTAAGTGGCTCAGTTAAGCATCTGACTTTGGCTCAGGTCATGATCTTGCAGTTTGTGAGTTCGAGCCCCTTCTCAGGCTCTGATGACAGCTCAGAGCCTAAAGCCTGCTTGGGATTCTGTGTCTCCCCCTCTCTCTGCCCCTCCCATGCTAATGCTGTCTCTCAATAATAAATAAATGTTAATAAATAATAAAAAATTATTTTAAATAGAAAAATATATATACATATAAAGTATTATTTGAACAACCTAAAACTGTACAAAAGGGGCTGGCTTAGTCTGTAGAGCAAGCAACTGTTGATCTTGGGATTGTGAGTGTAAGATCCACATTGGGTGTAGAGCCTTCTTAAAAACAAATAAATTAAAACACACACACACACACACACACACACACACACACACACACACACACACATTTTCATTCACATTAGCACCCAAAAAAAATTAAGTACTTAGGTATAAATCTAACAAAAGAAGTACAAGATCTGTATGAGGAAAACTACCCAACTCTGATCAAAGATATTAAAGCAGAAGTAATTAGAGAAATAATCCATACTCATGGATATAAAGCCTTAATATCATCAAGATGTCAGTTCTTTCCAACTTGACCTACAGATTCAATATATTCCTAATCAAAATCCCAGCAAGTTATCTTGTAGATATGGAAAAACTGATTATGAAGTTTCTATGGAAAGCCAGAAGACCCAGAACAGTCAACTCTATATTGAAGTTCAAGACTGATACTATCCAACTTTCAAGACTTAGTATAAAGCTAATAGTAATCCAGACAGTATGGTTTTAGTGAAAGAATAGACAAATAGATCAATCGAACAGGACAGACACCAGAAATAGACCCACATAAATATAGTCATCTTTTTTTTTTTTTCATTTTATTTTTAAGGAACCTCTACACCCAATATGAGGCTCAAACTTACAAGCCCAAGAATCGCATACTCCACCAACTTAGCTAGCCAGGTGCCCAAGTCAACTAATCTTTGACAGAGGAGCAAAGGCAATACAATGGAACAACAACAGCCTTTTCAAAAAAAATTTTTTTTAACATTTTTATTTATTTTTGAGACAGGGAGAGACAGAGCATGAACAGGGGAGGGTCAGAGAGAGGGAGACACAGAATCCGAAACAGGCTCCAGGCTCTGAGCCGTCAGCACAGAGCCGGACGCGGGGCTTGAACTCACGGACTGTGAGATCATGACCTGAGCCGAAGTCGGCCGCTTAACTGACTGAGCCACCCAGGCGCCCCGACAACAGCCTTTTCAACAAATGATGCTGTAACAAATGGACATGTACATCCAAAAAAAAAAAAAAAATTCTAGGGGCGCCTGCGAGGCTTAGTTGGTTAAGCTTCCCACTTGAGCTCAGGTCATGGTCTTGCAGTTCATGAGTTCAAGCCTCATGCCGGGCTCTGAGCTGACAGCTCAGAGCCTGGAGCCTGCTTCTGATTCTGTGTCTCCCTCTCTCTCTTTGCCCCTCCCCAACTTGTGCTCTTTCTCTCTGTAAAATAAACATTAAGGGGCGCCTGGGTTGCTCGGTTGAGCGTCCAACTTCGGCCCAGGTCATGATCTCGCGGTCCGTGGGTTCGAGCCCCGCATCGGGCTCTGTGCTGACAGCTCGGAGTCCAGAGCCTATTTCAGATTCTGTGTCTCCCTCTCTCTCAGACTCGCTCCTGTTCATGCTCTGTCTCTCTCTGTCTCAAAAATAAATAAACATTAAAAAAAATTTTTTTAAATAAACATTAAAAAAAAATTTTTTTTTTTAATCTAGAGACAGACCTTCAAAAAAATTAACTCAAAATGGATCACAGATCTGTATGGAAAACTAGAAGATAACATAGGAGAAAACCCAGATGACCTTGGATATGATTATGACTTTTCAGACACAACACAAAGGCACATTTCATGAAAGAAGTAAGTGACACGCTGGACTTCAGTAAATTAAAAACTGCTCTGTGAAAAACCATGTCAAAACAAAGAAAAGATACGCCCGCCACAGACTGGAAAAAAGTATTTGCAAAAGATATATCTCATAAAGGACTGTTATCCAAAATACACAAAGAACCACTAAAACTCAACAGTAAGAAATCACAGTACCTGATTTTAAATTGGCAAAAGACCTTGACAAATACTTCACCCAAGAAGATCTACAGATAGCAAGTAACCCCATGAAAAGATGTTCAACATCATATGTCATTAGTGAATTACAAATTAAAATAATGGTATTAAGAAAGAAACTGCCACAGGAGTACTGATGCATAGGGGCACTTGTACCCCAATGTTCATAGCAGCACTCTCAACAATAGCCAAAT